>NW_028141171.1:2239773-2433501 GCF_030444845.1 Prenolepis imparis | reverse complement strand
AAGCAGTGGTATCAACGCAGAGTACTCTTTAAAATGAAAAAAAATTAGCACATTAATTAAGATCTGCATTTAAACATATTTTTTGCAGAATAACAGTTAATAAACAGTAATCTATGCAAAAAAGTATTTAAAAAAATTGTAATTAAATCCCTATTTTATAATTATAACTCTCACAAACCATTCCTGCATAAAATAGGATTCAATTATAATTTAATACTTTTTCCGCATAGATTACTGTTATTCTGCAAAAAATATGTTTAAATGCAGATCTTAATTAATGTGCTAATTTTTTTTCATTTTAAAGGGTGTTTTTTGGCGTATTTTCACTGGTAAGGTTAGAAGTGATTCTTCTTGCGACCCTTTTTGAAAGCACTCCATTGTTTATTTTGAACATTTTTGAAAATATGTTTTGTATGATCTTCGTCAATTACAACTACATTTTAACACAATATCAATAAAAATATCAATAAAAATACGTGAAATCTAATTGAAACAATAAAACTGATAACTTTATGTATAAAAGAATTTTTGGTCAGTATTATTTATTTTTAGTCGCGTCTAATATGTTATCGGAATTTGACAAAAATTCTTGCCTGAAAGTATGTCAAATACCTAAACAATTCGCATAGGATTTAAATTTTTACAATTTTTTTTACCTCTCAAAAAAATCCACAGCTAAAAGTTACTCAAAAACCCATGTTATTTAAATATAAATAAATAGATGGTCGGTGGCACCCTTTAATATTGAGCTACAGAGCTCGTGTTTCATGGGTATCTTTTTTTAGCCATTTGGGATGAATTAGACAACTGGGAGCGAAAGAATTCGATAAAATCCAAAATAAGCGCCACTCTAATATATATATATATATATTCATTGAATTTTGAACTCTTTATCAAATAAAATAATAAAAATAAAAAAAAATGTATGTTCTTTAAAAGTGGCTAAATTCCACCAATTATATTGTTGTATATACGTCATTTTATATTCGAGAAATGTCGTCATTTTGTCCGTCATAAATATGACGTCAATGGTCTGTGACTTAGGACCGTCATTTTAACGTCACTCTTACGTCATTGTGAATGTCAAAGGTGAATTTGACGTAACCAATGACTAAAAAAATGACGTCAAAATGACGAACCTTGCTACCTGGGATACATATACATAAGAGGGGAACGTACTTCTTATGGAACGAATTTGTGTACAAAAGGTGTACAAGAGAGAGAGAGAGAGAGAGAGAGAGAGAGAGAGAGAGAGAGAGAGAGAGAGAGAGAGTGACTAATTATTGTCCGCAATGCGCATATGCCGATATGCCATATATAGTCATCTATTTATTTTATTTAACTTTAAATATAAATATTAGAAATAAATTGGCTATAAGAACCGTACGCGGGTGTCGATGCGTCGATTCAAACGAAATTTGATTTTTCGTTGGAAATTAAATAATTGTGCACGGGGTACGAGTTTTGCTTGGTACACTGCCTTTTTCGGAATAATTTCAATTCGAGATTTTAATTCCCTCTGACTCCCCTAAAGAGATGTAGGCGAGAAAAATATCGGTCCGAAAGTCGTAATATTTATATTTAATATAGAAGAGCCTTTAAAATGTCTTTGTGTTATTTAACTTTATTTTATTTTGAAGTTATAGTCAAACTCAAATCTTTCCCAACGATAATATCGGCATATGTGCAATAATTAGTCACTATATATATCTATCTCTCTCGCATCTCTCTTGAACACAGGCTCGATGCTCAATTCTCCTTCTATTGACATATATATATATATATATATATATATATATATATATATATATAGGCACAAACTTCTATATTATACATATACCTATTAGATCGCTAATAGCGATGGAACAGGTGAAGTCAGGGCAGCCATTTTCAGTTAGGCATACAGGATCTAGTAAAGATTGTACCAACGCTTGTGAGCAGGTAGAGCACAGTAAATTGAACAGAAAAATCCTTTATCATTTTGCAATTTTCGCAATATTTAGTGATAAATTAATTAATTAAAAAAGATCGGCCAATTCACGCGAGTACCAACGTGTAAGGCGAGAAGAGACAGTCATCCAGTGTTACGAAAATTATCAATTTAAATTTTATGGAAAATCCCATGATTTTATGAATACAACCTAAAAGTTTAAAAAAAATCATCTATGCGTTCAAAATTTATAAAAGTTTGGTATGGTTTATTTATATTTTTATAATCATTCTATATGTAAGAAACATAACTGAACCAATATAAAATATTTCGTATTTAATAAAAATTTTTAAATTTTGTAAAGCAATGCTGAGATTTAGTTGTAACTTTCGGCCAGATTTCGTGACTTATGTTCACTATTCTTATCTCTCATTAGCTGAGTCGCCAGACGCGTATAATTAATAATAAAGAGCGCAGCTCTTAATCTTAGAATGTCCCCATATTGCAAATTTAATAAAACAATATTTTTTAATAGCACCGAAAAAATTTTCAAAATTTTTTTTATATTTTATATTTTATTAGTAATTAAAACTATGTTTTTTTAAGTAATCACATGTTTTGCAATAATTAAAAAAATTTTCTAATATCTTAACATTCGCGATACGAACACTTTTGAGACTAACAATAAACGTCGCGTTCTTTAGTTATGCGCAACTGGGGACTCTTTACTAACGTGTGAGCAATAAAGGTTATGAAATCTGGAAAGTTGCAATTAAATCTCAGCACTGTTATAAAAGATAGGTAAATATGAAAAATGAGCATAATTAGTATATATATTGTTAATAGAGTTATAATAACCCAAAACATTTTTGTAATATTTTAAATGTTTATTTAATGACCTACATAATAATAAAAACTGAAAGCGATAGAAAAAAATAAAATAAATAAAACTGACAGTAAACTGACTCAGTTTTGCGTTGTTAAACACATTATATACACTAGCGATATGTTGTGAGTCCGTTTGTTTACATATAGCAAATTGGGATAGAGATATATTAGTGCGCATTGATATACAGTGTACATTAGTTTACATTAAAGGCTGTTGTACACAATTAAATGTTCAATAGCATAAGTATAACTAATAAAACAGTAAGATAATATTACGAATTATTATTATTATTATTATTATTATTATTATATATTGATTAACAATAATAATAACTCGTGGTAGTAATAACTAGTATTAATTATTTTACTGTGTTAATTATTTATGCTATTATAAATAAACTTGTTTATGACAGCTTTTAATGTGCACCAGTGCGTATTAGTGTAACTCTAATGTAAAATCGTATACTCGATTGGTTGTTAAATATCGAGTTGAAAGGAACAAAAGTAATAAAATTTAGAATGAAATCGATTTTCTATATAATTACTAAGTAAGTACACCTACTAAGTACTTGTGTTTTCTCACAACCAAGGTTATCAAACTCGAAAATACGAAAAAATTTTAAATTTAATATCAACTTAGAGTTACCCAACCCTGATATAAAACTATTTTTGTTGGTACTAAAACGCATTTTAAGGGAGTGAAATTACCCATGAAAAATTAAAGATTTTCTTTTTTTCATACAATAGCTTAAAAATTCTAAGAGATATCAAAAATAATTTAAATACAAGTTACATAGTTTTCTTAAGTCTATAAATTTCTATATATAAAAACTGAATAATTTATTAATTTGTTTAAACTAAATAATAATAATTATTTAATAACTAAGAATGTATTTAGGATTGCTTATTAATCGAAATAAATAGTAAATAAAAATGATATGGCTGTAATAAGCAAGTGAGGTAATTGTTTCGCAAAAAATTAAATATTTTTATTCTTTAAGAAAATCGTGTCGCGGACGTTTCGGTCCAATCTTATGGACCTTCTTCAGCGCTAATCAATCATATATATAAAGGTTTTCTATATTAATAAATCATATAGTGGCGCAAAAATTACATAAAAAATGGATTATAAAAGCGATATTAGACATGTCTCGGTTGAAGAGATACAATAAACAAAATTAATATCTGCATAGAGAAGTCAGCGTAGTAAAATTAAAACCAAAAAAGAAACGAATAACAATCAGAAGTAATATTATTTGTCAGTGTATTAATATTTATATGTAATAATTATTTAAACAAATAAAAAACAGTTTTTTGTGCAAAAACTAGAGTTTTAATATCTTTTTTGATGTGTGGTATAAAATTCTTCTTTTTCTTTTGGTTTTTATAAATTCTATATAAAATTGACCTTCTTAAGAGTTTTTAGAACTGTCAACTTGCTTTCTCTCTCTCTCTCTTATTTGTATTTCCGTATTATGTTTTATTAATTTAATTCAGTAACAGTGATTATTACGCTACTTCTCCATTGTGATATAATCTTCTATTTTGATTGATGTTAACATTTCAGAAATGATCAATTTTTGATTAAGCTAGTTACTTAATTAAACTAAATTAATAGAATTTTATCAAAAGGATATTCTTGGAATTGCATTCATAAAAATGAATCTCTTCATCTATGATAAAGTAAATCGTTAAATAAAAATGTATAAATAAAGCTGTATAATGTTATGGGAATGCATGATAGTACATATATGCATTGTATCGAATTAAAAATATTATAAAACAGTACATATGTGTGTATACCCGAATCGAAAGGAGGATGACCATTTTGGGCCCCTTTCTCTATTAATGAAATATAGTTTATTCGAAAGCTTATGATGAAAAATTAATGTAACTAGAAACTTAAGTTTGCAGCTAATGCAGGAGAGGAGTGAGAAGCATGAGAACATTGAATTAAGCGCGAATAAGTTAAAAACGTTAGTTTTCATCCTCATCACTCGAATCATTACTTTCTTGTAGGGGGGGGGGGGGGAAGTCGCTTCTTTTTGATCAGAAGGCACATATCGCGCCTTATGATAGCAAGCATGACAAATATAGTCGCATGTTCATTAGGTAGCTGTAAACCTTCATCTCTATTTTTTCGACGGCATTCTCCGGCCTCCATGTAATGCTCCCTAACATATTGGAAAACATCGGTATTTTCAGGAAGACTTAATAAATGCTATTATTTTGCTCTCAAAAAAGGCTTTCCACAATATCCACAACGCAATGGATGTATTGGAATATATAAACGATTGCATCGTTTCCGTGCGACTAATTGTAAGTGCCATGAGCACGAAAAAAACGCTTTCAAAGAAATCCGTTGTTGTAAATTTACAACTTAGAATATTTATCAAGACAACGAAGTTGTTTCTGCGCCCGTGAGGGAGATATATGTACATTATGTTTACGCCAGCTATTGCCGGAGCTTTATAAAACCTTTTAATCTAAGATAATACTAAAAGAAAATATCACAAAAAAAGAACAAGAGAAAGAACAATTATCCTAACAAAGGATTTGAAGACCAATACAACCTCTCCTGCATGTTCTACAGAAAAACTCTCTTTACAACTTTTGATCAGGACTTTATAACAAATAAATTGAGCCATATTTGAACTGTAGAGAAAGGGGCCCAGAAACTGCCCAAAATGGTTACCCTTCTTTGTTTTTATTTTCAACCTCTATTTTCTCATGTTTATAAGTTAAGTATCAAAGTAGTTTAGTTTAAGTATCAAAGTAGAAATTATAGATTAAACATTGAGGTCTAAAGTAGGATCTTTACAGATTTCTGATTCTATTTGATTCTATTTTGATTAATTTAAAGTATTAAAGTAGAGATTAGATTAAGCATTAAGATCTAAAGTAGGAGACAAATATTTGATTCGGGCAAATACATTGATTAAAGAAAATTAACGATTAAGAAAAATATTAATTAAAAAAAATAAACTTCTACATTCTAAGAAATCTCAACATCCGGGAGAATTTGGAGATAGATAATTAATAATTTCGATTTTTTAAATATTTGACATTTTTTATAATTTTACAAGCATATAGATTCAGTCTTGATGCGAATACGGCAATATTACGATAGGTATATATATTTTGCATTGCCATTTATTACAGTAATGAATAAATTGAGAACTCCTTTGATAGGTTGGTCCTATATATATATTATATCATGTTTAATATTCAACTCTATCTCTATGCATCGCAAGCAAGTATTTATATATATAGTAAATAACCGAGATCAACCCACACTATCTACTACACTATATATTTTGTTCACCGCATCTATAAATTTTTATAAGCAATATACCAAAGCAAATTTATACATTACATAGATTGTTTCTAATAATGACTAAAAGATTAAAACAAAAAAATGTATTAGATTATTACATCTTGATGGGATTTTATTTATGCCACTTAAAAAAATGACATAAAAATAAAATAAATTGTCACGAAAAATTATGTCGATCAGATATCTTTGTTCATTATTGAATAAATATACAAAGTAAAAGAATAAACTTCTCGGTCTGATTTTCTTTTTTATAACAGCATAGTTCTAGTGTGATCTTTCTATAAAATTATTAAACCAATTAGAACTGATTGTTTGCATTATAAAAAAGTAAAAGTAAATGTTAAAGTCAAGTAATTATTAAGTAATTTAAGCTTTTGTTGAATATAGTTGAAGTTTTTTTGTTATGTCACAATTATTAGAATGAAACAGTGCTCTATTTTTGTAAAACTTAAAATATATGCAACTGAAATATTTGAAATGTTGAACAAAGACGATACATTATTATGATACATTATCATGATTATTTCATTATTTCATTATTTCATTATTTAATGGTTGAATTATTTATCACTTAATCATAAAAATTTTTTAAGTTATTTTTTATGCTAAAGGTGTCATTCAAAGAGAAATTTCTTTCAGAAAGCAAAATATAAATGGAAAATTTTACTACAATAAGTAATCAGTTGAATGTCGCCATCTTGGATGATGCTTTTGAAATTTTGAAATTTTTATGATACTTGTAGATGTATATTAATCGGATATTGATGGAATTTGATTAATTTGTACTACATTTTTTCTTTTGATCAGTAAAACAATTTTATCTCGTAAATATATGTACATTTTATCATATCAATTGTTATAAAATATATTATTATTTGCTTATTGATTATGAGCTTTTCAAAATAGTTATATAGTTCTTAATCTGGAGCAATGTTTCTATTAATATATAACAAGTTCGCATGCTTTCCCTAATATTAACTGAAAATAATTTGTGGTCAATACCAAAAATTCGAGAACTGAATAACATAATTAAGATTCTTATCATTCGATTAGCGTATCTATAACACACGATCAAAACTTTGCTAATTTACCTCGCAAGTGATTTGTAATCGTTTCTTGCATAATTTATAATCGCACACACGTGCATTTAAATTGAACATTTCACAATGCATAATGGAGGGGACAGGAGGATCTATTCGAATTTATATGCTATGCCATATCTAAACAAATATAAAAAAAACCTTACAATATGAAGAGCATATTTGTGTTTGTTTATACAGTACATACGTAGTATTAAAAAACTGTTGCTACATCTACCACGATAAAACCCAAATGAAGCACAACGCGCAATATAGCAAAACATATAGTATCAATTGGTAGAAATAACGAATCAGAAGGAAGATTAGAAAACGGATGACGATAAGGATTCTTTGGGGAGACGGTTAATCCTCTTAAATGATGCCACACGCGAAGATTAAGCTAATAACCTTTAATTTCGATCAAATCAAAATAAAAAATCGTAAGAAGATAGACTGCTTCCATGAACATTACGTGATTAACGCATTTGTTATATGTATTATTTGTATTGCTTGTTATCTTCATTAATTAACTTTTAATAAATAAATGGAAGAAATATTGTAATATTAAGAAGTATTCAATACACACACACACACACACGCACACACACACACACACACACACACACACACACATATATATATATATATTAAATATTATAACCTAAATATTACAGATAATAAGTGTTACCGGTAAGTTATCGGTTACTTGTAATTCATAATTGTAACAAGTAATAACATATCGTTGTTATATCCTATTATAGACAGCAAAAAAAAGCCAAAAGATATTTTAGAAATGTCTAAAAAACGATAAGATATCTGATACGTTGAAATAATACGTTTAAATGTCGTTTAATAGACATTTTTAAAGAACTGCCTGGGATCATAGTTAAATATAAAGTATAATTAAATGTACGTCAAAAACTTAATGAAACAAATAATAAAATTAATTATATTTAATTCATAAAACTCGAGATTTAAATTATATAAAAATTAAATTCCGATTTTTGCCTCAAATAAATAATAAATGAACAATTTCTCATTTAGTCACCCAATTTTTAAACAATCCGTATAATATTCTGAATTTCTTGTTGAGATTGTATAAACAAATTATTATTTATTAATTATTAATTATTAATTATTAATTATTAATTATTAATTATTAATTATTAATTATTAATTATTAATTATTAATTTTAAAATTATTAGTTATTATTAATACATTTAAATAATCTGTTTAATATTCTGAATTTCTTATAATTAGTGAAATTGTATATAAATTTTTTTTTTCATACAAGACTATTTTCGAAAAAAACATTTAAATATATTTATTAAGTACACATTTATTTAACTATATATAAATTTAACAGACTTCACTATAACTCTGTGTGCATTTAAATTTATAAATATCACCATCTCAGTCTCAATTATTCGATCTATCAATATGATATAATATAGCAATCGGAAATATTAACGAACACGATTCTTGTGAGGTCATCTGCTAGTAACGCTTCTGTCACAGCTAATTATTGCCGATATCCCATTGGTCAACATTCCAGCAAACAGGTTATCTGTATAAAATGCTAACGAACGCTCGCAAAATATATAGTTCTTTGGAATCACTTCATCGACATAATGTTCAATTTCGCCAAATATAATCAGAGATAGAAGAAAGAATTTTGCAGAATATATGAAACAATTTTGGAATAAATATACACCAAATCTTTCCTCGCGATAAAATATACAATTTGTACAACAATAAATAATTATTGCTATATATTATACAAGAATAGATTTTTATCATTTCTATAGAATACAAGCTTTAACAGATTACGATTACATTTCGCAAATAACATTTCATCGTTTACAACAATGTTTCTAAATAAAAACATACAGAGAAAGTGTACAGCGAATTGAATCTAAATATAATTAAATGCATTGGCAAATCTGATAAATATTTAAAATATTTTTTTCGAAAATAAAGTCTCGTATATAAAAATTCTATTGTACCTATATTTTCAATTTTTTTTTCTAGAATCATTTGCTTTTCTATTATATAGTAAATATTACTTTTATGGCAACAGATCGTAGATCACTAATGACACAAAAGCGCTTCATAGATCCGCTTATCTTCACGGATAAAAGTTATCCTAGAGACTTGAAAGCGCAACTAAATAAAGAATCTTATTTTTTCTTATCTATAGTTCACAAATAGGAGTCATTTTATAAAGAACTAATATTTGTATATTTTTTTTTTATTCTTTTTAAAAATAATTTTAATAAATTAATAAAATTAGCATTTATTTTCGAGTTTGAACAGCATAGACATTTTGTTTGATTCCGATAATAAATATATATTATTATATATAAATTTATCGTGTCAGATCTTTGCGATTTGAAAGAAATACAAAAGAGATGTTCCTCTTTTTATATACATATATTTTCATATACAATTGAGATATCTCCATATAATACAATCGGATCAAAAAAAGTAGCACAGTAGAAAAATAGAAAAACATTGTGAAACTTCAAATTTTTATAACTTATAACTTTAAATGTTTATAATAGCTGATAATTATGATATCGAGATACTTCAAAAATGAATATAAAGCTTGAAGTCTACATATTGAGAAAGTTTTAATGTTTATTACACGGGATAATTAGTTTTCCAATGGCGGATGACACTGTGAGAACCTGCAAAATTGATTAATAAAAGGTTCAGTTTCCTGAGTTGCACGGAATGAATCAGTAACTCAATGGGATAAAAAGCGCGTAAAAGTTTAAATTCTTCCCTTCAAAATATGCTTTTGCGAAACTCGATACGATAATTTTTCGTTGAGTTATGTCAATTTGAAGAAAGTAGGTTTTAACAGAATAAAAGACACACTTTAAATCACAATTTAAAAATCGACGTTATAAAATTGACTTTTTTCAAATTGACATATCTCAGCGAAAAATTATCAAGTTCCATCAAAATGCATTTTAAAGAGAAAAGTGTGAACTTTCACTTTTTATTCCATTGAGCTATGTCAATTGATTTACTTTGTGTAATTCAGGAAAGTGGCCTTTCTATTAATCAGTTTTGCAGATTCTCAGTCTGTCATTCACTATAGCAAAACTGATCCGTAATCAATACTAAAATTCTCTGAAACTACAGACTCAAGCTTTATTTTTGTTTATGAAACACCTCGATATTATATTTATTAGTTGCTATTATAAATATTGAAGTTTCATAATTTTTTTCTATTTTTCTATTGTACCGCTTTTTTTGACCGAGTGTAATTCATTAATATTTACTATTCATTATTATTCCTTATTTATTTTATTAATATTTATATATGTATATTATTTATTTATACGGACACTCCCGAGACTAAGGATACTCATATCGCGCTTTTTAATTACGCGCACGTCTTACATACAGGTTTTGAAACTCAGATCGATTTTTGGTGGTGGAAGTGGGTCCCAAAAGAAAGACAATTATAGCTCACGGCGCTCTATGCGTCGCTGATTTTAAAGTGAGTGCTTGAAATCCTTGCATCTATACCAGTGATGTCAATTTCAGGTCGCGTATCAAGCCAAATCGTAGGGGAGGGGGTATGGTGGGGATAGTAGTAGAGCTCGGCGATCTCCGGGAACTTGGCCAACTTTGACTTTTTTAATTTTTTTGTAGCCAATCGTTTGTTGATCGTTTATTGGTGATTGTTAGCCTAATTTCAACGTTTGTTGGATCATATTTTTTTTGAAAATAAAGAAAAAAATTAGCGTGAAGTTAGCCGGAGAAATCTCATTTTCGTTTAAAAAGCGGTTTAATCGATGCACAATCGTTTGCTGATGATTGTTGGTCTAATTATAGCGTTTGTTGGTTCATTATTTGTGCCTTAAAAACGAAAAATAACCTCTCACATTAAGGCAGCATCTACAATAGGTATAGTAAGCCTTAAGTCATAAAGTCCGTATCAGACTATGGATTAGGATTAGATTAAAATTTTGAAAATGAGCAATAATTAAATTTGTTAACTATATTATTTGTCACGAAAAATAAAATAATTGGAATAATTTTTATATTAAAATTTTTATATTTTAATATTTTTAGTGATACTAAAGAGCAACCAAATCAAATTTTAGAAATAACGTCATAATCTAGTAAATATCTGCGTTAATAAAAAAAAATGATTAATTGATTACAAACATGAGAGTCGTTAATAACTATTTACTAATAGAAACATATAGATAAAAAGGACAAATAAATCTACTGAATTAAAAACCTACTTTGATAAAATTAACTTAAAGTTAAAGCAACTTTTAAATCAACTTTTAAATAAACAATTTTTAAACAAAACTTCCAATAATTAAATATAATTTCACCCTTTTTTAAATATAATCTCACCCTTTTTCTATCTTATACATATTACATATATTACACGACAAAGTCTGTTCCACTTGTTTTATTGAAAGTTAAAATAATGATGAAGATAATAAATAATATGAGCATATGTAACAATTATATTACATTATATTAAATTTTTGTTGATATAAATATACTCTTTAAATGTATATATAATTAATGATATTCCCTATCTCTGCGCTGTCACTAATAGATACATTATAAATTTTGAAGCAATTCGATTTGGATACAGCTTAATCTTCTTTGTGTTTGTACAGCAGCTTGAGTAGCCTTGAAAATTGCGTTGCCTTGAAAATTATTTCCGCTTTGGTTCATTTTTTAATATGAAAGGGATATATATTGCTTGTAGACATAAGAATCGTGTGTCCTATCAAGACCTGCAGCCAGCTCTCAACGAACTCCCAATGCTCAGGTAAAGTGCGAAATTATATCGTAAGAGCAGCCGAACGATAAGAAAGAATGAAGAAATTAAAACGAATTGAGCAGAAATATCATCTTTGATTCGCCAGTTTTTTTATTTATGAAATTCATAAAAGGAGACACACATTGCGAATAAAAGAACAAACAAGAGAGAAATTAAATTGGATTAATCATTCTTGTTAGACGCTTCTTCTGTGTATTATACCTTTTTATAATAAAATATTATACAGAAATTTAATTTTATTAATTGTTATAGTGTTTCTTATAGCTATATTTCAGTAGCTTCTTTATCGCAACGTGTTTTCCTCTCTCCAAAAAGCGCCATTTTTTATTACATGCAGTTCGCAGTGTATAATTCGCATATAATATAATCTCTTAGTCTTAGTTACTGTAATAATGTTTACGACACAGTATCAAGTAGTGATTATTAAGCATATAATGCACGAAGAAACTTTCCGATTGACTCTCTACTTGTATATTATTATATTACATATATTAAAGACAATAATTCAAAACATTTTTGGGATATTTAAAACATTTCTGTTTAGTATAATTTAATTTTGGTTTAATTTTAATTACATTACAAAAGGTCTAAATATTTATCGGTATTCAAATATGATCAAAGTTTGCGATACTTTCATTACATGATACTCCAATCGTAATTATTGTATAATGGTAATGTATATATAATTGCGGAGAATGTCATACTTAATACAACCATAAACATATTTAAAGACAGATCGATCGTTAGGTCGGTAATTGAATATCCCAGGTGTACGATGAACTTTTAATTAGTTCAAACGGAGAAAGGACAGACACAGTAATGTAGGAAAGCTGACGGTTGTGATAGTGGTAGTGGTATCATGATGCCAAAGTGACATTTTTCAATTTATTTAGACTTTTAGACTAAGAAATTATTAACGAATTTATTATTGCTATCTTACGCACATTCCGTCTAGAAATCATGCTCTTGATAATCTAAACGATCATTTTTTAATTACAATCGTGTTTAAATATACTTGGTACTAGTTTTAAAAATGATTGAAGCATATGCTGATATATCATTTTTTGTTTGTTTTAATGCAAACTCTCAAACTTTGAATTTCTCGAAGAAGTATATTAATTAATCTAATAGATACATAGAAGATACATAGAATACAATTCAATAATCAAAGATACGGAATAATGAAGTGTATTATTTCGCGATCCAGACCCAGCGAGAAATGACTGGTCAAATCGACGTCAATTCGACATCAATTCGACCAAATCGACGTCGATTCGACCACCATTTCTCACTGGGGTTGCTCTCGAAATCGATCTTCTCGTGAAATTTTAGTCTAAAGGGAATGATCACAATTTCCGTGTGCACAATTTGCTGGCTTATGACGTAAGTAATATCGAAAAATGCGCCATGGCCGTTGAATTAAACACAGTAGTCATAAATATATCAATCTGCTGTGATAATATGATCTGTGATGATGTGATCTGTATATATAGAGGAGAACAGCTCTCAATTGAGAATGATAACGTTGAAAAATAGTTCCTTATTTAAATGTCTAATATATTATATAATTTTTTTATAAAAAATAACTTATATAATAATAAATAAAAAATGATAAACTATTTTATTTAATGATTACTCAAATAGTTATTTTTAACATAATTCAACGACCAATCGTTCATTCATAAAGATAATTCAGACGCATGTCTCTGTCGAGTTTATGCGCTATACAAAAACATTTTAATGAAGAGAACACGAATGTGATCGAAATATCAAGTTCGCCGCATAAGATATGCGTCGCTGATAAATGAGCAAATGCGCCATCTAGCGAGTGAAATGAGACAATGTAAGCGAATAAAAAAAAAATGATCGTGGAGAAATGGAAGTCACGCGCTATTCAGTCGTCAATTTGGCAATTCAAATTATATTCTCGGATTTTACACTCAATTAAGATGAAAAAAGCGATCACTGAATTAGACATGATTGCGTAGCCAACAATATATCATTGAATACCAATGTAAGCAAAATGAAAAGGGATTGCTTAAATCAAGCGACTTTATGTTTTATGTATTTTTACATACATTATAGAGACATGAGAATAAATTTTCTTATTTTTATATACAACTCTTCCACTTAATTATAATATATTATAAAAAATTATGTTTCCTTAAAAATTTAACATCGATTACTTAATATAAATAATTTTTAAAGTTTTCTCTTTACTATTGACTATTTTTTGACAATAGTAAAGGTCAAATAGATTGAATTTATAATTAATTATTTATATTTAATTATACAATAGTTTTATTTTATATATATAATATTTTGTATAATATAATATCACGAAGTCTCAAGCACATATAACTTTTTGTACCAATTGTCATGAATCGAGATTCTATTCAAATGTCTCTAATTCTTTTGAGATTTTCCTTGGCTCTAATTGGCGACTGAAATGTTCAAAACTGTTTGTCCTCTAGAATAGATTCTATGGGGATTTGATCGATCTTTGAAGATAAAGATAAGAGATCGGCTCGCGGTTGCATCCGATATTGGAAACTAATTATTCACGCGAGTCTGGCTCATCGCTCCTCAGCACAACCGAGGGCTACAATGGTGTAGAATTTAGAGTTGACAAAAAAGAATAAAGTGCATGCAAATGTGTTTGTGCCGTAAAATGTGTCGGTAATAGGCCCAATAGCCTGGGCGCCTTGACGCGAATTGATTGATTCATTGATCTATTAACGATTCCAGCGCGCCGACAGGAAATCATCAAGATGACTGAGCAGTTGATCGAGAGCATCAACACCGGGGATTTCGAAGCGTACACGTAAGTAACGAGATACTTGTTAACTAAGAAAGATTATTAAAAAAAAGCATTTCGTCAAGTTGAAAAATAATGTAGAAAATTTTTCGCCAAATTATTTAGCAATATACATATAATGTTTAAAATTCTTTTATATTAAAGTAAGACGAACTTATATCCCGCTTTTTAAAAATCCAAAAAAATTATATCCAGATAAAAAATATAGTAAATTTAGAATATCTTATATGATATTTTGGCTAAAAAATGTCATTCAAAAAACTTTTCCATAAGAATATATCGCTTATATATGTATATTGTATATATATGTATATAGTTTATTTTACATTTTGGATTTATTATATCGTTGTATTCACATTTTATTAATATCTATCATCTAAATTAGAGATTTGCATAACTAACAATTTAAAATATAAAATAATTGATTCTCGAATGACTTAATTAAACAAATTATTGAGCAAATGCAAATTCGATTTTTTGAAAATAAATAGCAAATAATTACTATTAAATAATTTTATTTTTCTGAATAGAATTATAATGTAAAAGAAAAAGTCATACAGAGATTTATATAAAAAAGTTCGCATTTTGAAATCTTGAATATGTTTGAATATTTTAGCAAAAAATTAAATTATATTGAGGGATATTGATTTATAATATAATTTTTTTAAATAATTCTCAACCGTACAAAAATTCAAATATACTTGAGAAAATAAAAATATAAGAATTAATACAAATTAAGTGCTGAAACATATTGAAAATATTTAGTTTTCTAAAAACATCTCCACACAAAAATTAATTGTTCTATTAGCTAATCTACAAGAGTAAAAAAATATTTAAAAATTAAGTGCTTTTATACTTTTTAAAAATTTTTCCAAAAAAGGCGTTCATCCCAAAATTATTTTGCAAAAAACCAATTTATCGAAATTGTTTCTCCTACAAAAATGACAATATCAGAAAATTGCGTCAATTAAGGGGATGCTGGAGGTATGTTTTTACCGACCGAATGCGAATATAGAGATTATTTTGGGATATCTTTTTATTGACTATACAGATCAATAAATCCTTTTCCACGATTAAAGTACTTATAAAAACGGACCGCGTTAGCTATAATTCCATATATAAATCATATAAAAATCAAAAATTACAGTTTTGTTATCGGCTTCTTTCATGTCAGCTCGTAATAATACTTATTTAATAAAAATAGTTCTGCAGTTTATCTGTGCATAAAATATAGTATACGCGATAGGGTTAACATGAAGAAATATTAGTAAACAATAAAAAGTGAGATTGCAAGTCTAATAAAAAAGTTATATATTAAAAACATTTTCACGCATATGTGTGTGTATATGCGTATACGTGCATATGTTTGGATATGTGTGGTGCTAACCTATCGTGTGTATATGTGTATACGTGTATATGTTTGGATATGTGTGGTGCTAACCTATCGGAGTTCGGCCGTCACTCCAGCATCCCCTTAAGAATAAAAATTATGCACGCTAAAAAATTTAATTCTTTTATTTTCATGTTTTAATATTAAATGTTTTATCTAATCCAATGCAATATAATTGCGTATATTAATTAAATATTTGTAAAATGAAGGATTGAAAGGAATGGACTAATAAGAGCCGGTGCGTCGGAAATAAGAACGCAAAAATTCGTATACTTATTCTTTATTTCTTAAGAACGTTTCGGACCATCTTCAGCTTAACGTGTGATATAGTATGATGTATGATATAATACTGACGGTCGTTAGACCATAATTATAAATGTAGATGTAGTAGGTCATAAAAGTGACTTGTAATGTAAACGCAATAATAAATGCTGTCGGGTCATATACAAGGGTTATAAACGAGTGAATCCATGAACAATATAAATTTATAAAATTATAACTGTATTCCCTTTTATAACTCGACAATATTTCGAGCCGGCGCTAATAGTAGTAGTATTTCTTGGGCTTTCACAATTTTGGATAAACGATCCACAATTGTTGAATATACGTGATGTAGGCATTCTGTATCTGCCTGTCGATTGAGACTATTTTTCTGTCATTTTATATATAACATTTCGGACATTAATCTTTTGTCCAAGCTAATTTCTTCATCCAAAATCTCAACGCTCTCCCAATTAAATTCATGATTTGACAATGTGATCTATAATTACAGATTGCTGTGAGGTGTTTCTCGGTGATTCTACAAAAATAGGAATTATTTGACATTATTTTTGTCCACATTTTTTAAAATATATTTAATGGATTATAACTGGCATATGATGTGAAACTAGATATGTTATTATAGTTATAAAAGCGGCCAATAAAATATATATTTAAGGTTTTATGAGCATTTTTTCAAAACATGGTCAGGAGACTGGGAAGATTTCCAAAGAATTAAGATTTAAATAAAAAAATTAACGAATAAGTATTTAAAACTTTATATTGAAACTAAAAACTAATATTTTTTTTACAAAAAAAAATCTACAGTTGCAATCATAAAATTTCTTCCATAGGAGAATATTAAATAAGTAAGTAAAATAATAAAATAACTGCCAATAACTTTCAAGAAACAATGCGAAACGCTCTTTAAATACAAAGATACATTCATTTTAATATACATTTATCAATCCCCCGGTTAGTGCTTAATCTCCTGTCATATTGTTTTCCAAGAAACTGAGAATAGGGACTGAAAACCAGGTGACTGAGAACCAGAGGACTGAGAATTTTAAAGTTTATAAATTAAAAATATCTCGTTTGAATTATATAGAGGTTTAAATAGTTGAGGAAAACTTAAAAGTTAAACTTATACATAATTTACATTAAATGAAAGTTAATAAAAACAATAAACTTTTAACATAACACTTACCAGGGGACTGAGAAGTTGACTGACCCAACATGTATTCATCATAACAAATATTACGCGAAATGAAACGAATAAAAACAAAAATAAACAAAAATGACTGACGTACGTTAACTTTACTTCAAACTCATTCATTCGGTACAAATAGCTATTTCGCTGAGACCATATATGACTTTACAATGCAAATAATTTTAATGTCAGGGGACTGAGAATTAAATCTTGGGACAAAGTTTAATAACGTTGTTTATCAATAAAATAAAATTAAATAACATAAATAATATAGTTGTTGATATCATTGACTAATGTAAATTAGTTATCACGCATAAAAATTTTATATAATAATTCTAAAATTATTTTGTGACAATGTATTATAATTTGAATTCTGGGTTTGTGACACACCAGGGAACTGAGAATTTCTTATTTATAAGATAAGTTTTGAAAATAAAAACATTACTTTACTTTTTTTTATTATATGTCTATATGTGTTAAAGTATTATCTTCATTTTAATTCAAAATAAAATCCAATTTAATGTTAATTAAAATATAAAAATACAGGAGCCGCAAAAAATTCCTATTTTTGTAGAATCACCCTTCTATTGATATGGCCACGGTGCTCTGCGATGCGTGTTTTTAATAATCTGCCTGTTTGGCCCACATATGACGCGTCGCAATCCTTACAAGATATCTTATGAACTTGTTGTACATAGGATAATCTTGATGCTATCTATCGTTTTTAGTGTCTCTAGCGTATTGCGTGCGCATCTAGTGATCTCTCTGTTTCTTTTTTTACGTTTATGCTCTCTCTATCCTTCTTCTTTGTTAGACGGATTACCGTGACGCATAATAAAGTATCTTTAAAAGTATTAATTGTTATTCCATGCCCCTTGTATATTACAACAAAACTACATTTTTTCACGAGTGATTTGGTAGCGAATCCTTGTGGACTTTTATAAAAGTTCGGAGTTTATTCAGACCCCGAATAGGACATTATCATGTTCTTATTTTGAACTATATGTTTGAATCGTTCTGATATCAGATATCTTTCAATCCTTTATTTTAATATAGTAGAGCCTTCTCTCTATCATAATTTAAATATTTGTATATAATATAAATTAAATATTTGTATTTCATATAATGGTAGAATCCACAAGATATACAGGATGTCCTATTTTAAAGTTTACAGTACTATATCTCGCAAATTAATGATTTTATTTTTTTAAAAATGTTTCAAACAAAAATTGTATGGCTTCAAGGGGGACATAAGATAGTGGCAAAGAAGAGATTTGACTTTGGATAATCGTTTGAAGGTCACATGAAGGTCACCTTCAATTTTTTAAATGGAATTTACTATTTTTCATTGCATGTTCTTGTAGTTTATCTCGAGAGCTTTCCAAATATATGAGAATTAATACAAATTAAGTGCTGTGAAATATATTGAAAATATTTGCAGTTTTCTAAAAACACTATAATAAAGTATTTTTCTCTTAAATACTTTTTGAGTTATAAGGTTTGAAGTTAACAATTTTTTGACATAAAATGTAAAATATCTTGTAAAATATTCTGTGTTTTCGGTAATCTTATCTTAATACTTTTATGCATGGAATAATGAGACTAATCAATTGGTGTAAAGAAAACACATAGTTGCTTTTAAGAAAAAGTACGCAACTGCATGTTGCAAATTATATACTTTATTTTTAAAACAATTATCTGTTTTCTTTAAACCTTACAATTGACTGGTCTCATTATTCTGTGCATAAAAGTTTAAGATAAAATTAACAAAAAACTAAATATTTTACAAGATATTTTTGGATAAATTTTACATTTTATGTCAAAAAATTGTTAACTTCAAGCCGTATAACTCAAAAAGTACTTAAGTGAAAAATACTTTATTATAGTGGTTTGGAAAGCTCTCGAGATAAGTTAAAAGAATATGTAATGAAAAATAGTAGGTTCCATTTAAGAAATTGAAGGTGACCTTCACGTGACTTCAAACGACTATTCAAGGTCAAATCTTTGCCACTATCTTATGTCGCCCTTGAAGCCATACAACTTTTGTTTGAAACATTTGCTAATGAAATCATTGATTTGCGAGATATAGCACTGTAAACTTTAAAATAGGACACCCTGTATTATACTCTATAATAAAACATTTTTTTTCTAAAAAAGTATTACATATCAATAAGACAATGTATCTAAATAAATTAAAAATAATGAAATTTAATGTAAAAAACTTGACGCTATTATAAGAATCAAAAAATCATTGTATGATTGATAATAAAGAATTATTATTATCTCCAGGTATTAGGAAAAATTAAAATACAACTTAATATACGTAAAAATTTATCTATAAATTTATTCATAAAATAAGGAATAACAAGCAAAAATAATAAAGAGTAAATGAGAATGAAAAGAGATGAATGAAAGAGGAAAAGGACAAGAAACAAACTAAAAAAAAAAAAAAAAAAGAAAAGAGAAGAGATAGAGAAAAGGAAAGAATGGATACAAGCAAAAGAGGCCGCAAGGCAAAGTGAAAGAGAACGAGAAAAAACGAAAGAGATCGTGCAAGAATGAGAGAATGAGATACACAAGGTGATAATTAAGAAATTGCTGACTATTTAGCTATTATTAAAAAAAAAAAAACAAATGAGTAAAATTAAAAATTAAACGGTTTTGAGTATAATGCTACGAATACACGGCGACACCTAGAGCGGACACTTGTGTCTAGAACAGTGTCTTTATTGTCCACATGTATTGCAATTTTTGAGATAGAGTAATAAAACACTGCAACTCGATCTGACGACACAGCTTTCAGCGCTGTACACATGTCGACACTTAGTGTATACATTTGATCTAGACATAAAAGTGTCGCCGTGTATTCGTAGCATAAGAAATTTGTTAATTTTATTAACATATATTACAAAAATTATATACAGCAATTTAATTATCAAATCTTGTATATTATGACATCTTATACATATAATATGGCATAAGAACCGTTTATGTTTTCAATTTTACTCATTCGTTTTTTTTTTAATAATAGCCAAATAGTATTTCATAGAATTCCCTTCTTAAGATAAGAGCCCTTTTGTGCTCTAGCATTGTCCTCGTTGTTACTCTTTAAACCCTAAGCCTAAGCCATACCATCGCAACATATGGCAGCCGAAGAGTAAATCTAATTGACCATCTCTGGCCTAATGCCCCAGGTCTGACCCTTTTATACTTGCAGAAGTAAGAGACTACGCTCTTACATCGATTTTTCAAATGCTTTATATGTTAACTTCCTATTCAGGATAATCTCTAGATAGGCCGAAGCTAATTTCACCTCCCACAAGACGGGTTCTTCTAGTTCCAATTTATACTTTCTAGTGAATATGACAAGCTCGGTCTTCACTGAGAGATGCCGTCACACCATTTCTCTACAGCCTCCAAAACGCTCCAAAAGCGGTGTTAGAAAGGATACAAAGATCGCCAAATCATCTGCATACATCTGCGTGTAAAAAAGTCTGTTTAAGATTCTTGAGTCAACTACTAGACATTAAAGAAGTGGTGAACACACTCTACTTTCTACTCTACTCTCGTTCCACTCACAATCAGTGCCGAGCGTTGTTACAATCCGCCATCAAAATGTATCCTGGATCTAGTGAATCAATCTGTCCAAGACATCCCGCAGTGTCGCTTCCCTGCAAACAATCTCATGTGAAGTGTTGTTTAAAGCGCGAAGTGTTATTTACATTAAGGAACCTCCATCCAAGCCTTTCATTTCAAACTGCTACTCAATCAGGAACATTGTCGAGTAGTAGAGCGCCGTTTCTGCAGAAAAGCTCATCCTGTATGCATGTTGATTCTTCTACAGTGAATTCCGCACAAAAATAACATCTCTTAGATAGACATTAATCAACTTCTCCAAAAAAAAGACGTCAAGCTGATCCATAATCCTTGGCAGAGGTTGCAGTATATTCTCCCGATTTTGAGGATAAATATCACTCTTGCTTCCAAACTTTAGGTGTATAGCAAAAGTAAGACACGTTCTGCATAAGCAATGATTTGTACAAGTCTCTCTTGTAGGAACGCTTGAAAAATGTCCGATTCCGCGGACTTGAATGGTTTGAAGGACCTGGCAACCTATTCCATTTTCTTCGACTTCACAATATTGGTCACTAAGATCTCGTATCCTTATTTGTACTCCAAGCCCTATTTGTAACTCGACATCATATTCCCTCGTGATGCCCACAAAATTGATTTCCAATTCGGCAATTCTTTTCTTAGTACAACGTTAATAAGCAACTATTTTGGTACTAAAAACTGAAGAATATTTAATTCCTTAATATCTTTTTACTCTTGTAATTTAGATGATAAAATAACCGATTTTTAGAAATTGTATAAGAATATTTTTAGAAAACTGTGAATATATTTTCAATAAATTTTTTAAAATATTTCATTAACACTAATTCTTACATCTTTATTTTGTCGATCTTTTATATTGCATATTGGATTTTTCACATAAGAAATAGTTTAATGTTAAGTCAGCATTATCCATCGAAATATAAATCTAGTTTTCTATCAAATAATTCCGCACACATACATATAATTCCGAATTTCAGCACTTAATTAGCATTTAATTTTACAATAGATTCGAATCAATTTACCATTGATAGGGAAACTAATGTAAGATAATAATGAAAACTGAAAATATATAATAATATATATAAAATATATAATAATTATCTCAACACAGAACGTGCTAATCTCTTTGTGATAATTTTAGGAAAATCTGTGATCCACACCTGACCGCATTCGAACCGGAAGCTCTAGGTAATTTAGTCGAGGGAATGGATTTCCACAAATTTTATTTTGATAATGGTAATTATAACTTGTTTTCACCACCATTGTTAATTATCACACGTGTTTGTCGCTCATTATATAATTAATAGTGATGTATTTTAGCACGCAAATAATGTAGCTATTTACATGTTTTGTTTACGTGCCATTGTTCAGTCAATAATCAAGGCATCGTGTATGTTAGATGTGCATACTTTAGGAAAGTAGCTTTCAACAAGAACCCCTCTTATTCTATTGATTAAGTTTATCGATTCACAAAATTAAACGCTTAGAAAAACGTTGATTATTTATTTGTACGAGGCGCATTTTTAAAATCAGGTCCGTTTTGAAATAAAAAAAGATCTTGACATATAAAAATAATTTATTATAGCCAAAAAACTTCTACAAGCTTACTTTATTTTTCTACATAAACACCATTGACTTCCACAAATTTTTGATATTGTTTCAACAGCTTCCTAATTCCATTGTCGTCAAAGTATGCCGCCTGTGTCTTGAACCAGTTAGTAATGCCGTTCTTTAATTCGTCTTTCTTTTCGTTCTTTAGTTCGGTTTAGGAAATTGAATAGAAAATTCTGAAACCGTAAACCGCTGATTTTCAATAATTTTTGTATTTACTTCTTCCATTAAATCTTCTCTCATCATTGTTGGACGACCGCTATGCTTTTCGTCATGAACATTTGTTCGTTCTTCTCTAAACAAACGACATTATCTAACTTTACTATCACTCATAACATTTGATCCATAAAGGTCGATTTAGATATATCCGTACCGTATCCGTGACGTGTCCGTTCCGTGCACGGACGTACACTGATAAAAATATCGTTTCCATTAATTTTATATTAGAGTATTCTTACATTTCAGTATCCGTATCAGTACGGAATGGATAAGTTACGAATATGGTACGGATATATTTGAATCGACCTTAAACCTCACAAAGTTGTCTATTCAATTTCCTAACGGCGAACTAAAAAACGGCGTTACTAATGGCGTTACTAACTGGTTCCAAACACAGGCGGCAGACTTTTAAGACAATGGAATGAGGAAGCTGTTGAAACATATAAAAAATGCGTGGAAGTCAATAGTGATTATGTGGAAAAATAAAATAAGCTTGTAGAAGTTTTTTGGCTATAATAAATTATTTTTATATATTAAGATCTGTTTTTATTTCAAAACGGACCTTACTTTAAAAATGCGCCTCGTATTTTTGTAACTTTTGTTGATTTATACCTTATCAACAAAAATATACAAGGTGTTAAAAAATTAGATCGACAAACTTTAAAGGGAGAAAGAAGACTATAAAATAAACATGTTTCGTTAATAATAATTTTCTCTAAAACGTTTAGTTTTAATACATGATATAAGATATATGAGTTTGTGACTTTTCAGTTTGTCACCTTTGTATTAAAGTTAATGGATGAATTTTTTAGCATGTACTGTAAAAAGAGTGAATTACTTTAATATATCTGTTCCGTGTTTTGTTCAAAATTAAAATATAATTTAATTTTTCCATTTATATGTTTGTTTAGTATTTAAGTCATAAACTCCTATTTTATACCAAGTATGAAATTAAAATCGTCGTAGAGAAAAATAGTATTAACAAAATATATTTATATGAAATTAACAGGCTGTAAGAGCCGAACGCGGTTATTGTCGTTGCGTCGATTCCAACGAAAATTAATTTTTCGTTGAAATTAAATAATTGTGCACGGAATTTTGCTTGGTACACTGCCAAGACTTATTCGGAATAATCGCAATTCGAGATTTTTAATTCGGAAGATTCTCTCTGACCTTAAAAAGATATAGCCGAGAAAAATATCGGCCCGAAGTCGCTGAATCGGGAATCGAACTCGAGTTTCTTTCGCTTGCCGGACGACTGCTCTTACCACTAACAATAAGCTATTCAGACCCTTCGATCCAATATTTTTCTCTTTGCCTCAAATAATAACTATTTATAAATAAAGTCATCTCTCAGCCGGCGTAAAACAACGATTAAGAAATATCAAGATTTTCTCAATATTAAATATACATACCCTATATATGAAATTAATAGGCTATAAGAGCCTGTTAATGTCTATTTTGAAGTCTTCTATTTCTCTTCAAAATTTCTCGGCCTAATTTTTTAACCTGTATATTATAATTTTGCGTGCATTATACATGCTACACCTTAACAGATTTATTTTTAACAAGCAAAGCATTTCTTTCCAATTAAGTTATAAGCTTATTACTTATTACTTTATTATTTGATAAATATACGTGTGTGTGTGTGTGTGTGTGTGTGTGTGTGTGTGTGTGTGTGTGTGTGTGTGTGTGTGTGTGTGTGTGTGTGTGTGTGTGTGTGTGTGTGTGTGTGTGTGTGTGTGTGTGTGTGTGTGTGTGTGTGTGTGTGTGTGTGTGTGTGTGTGTGTGTGTGTGTGTGTGTGTGTGTGTGTGTGTGTGTAGATATATAATGTGCAGCAAATGAATATTATTTATTAAATATTTCGAAATAATTACATGAATGTTATTTTTGTCATTTTTATTATTATGTCAAATCATCTACAAGCTGACTGCAAAAGTTATTCTAAATAACACACGCAATTTTGGCATGACTTTGATATTTGAGGCTTTCGCGGTGTACATGAACATTAGCATTGATTTTTCGGGTTTCTTCATCAGGAAGAAGTGAGCTGAAATGTTCACGAAACGTCGGAATCAAACAAAATGTCTACGCGGTTTAAACCCGAAAATCAATGCTAATTTGCATGATTTATTTAATATGTTACTAAATGGTATAATGTATACTAAATGTGGTATATAATAAAGTGTGAAGAGAGAGATCGATTGGTGTATACATACTCACCATCACGTAATGTTTGATTTAACGTTTTTTAGTAATTTAGTTTTTTATTGCTCCCCTCTTTAATTTATTGCGTAATGGCATACTAAAGTCAGGCGAGTCCTTTTTATAATTACTATCAAGAACTTTTTAGAAGCATACGTCATTTATGTGATATTATTCGAAAGCACATATCAATAGGATTTGTATATTTTCAATATAACAATTTAAATAACAATTTAATCCGTCTACAGACAGGAAATTAAGATTACTAAAACAACTAAAACTTCTCAATATCGATATTTAATCGATATTTATTTACGCTTCTATTTCTAACGTTTTATTATTTATTAATGTTACTTTATTTTTATAGTACAAATATATTAAAAATAGATATATAATTTTGGAAAAAATATTGAATTTCTTATATTTGTGAATATCCACCACTCATATCTCTTCTTTCCTTTTTCCCTCCCTTTCTTTCTTTCTCCCTTTTCTTTCCTCTCCTCTTCTAGTCTTATCTCTCTCTTTTGTTTTTCTTGATATTTCAGCGTTGTATAAGTAGTTTACGTCATTTGTTATGAACACAGACTTCTATACAACACTAGACTGCTAACAGATATAGGCGGACATGATGCACAGGTGTGCATGCGACGCCATATTTTGTGTGGGCATATTACATAGGGTGTCCAAAATGTTATTTACACAATTTATTTGCACAACGTATTTTGAGGCTATGATACGTCTATTGTATTTTGTTTAAAAATTGAACACCTAGTACAATTTGCCCACACGAAATATGGCTGCCATTCCCACCACTATTTGCACCTCGTATCACTTTTTCGTACCATTTTGTACAGATGTTAGCAGTGTAGTGTTATATAGTCTGTGGTTATGACGTTATATGATATTCGAGCAACATTAATTTTATTTCTCTTCAACATTTTAAGCAGTCCTGGGGAAGAACTGTAAAGCTGTCAATACTACCATCTTGAATCCCCACGTTCATCTGCTGGGCGAAGATGCCGCTTGCATCGCATATGTCAGGTTGACGCAGTACATAGACAAGTAAGTAAAAATCGTGCGAACACAATTTATAATATACATATATAGTTGACTAAAATTGAAGTAATTCCACAATTTTTATGGTTCATCTAAGATGCTTGAAAATGTAAATAATAAGGTTTAAATATGTATCTTACAGCTTTTTTTTAGTTTGCTCTTTATTTTCTTCGTAATTTCGACTATAATATAAAAAATTCAATTGCTTCAAAATTAACTTTCTCTACATAAAAATAACATCAATTTTTTTGCTTTACTCTACAACTCATATTTTGGCATGATTCCGATAACTTTGGTGTCACGTTTTGATTGTGAATTGCGAAGGCACTTTTGACGAGGAATATAGGAAAAAACATTAAAATTCTAAAATTAATAATTTGGAAGATATAGCAATAATATGAATATATTTTACAAAATGTAAAATTTAAATTTCAACCGATGAAAAAATTAAGAAAAAATATTTCATTGGAATAAAAATCATAACAAACTATGTAAACAGAACACACACACACACATTATGAACTTTCTTTATTACCATTTTTTAACTAAAAATCTTTTCAAAGAAACAAAAAATTTGATTTTTAATAGGAGAAATAAAATAAAAAATTCCCACAAATTATATGTAATTTTTAGACATCATGTACGTTTCATACAATGTGTTCTTAGGAGATTCATTTATTTGTGTGTATAGTGTACTGCGTTCACAAAAAGAACGACCACGCTCCGCGCAGCTTTGGACAAAGTAGGGATAAGGGAGGAGGGAGGGGATGATTCGAGCAAACTACTCAGTGCATTATTATTGTGTTCTTGGACTCCGGCACACAATTTACTCTCTGTAAATATAAATAAGTTAATGCACGCGGGCTTCCTCTGCCGGGTCTGGCCTGCAAAATACATTTGGCAGCGTGGAGGGGGCAAAATAGGCGGTCAGTCGGGTGGGACTGGTTCTGCGCGAACCAGACGAAATGCGTGGTCGTTCTCTCCGTGAACGCACTATAGCTTGTCAGTGCCAACAACGAGTGGCACCAGATTCGCAAAACATCAGATCGCTGGTATTGAATATCGCGACTCTCAAAAATGTTATCTCCTTCTAGTCCAGTCGGCAAGTACATTC
Source organism: Prenolepis imparis (assembly GCF_030444845.1). Classification (NCBI taxonomy): domain Eukaryota; kingdom Metazoa; phylum Arthropoda; class Insecta; order Hymenoptera; family Formicidae; genus Prenolepis; species Prenolepis imparis. Next base: position 2,405,941 of record NW_028141171.1, on the reverse strand, counting down.
AATTATCGAATAATTAGGACAAAGCTGGAATAAATTTTAATCGCTTTGTTTGGGAGTCAGTAATGACATATTAAGTTTTTGACCTCCCTCATAATGAGCTTCAGCCGCTATCTTGGAAGAAAGAGGTGAAAAATCGGTTTTTCGCGAATATCTCAGTTTCGTTAAACTTAGGCTAAAAATAGTTTTATACAATATTGTAGAAAATTAAATTTTCTACAAAAAAGGTTATATAGGTTTTTTTCATACGACAAATAGTTTTGACACTAGAGCCGGGAGAAGTTGGGTACTTTTTGCAACAAACTATTTTAGACTTTATTTTGCCGTATCTCATTTTTCAGAGGCTGTAGTGTACTTTTGAACCCGTTTCCACACCACCTTGCGGTAGAGTTATTGGCGCGTTTTTTTTATGTAGTATCTTCTATCTACTTGTCTCCATATTACTCAAATCTTGTTCTTTCTGAAATGGAGGGTTGACAAATGTCACCTTCCACATCATCTTCCTTTTTTATGATATTAATATTGTGATCTGCGTTATCAAACACGAATTGAGAAAAAGTGTTACATTGCCAATGCAATCCATCGGTAATACAACACTGTTTCTCAATTCGTATTTGATAGTGCAGATCACAATCTTAATATCATAAAAAAGGAAGATGACGTGGAAGGTAACATTTGTCAACCCTTCATTTAAAAAAGAACAAGATTTGAGTAATGGAGACGAGTAGATTAGGCCTTTTTTTTTAATCGTGTGGAAAATGCGCAACCGCATACCCCACTGCCTCGGGGAGGGCAAGTAGGGTTATGTGAGGCTGGGGGTATAAGAACAACCCCCAACCCACTAAAAACCACACGGCGACCTTTGCGGGCATTGCATGGGGACTTCTCGGAAAACTGGCAATTGCACTCCTTCCGAGAAGTCCCTCGAAGTAGATTAGGCCTACAGGGGATACTACACAAAAAAAGCGCGCCAATAACTCTACCGCAAGGTGATGTGGAAACGGGTTCAAAAGTACACTATAATATCTGAAAAGTGAAATACGGCGAAATAAAGTCGCTAAAATCGTTTGTTGCAAAAAGTATCCAACTTCTCCCGGCTCTAGCGTCAAAACTATTTGTCGTATGAAAAAAAAATCTGTAACGACGCCCCCCGCATCGTTCCCGACCGTCCACCCGTCGGAAGGCTGCGCCCGGCGAACACCGGCCGGGCAGGGCAGCAGGCGCCGAGCGCCACATTTAATTAATCAAACCGTTAAACACGGTTCACCGAAAACACCCGACGCGCGCCGAAATAAACCGAGTATTATCACCCCCACTCCCTCTCCTTCGATCCAGCCTCCGATCCCGTTACTCGATCCGTATAAAAAGAGAGCTCGCGATAAGAGCTCTCTCAGATACCGTTCCGACTCCGCCGTACCGGAGAATCCTTCCGCCCGGAATAAGAGACCGAGGTAGACGAGTACGCTGCCTCTGCGGAGCTAATCTCCGTGCTCCAAACTTTCGGCTTCCGCTTCGACCGTTCCCCCGACTTCGAGGTAGAGTGTCCTCTGTCTCCCCCGAGATAGTCTCGGGAGTCCGGGGTTCCGACCGCGCCCCGCAAAAAGCGCGCTGACGTCAGCGGGTGGAGCTCCGCCGCCTTCGTCGAGGTTTCTCGACCGTCAGTGCGTTCCTCCCTCCGCACCCCATACGGACGGCCGTGACACGCCGAGCCGTCGCGTCATTTCATAAATCACGGTCCGCGTAATCCTGCCGACAAAGCGGCCGACTACTACGCGCGCCGTTCGATTGCGCTCTCTTCGATATATCGAAGAGAGCAACCGCTCTCAGCTGACGCGTTTTTCTACCCGCGCCGACTCGCGTCGCGACAACACCGAGCGCCCCTCGCGCCGCCCCGACCCCGCGTCTAGCGGGCGACGTAACACGACCATCCGGCGATCACACACACACACACACCGGCGTACGTGTCAACCAACACTCCGAGGCGATTTAAAGACCCGCATAATATCCGGAGCTTTAACGACAGGCGTTACACACACACACACACACACACACACGAACACTTATAAATACACACCTAACTTAATAAACTGCATATATATATTATAACCCAATGCTACGTTCGTTGTCTCACCCTTTTTACGAGCCCTGATCCCGACCGAGTTATCCCGAGCTCGCGAAAAGCGACCGTTACAAACCTATATAATATTTTTTGTAGAGAATTTAATTTCCTATAATATTGTATAGAACTATTTTTTGTAAGTCTAACGGAAACTGAGATATTCGCGAAAAATCGATTTTTCACTCCTTTCTTCCAAGATGACGGCTGGAGCTCATCACGGGAGAGGTCGAAAACTTAATATGTCATTACTGACACCCAAACAAAGCGATTAAAATTTATTCCAGCTTTGTTCTAATTATTCGATAATTGGGCCATTTTAAACGACATGCCGACTGGACTATTCGTACTGAGTAACGTGCTCCGCTCTTCCCGCACTTTGCCCGCCTATGCGTAGACGGCTGCACGATTTCTCCCTGAGAATACAGTATATTCTATAATATTTTTACTGTCCAATTAAAGCGTTCTACTAATACTAATTTTGCACATTTTCTCTACTTTTACCCGCAGACAAGGCATCGCACATACTCAGCAGAGCGAAGAGAGCCGTGTATGGCACAAGAGAGACAACAAGTGGCAGAATGTGCATTTTCATCGAAGCGCAGTGACGGGTCCGTCGCCATTCTCCTTCAACCACAAATAGATCGGCTAAGAGGACTGTCCCTGCTACCGCTCTCAGTGGACGCTTTTTGTCACCATAGAAAGCGAATTAATGAACGTTAGGAATACGGAGCATATATTCGGGCGTTCCCATACACACATACACAAACACATACACGCGCGCGCGCGCGCACGCATATAGATAGACACTTGTGTATGCATATATACACAAAAAGGATATTGTATATGGAAGAAGTTACATAACAAACAACGATGTAACATTTGAAAAAGAGAATAATATGCATACAAGATACATACACACACACATACACACACAAACAAACACACACACACAACACACCTACTTAAAAGTAGTACTAAGCGCGACAAACCGAAGCCGAAATATATGTCGTAACTGCCGGCATGTATTACTCGCTCCAGTACCTGCTCAGCGTACTTATTATCTACTTACCTACATTTATGCGTGCACTGCGCTACGTGTGCCTCAAAGCCTTGAGAAAAACTACACGCAAAAGCAAGATCAACTGAAAAGTCAAAGTCGAGATCAAAATCAGTTGAAAACGCGAGAAAGAGCGGAGTCAATCGATCGATTATCTAATGAGGTCGTAAGGCAAATAGACATGCTTTTTGACTGTCAGTTGACAGGATTCGCAACTGAAAGAGAGAGAGAGAGAGAGAGAGAGAGAGAGAGAGAGAGAGAGAGAGAGAGAGAGAGAGAGAGAGAGAGAGAGAGAGAGAGAGAGAGAGAAATAGAGAGAGAAATATAGGGGAGGGGGAAGAGAGGGGGGGGGGGAATAAAAGAAAAATTTTGTTGCATGCCCGCACATCTCCGATCGTTTATATCGCAGCGTCTATTTCTTTTCGTGATAGCGAATTTTTCTTTGATTTTCGAAGACAAGACTGTTTGGTTAAGATCGAACAAATTTCGACGATTATATTGCATCAATGATAAATATTAGAGAGATCAAATAAATTCTAGATGAAATATGATGTCGGATAAAACGTCACGCGAGATTAATGTGGAAATGGATCGCGAATACAAACATTTACATTGATGATATACACCAACATTGTTATAGAGGACAGAAACTGATAAAAGTAGTTGACAAAATGGAACCAAAAGTCTCGAAAGTCACGAAATTACACAACTTTGTGCTTATTGGAACATTTCACTACTCGGCGAAATTGGAAGCTAGTTTGAAAATTGAAGATCAAAATCTCATATTCTGTGGCTAACCAAAAATCATCATTCTGATCTATCAACGGAGAAAAAAGTGACGCAATCTTAGCTATTTTAATAAACAAAATTATAGATAAGACATCGAGCACGTTTATATATTTCGCGACCAATTCACAAAGCAAATGTTTGCAAAATATTTTCGGAAAAACTATCCAATAGAAAATGAGATATTGTAATATCTTCTTACTGTAATAGAGAAGATGATAAAACAGATTGTAAACGAAGACCAAGAGCAAGAGGAATTTTGGCAAAGGTAGGATTAACTTGAGTCGCATCTATGGACTCAGCGACAGTCATCATGATAGAATTAGAAAAGGACGGGAAAGGAGAAGGCAACGAAGTGCCGACACAGAGAGAAGATAAAAAACGAGAGAAAAAACAGAAATGACGTGATGTGCAAAGAGGCGGCAGACTGGAATCGCAGTTGAAAAGTGGCAAGCGATGAGAAATATAAGTGCCGCCATGTTGGCATAGCCACTACACACAACAAAAAAATTCTTCCAGGCGATTTCTTTCTTCGATTTTCACTCTCGTTTTTCGTAACAGAGAGCAACGAGCTGCATCTATGCACGTGCACGCTTGCTACAAAAAAAAATATTACTGCTCCTGCAGCGAGATAGAAAACATCGATTAATCTTGGGGCGTTATCTCGTTTTTACACCATTAATAATAAGACTAAACAAGATTAACATTTTCAAACAGTTAGGTTTGCGTAGCGTATACTTCCGATGTTTTTTTCTATACTCGATCTCTTATTCAAGCAAGTATTTCGAATACAAAAAAAACATTTTGTAATAGAATGAATTGAAGTTGTGACATAACTTAGAAAAAGAAAAAAAAGAGATACAGTATAAAAGAAACAGTATCCGCCACGCGTGGATAAACTTATAATATCTCTTATATACTCCGTTCAACGAGAGAATGTGCATCGGTTTGCGCATAGACGGACAAAATAGGAAGAGATATAGGCAATCCAATGCTTCGGGGGCCTGGTGCCATTCATTGCAGGCACTGACAAGTTAAATAAGCAGTGAAGGATATCATGGGTGAAAACCTGCTCGAAACGGACGAATTCATCTGATCTGATGCACGTTCTCTTATTGAACGCAGTATAGGTAAATTTTATCTAATGATGCGCAAGAGAAAGTCCTTCGAGCTTCGTATTTAATCTATGTAGTTGTAAGTTTGAAGTGTTATATAAACTTCTACGAGATTAATTCTACGTTTTTTATCACGATTAGCGACATTCGTGATATTATATATATACGACCAAGCAACTACAATTTGATATCAAATCTTTCATAATGTTGTTTTTGAATAGCGAATATGTATTATTGTGACTATGAATAGTAAATTTATAGCCGGCTTACGTACTGAGGCGGTTGCGATATACAATATATAGGTTATATCTCGCTGCGGGAAATATTCTTCCGCCGCGCGCGCGCGCGCACGCATACACGTAAAACACACACACACACGCACGCATGCACATACACATTCATTCACGCACACACATATCGATGCGCGAATACCAATTGCAAAATACATAACGTACAATTGCCTAGAGAGAGGAGCGATTGCATGTTTTAACCTCATTTTTACCTCATTGTCAAATTGGTAAAATTTAGCGATTGATGTGTACTCACACACACACTTAGCTAATTTAAATAGGCGCTGCCGCAAATTCGTATGATGGACAAACACACAAAAATACACATACACCATGCAGATATAATCGATTTTGCAGATATAATTGTTTTTAGCCTGCTTTTTTAATTAAATCTCATAATTTTACTTGTCATCTGATATATATATATATATATATATATATATATATATATATATAATATACTACATCTTAAAGTACATATAGGTCAACACACAATTAATATATGAATGATGAAATATCATAAAGCAAAATCTCTCAAAATCAGCAATAAAAAGAGGGATAAAAGAAAAAACTCGATAAAACCGATAAAACCAAAACGCATTGATAATAATTTACGCTTTCTCTCACTCTCTCTCACTCTCTCTCTCTCTCTCTCTCTCTCTCTCTCTCTCTCTCTCTCTCTCTCTCTCTCTCTCTCTCTCTCTCTCTCTCTCTCTCTCTCTCTCTCTCTCTCTCTCTCTCTCTCTCTCTCTCTCTCTTCCCCTCCCTCGCCCCCCCCCCCTCTCTCCTCCCTCTCTTTCTCTTTGCATTATTAATGTTATATATATGAGCATATATTTATTAACTTACTTGAAGAACGTAAAGAGAAAAATGGTGTAAACATCAAAGACACAAGTCGCGATGCAACGAGTGGATTTATTCACTGCGAAATTAGAAGTTAAATAGATCTTTACCTCAGATAATCGCGAAAATTCAAACGTTTTCTGAATTTCTTCATTAATATAACGAATCTTTCTATACCATTCGTACATTCTCTATTACTATTATAACATATGCGTAATAATAATGTAATTTTGATGAATGAATGGAAACGAAGAATCTCTCCTGCGAGCAATCAGGAAGAACATTTTTGCCATCTTGTTATCATATACACACACATACACACATACATATACATACATACATATTTATATATGATATCTTAAATCACCGGATGTTCTTTTAATAACAGGTTCTCTGGCCAATTTTTGGTGACAATTTTTTTCTCAGAGAAAATGTCGTATATATAATTTTCGAATTATAGACGATTATAGATGGAAAAGAAAAGTTTTTCATAAACTAAAATGTTTAAACTAAACTTTGCGGAGTTAAAAGATTAATACATTTTTTTCATTAATAACAGATGGAGTGTACTTTAATTTTATAAAAATTTTAATAAAAATTTTAATTTAAGACATAGTCACAAAGATATACAATGGCAAAAGTTGGAAACTAGTAAAAAATTATGACTTCCCTGCATATTTTCGCTGAGGAAAAATCATCTCGAAATTGGCCAGAAGATCTGTTAAAAGGTACCTTTTCATATTGACGCCTGATGCTTATTTTTAGCGTCAAAAAACGTCATATGACCAAACATAAATTGATATCTTTAGCTTTTAAGTGTATCTTTATTAAGTCGACAGGAGTGATAAGTAAACTCCGAATTGATCTTGGAAACTTTGCGCGATGACAATGCGAATCTCTGGTTTCAAGGTTACCAATGTCGAGAATAAAATTCTCAGTCTCTATGTTAGGTGTATGTTCATACACGTACGAACTTTATTGCATTGCTCGCATGGACGCATCGCAAAGAGGAAGAATAGAAAAGAATCGACAATCACGCTCCTTGTTTTATTGTGCTGATGATATGCGAAACATCGATTAGAGCTAAATCGTATCCTTTCAGGCCTGAAAAAATTCTGACCTCTTATGGCAAAAAACAGTAATGTAACAAGGTTAATGAGTGTTCACTTTATATATATATACATGTATACATATGTATGAATTATATTATTTGTTTTAAAAATATACGATGAATAATATTAGTAAAATGACCGAATAACAAATATACAATATGTAACACGAGTATTTATTAAACTTGATGACTTGTTGCTTTCTCATTTATCGATATTTCATGTATCATCAGTGAGATAGAGAGACAAGGATAGCAGGATTGTCAATTCCTTGTTTGACATTATCTCTCTCTTCTAGCAATTGCCACGGTTTTATAAATTTGTCAAATTTGTTATCTTGATCTCTCTCTTCGATTATGCCAATATTGTCGCGTAAGTGCATTTGTTGTGTAAATATTAATAACGCGAAAGTGTAATGACAGGTAATAGCTCACAGTATAAGATGTTCAGTCTTGTTACGTTAGAAATCAACATTCTGTACACTGATAACTGTCGATTAGTGTTACTGCATGGGTTTTTAATATGTCGAAATACGTATGCAACGATTTACCAACAGTTATCGCCCTGTGCAGAAGAGTAGGGATCCCACATTGCTAATTGGCCAGTTAAAAACTAGAACTTTCTCATTGATCAATCGTACTGGTTACCCTAGGCATCAATCGATATTTATAGATGTGTGTTATCAGATTGTGTGTTGACGGGACTCTGTATAGAATAGCATCGCAGGATGTTTTAACTTCTCGTTATTTTAGTGTGTGTATGAGGACGAAAGTTTGATTAGTTTATCATATTTTAGGCGTTTGGCGCAGCTACAGATCCTCTAAGGTTTGGCAGCAACTTTTGATTAGTTTGTCATATCATCCGTTCACGTCCTTTTTCTGAATTTTTTATTATCATAAAACAAATTAAGCATAAACAAATTAATATTTTCAAAGATTTAATTTTAAAATTTTCTTAATGTTTTATTAATACTAAAGATTTATATTTTTTATCCATTAAATTAAGCTTTATAGATTTTTTGAATATCTTCACGATATGTATATCTCTTTGTTGAAGAATTATTATAGAGCTAAACAGCCAACCTTTTTTTAATAATATCTGTTTTACACTACTTACTAAAAAGTCGAGTTTTAAAGATAAAGATTACATATATTTTTTTCTCTCTCTCTAATTTAGATGTGAAAACTGGTGAACCTCCTGTTATAGACAAATTCTGATTAAGCCTATATCAGACAAGTATGAATATTGAAAATTGAAAATTGAGGATTTTTTTCTTTGATATCTAATTGAAGATTATCTTTGATAAAGACTATATCTGAAGGATCTCTAGGCGCAGTAGTATTGATTCCTTACCTTCATATTATATTACTGGCGGCTGAACGTGGTATGGTCACTAAACTATATACTGGAATGCTCAGTGTATGGCACTAATAGGCCGAACACGAAAAAAAGCTAGGTAGCAAAAATATGCTTTTCTTTTTTCTTTGTCTAGCATAAGATTAGAAAAAGATATGCTGGGATAACTTTTTCCTTTTGTCTCGTTTTTTCTATCTATAAGTATTTCAGTATAGTATAGAGTTCACACGCTACGGCTGGCTAATTGACTTACGGCTCTTCGGGCTGTGTTGTTCGTGAGTTTGCAAAGTTTACAATATTGCAGATTAAATAACAAGATTCTTCTCTGAATTATCTGTCCGTATGTCTATTTCTAACTTTCTAGCAATAATATCGCGATCGTTATGACATGAACCGATATTGTCATTAGAGAAAGTCATACAAATTCATGTTAGAGTAAAATGATCTTGTATTTAATTTGCAAAACTATAATTATACTTCAGACTTGTAAACAATACATTTTGAATAAGTTATAAGTTACAATAAGCCGTATTATTATAATTACAGAATATATATACAGGGTGTCCCGTTCAATTTTTGACTATTTTACTTTTATAATTTTTCATGCAGAGTGTTTCAAGGAATCTATTTACTTAAAACACTGGAATAGTTGTATTTAAAAAAATCGAGTTGATCTTAAAATGATCTTGAAAAAACGCCAATCAAGGTTGAACTGATAAGGATAATATAAATAGATTTTTTAAACCCTACATCTTGTATTTTTTATAAAATTTATATTTTTCGACATATTTCGCCGTCCCGACTTTTTGGAACACCCTATATATCTATGTGTAGTTTAAATATGGCTGATATATATATATATATATATATATATATATATATATATATATATATGATACATACATGTATATATGCACGTACACGTGTACAGGTTTAAATATGACTGAATCTCCCCACTACTCTTTAGGTGATTTATTTTAGTTCGCTTCTTTCGAGAGGTGAGCCAGAGATGATATTGAAAATCATTCCCATTTTCTTCAAAAGAAAAATTAGAACACTCATTAGAAACTCAAATTCTAATCCATTGGCATCAATAACTCTTTTTTACAATTTTTATATTTCTTAATTTTTTTGTTTTTATATATGTATGTATATAAAACTATTAAATAGATTTTTTATAAAGGCGATTAATATTTGAGAAGAATTCTTAAAATATTTAAAAAAAATTATGCCATTTTATAATTATACACACATTGTAAAGAAAACTTATTCCATAAATAAATTAATATATCCTGCAACATAAATCAATATAACTAAAAAATATATTAATATTTTAAATATTACTTCTTAAATTAATTGCCTGTATGTATTGAGTTGGCCAATAATTTGCCTCTTTTTTGAGTTAAAATCCTAGAGATGAAATATTTATATTTTAAAATACCTTTAATAAGTAATGTATGCATTGTTTTGTTGCACAACTTTAAGTTATTTTTCAGATAATTTTATGATACTGCCCTCGTAGAACTTTCCATCTTTCTGGGCGAAAAACTATTCTGGATTTTACAGGTCTCCAGCGAAGTAAAGTTCTTCTCATTAAGGAAATTTTGTAAAGCTCGGAATAAGTAAAAATCTGATGATGCTAGGTCAAATGAATATAGCAGGTAATATAAGTAAATAGGACATCCCAACCAAACTGCATCGATTTTTGCCGGCTCTACAAAAAGATATGAGAGCAATGAGATCTAGCGTTATCTTGATGAAAGACGACGTTCTTCCGATTGGCCAACTCCGGATGTTTTTGATCGATTGCTGCCTTTAATTGGTCTAATTGAGAGCAGTATTTATTTGAATCGTTTTGTTGTGGGAGAAACTCATAATAGATGATTATCTTAAAATGTCATCAAATACAAAACATAATTTTTGCCGGACTTGCAGACCGGCTTTTGGAGTGATTAATGATGATTCACTTCCTCACTTATTATACTCCATGATTTTTTCGCTTCAGAATGTTGTATACGTCCACTTTTCATCGCCTCTAATCATTCATAAAAATGGATTGTTTCATCAGTGAATCGATGATCTTATAGAGACTCGATCCATTAATTTTTTTTTTTTTTGCTTAAATTATTACCCAAACATCGTACTAATTCAACTAAATTTGTACAAGTACTTTTCACCTTTTCGCTATATTTAAATATTTTTAATATCTCAGTTATCTTCCGTGTTGGCATTTATTATAGAATAAATAAATATTTATATATGAATAAACAAGTGCCAATGACGTCATTCAAGATTAACCGTGCTATCTTCTAAAAAATAGAGGGAACTTATTGGCCAACCCAATACAAAAAATGTATTTTATGTATATATTCAATTATTTTATATATATATTCAAATATATTTAAAAAATTGTTGTATACCTATAAATTCGAACTTGAGAATTTTAATGTGACAGATTGAACATCAAGTATTTATTGTTAGTCACTATGTATCACTTAGCTACGTTTTCATACTATTAGCAACTACTAATGCAACAGATATACTTATGCGACAATATCAGTGCAATTATTCTCTTTAATAAAAAATATTAAGAAACTATATATAAAAAGATATAATAACAGAATAATTATTTCAGATGGAAAAATCTATATATAATAAAAAATAAATATATATAAAATACTTTAAAATTTATTTATACTTTTATAATTATTCTTTTAATTATTTTTTGAATTCTATCCTTTACATTTCCCCTTTTATATATTATAGTTTTATATATTATATAGTTTATGCAATCAATTAAATCTTGCGTCATGCTACACTATTTCCTTTATGATACAAGTGAGATAGCAGCAAGTGACCGAATCTAAGAGAATGTTATCGATTGTTTATTCATTCTGTTAACAATTTATTCCAGTATTATTAACCTCTTTATACAATATTCAATTACACTCATAGTGTTTGGCTCAACAATTCATACATATTGTATGTATGTATACAAGGTATTAAAGAAAACCATTCAACATTCATATAATAGATAATATACACAATACTGAATAAACAAGACTTAGTAAACATAGGTTCGAAAACTCAATCGTTTCAGAGATATTAACAATTTTATATTTAATTATATTTAATTTTATAATTTTATATTATTATCGTGACTTAAGTGGCTCTTATGTGTTGCATATAAAGGTTTACTTCGGTATTTACAACCGCGTTCTGAATGTCTTTCAATTCAATTTTCATACATACTTTAAAAATATTTTAAGATTTTTAGACAATCGTTCAGTTGTCATTATACCAGCGATTGTGGAGCTATTTGGTGATCCTCTGACTTAAATCCCTTGGACTTTTTTATGGGAATATTTAAAAAACATAGTGTATTCTTCGCCAATATATGATTTGAAAGAATTACGTGACCAAATCCAGCTTGTCAAATAATCCGATAAAGACCTAAAATTTTTGAGAGTTTGCAACTCTGCAAGAAGAAGATATCAATCGTACATTATAATGAAAAAACGACATATGGAACACCTTATACCATATGAATATTGAATGATTCTTTTTATATATATAACACTCTGTATATAAATCATAAACAAGTCGGCGCCTAGTCTTCTTGCGCTACTGTTTTCTCCGCTACAAAAAACTGAAAAACATTTTTTATCCAAATCTTGGATAGAATTATATTTTGGGATAATTATTGTGAAAATGTTACATCTTTTACTGATTACTTTGATTTTGACGTACCTATATTATACTAAGTAGAATCCTGAATCACGTACACTTTTTGAATCACATTGCGAATTTTTCTAGTTTTTGAGATAGTTTCAAAATTTTTACTCTCTTTAAATTTAAAAATAACATATCTTAAGTGTAATAGATAAATAGTCCTATTATCATCTTTGTAACTTTGACTTTGACATATCATGTTTAAAAACGTTAGTAAATTTAGTATTATAATTTTATAAATTTGCAACACTGCATCCGAATCGAGGATTATGCATAGAAGAAAGTAAACTTCTAATTTACGCAGAAAACGATGAGTTTTATTGCTTTATTTTACTGCAAAGTACATGCAGGCGGAATCCTTTTCTTTATTGCAAATTATATGTGTAGGCATAGAGGGACTCTACTCCTTTTCTTGCACCTTATTACGAAAAATGTTGACCTAACTTAAACCTAATTTAAATTTTAAAAATTAGTTTAAATTAAATTAGAATTTTTCCGGAGTGGGGATGCAATAAGAGAAGGGATAGAGCCTCTCCACATCTACATATATATTTTGCAATAAAGTAAAACAATAAAATACAAACTTCCCTTTGCAACTCAAAATTCGTATAGTTTTGTATGTCAAAAGCTGTTTAAGGATTGACAGAAATAGGTAAAATTTATTAACAATAGTATAATAATCATAATCAAGACAAAAAAGTAGCGTACACAAACAAAAAATGTCAACAAAGAGGCATAAATAATACACAGTATGAAAAAATGAATATAATTAAGAATAAACATGTAATGTTTTATATAAGTGTCGTATCTCAGAAACTAGAGTTCGCAACGTGATTCAAAGTGTATGTGATTCAGGACTCTATCGACTATATAATATGTGACTTTAACAACTATAAAAATCAACATCATTAGTGATGTATAATCTTTTCACAATAATTACCTCTTTTAGCTCTAATCTGATGTTATCGAGGCTTTGTATCATTTGCGTAATAGAAGGATAAAGATAACGCGATTATTTCTTATCCTTATTTATTCAGTCAAGTCTCTTTGAACATTTTGCCAAGTATCTGCTACAAATTTTTGCTACAATTTGTAGCCTTTTGTCAGCAGAAAGGTTATATTTAGATTAAATTTAATATACATAGAATCTGTTAATTTCGATTATGTTAACAGATTGTCAACAGAACTGTAATAGAGAACTGATTACACAATCTGTCGTCAGATTACGCGCATTTTGCTTTTGCCGTTAATCTACTGCACGATCGTATACACAGGTCTTGCAACGGTGATGGGGGGTGACTCACATATTGAAGTCGTGTTTTATAATTCACAGTTTGGCCACAAAGAGCGTTGCGATCCGAGTGCTCCTTCGAGAAGTGCGAATATATTTATAATATAATATAATAATATAATATAATATTAATATAATATAATATAATATTTATAATATATTTATATTATTTATAATATATTTCGATATATTGATATGTCTACAAGAAATTTAAAGGTTGCGTTCATCAAGCGCAGTCGATAGCAGCGACACATAATGGTGATGATATAAATTAAAAACTGCTTCAATATCCGAGTCATTTCCTACCACTGAAATTCGTCAAAGTTGCAAGACCTATGTATACGACCGTAATCTACTGTCAGGTTCTGTGAGCAGGTTCTGCAGGTCTGTGCTACAAGTCTAATACTGACACAATTGATATCAAATAATAACTTCAAAATACTTTTGAATAAATCCGTTGTCTGCTATAGCATATTGCGCGCATTTTGCTTGTGGGTGTCTAATATGTCTGAACCTTCCAACAGTCGGTGCCATATGTTCCGTATACTAATATTTGTATCGATACTGTATCCAAGAACAGAACGTGCATCGATCTAAGCATAAAAGTGGGGAGAGCGTAGCGTGTTACTCAGTAACGTATATATAAATACGGCACGTCTGGTCTAGGTCTATTGTATGATGTTTCGGGGGCCTGATGCCCTTTGTTACAAGTACTAACAAGTTATAAACAGTGGAGGGGGGAACCATGGGCGGAGACCTGCGCGAAACGGACGAGTTTTTGTTCGACCGATGCTCGTTCTCTCCTTGGATACAGTCTAATGGCTATATCACATACGCAATGTAAAAGAAAGAAAGACAGATTAAAGATTGTCTCTCTTTGTTACACGATCAGTATGACATCACGAAAATTTTTCCATGATTGTACTTTTAACTATACACCGTCTGTCCGGAAAAAAGGAGACTGATTTTTTCTACGTTGTACAAATGGAATCTTGTAATATCATCTCTCAGAAGTACACTTATTTTTTTTTGGCGGCTAGTAGCCAATTTCAAATTGGTTACTGTGCAGATAAAATTTATCACTTTTTTTATCGTGTCAAAATGGAACAATGAGCAATAATTAAATTTCACGCGAACTTGGCAAAACGCCTACGCAAACATTTAAAATTATGAAAAGTGTTTACGGTGACTCGTGCTTAAGTCGTGCAATGGTATTTAAATGGTATAAACGATTTCGTGAAGGCCGAGAGTCGCTCGGAGACGACGGGGCGCCCAGCCACAAGTTTACACCTCAATACAAAGTTTAGATCTTTCATATAACCATAATGAGGAGATCCAATGAGGAGAAGATTGCGAATTGTTTCGACGTTCGCGTCATTTAAACTCTCTCGTCGTCTCCGAGCGACTCTCGGCCTTCACGAAATCGTTTATACCATTTAAATACCTTTGCACGACTTAAGCACGAGTCACCGTAAACACTTTTCATAATTTTAAATGTTTGCGTAGGCGTTTTGCCAAGTTTCGCGTGAAATTTAATTATTGCTCGTTGTTCCATTTTGACACGATAAAAAAGTGATAAATTTTATCTGCACAGTAACCAATTTGAAATTGGCTACTAGCCGCCAAAAAAAAATAAGTGTACTTCTGAGAGATGATATTACAAGATTCCATAGTAGTTAAACAGATGGCACCATTTGTACAACGTAGAAAAAATCAGTTTTTCTCCTTTTTTTCCGGACAGACGGTGTATACCTTACATATTATTCTTATTCTGCATATTCCGCCTCGAAAGAGTTTTATATCTCCTAAATTTTTTTTCGTGTATTCCTTACAATGCCAAGAAAGTCGCTAAAAAGTCAGATTTGACTCTTACAAATTAATAATAAATTATATACTGATTACATTCTATATTTTAGCAGTGCGCAGATCCGATGACATCCCATTTTGCATATTTCGCTTCGAAAAAACTCTAATATGTCTTTATGAAAGAGAATATATTTTTATATATTCTTTAAATTACAGGATTTGTGCTAAAAAGCTGGATTTTGCAATTTTACTATTAACAATTTATAATAAATAGGAAACAAATTTGTGTCATTTAAATTGTGCGCATTTTAATCCGTGATTAATTATACGCGGTTTGATCAATTAATGCTTTTTTAAAATCTTTCATTGAAAACAATAATTCTTTAGTTCAAAGGAGGGATCGATGCTGGGATCGATTACAAATATCATAATTAAAACGTTATTCTATTCATATTTTGGCCGTAACATGCAAAAAACGAATTTGCAGTTTACCATTCTCCGCGGAAGATTCATAGTCTCTCCTGTCGATTCTTAAAAGGACATCTGATTTTGAGATACCCTAGGTACACACGCGCGCGCGCACACGTACACGCACACGCGCGCACACGTACACGCACACGCGCGCACGCGCGCACACACACACGCACACACATTACATATATAAACACATTTTATATGTATACAGAATGTCACACAACCTTCGTAATATTTTAATAACATATTTTAGAAATAAAATAGAATCAAAAATCCTAATACAAAAATATCAAGGCTATTATATATAATTGTTTTTGAATTATAAGTGATAAAAATATGCAAATGATATCATAGAATTCGCACGCTCAGGCCCCAACTACACATATATATAAATACTGATCTGTCATCTGTTATTGATACTTGCAAGTTAGGTGATATTAATTTTGACTATATATATAGCTGTAATTTTGTTGCTTCTTATATATAAATACTTTATGTGTGTGTGGGCATTATGGCGGTCAGCTAATATTAACAAGTTATAATCGTTATACGAAAAACATTTAATTATTTTAAATGACAATTTATATAGTTGATTAATTATTACATTTAAATAAATTATTAAATCTATATTAAATTATACTAATATATTTAAAAAAGATTTTAATATTTAAATAATATTTAAACAAAGTGTATTTTTATTTTAATTGAAGAATAACGAAAATCTATTTATTATTATTATTGCTCCCAGTTTATTCATACGTGGAAGAAAGATTATGCGGTCGTAATAAATTAAAAATATAAGAGATTAAATGGGAGGGCTCCATTTATCCTAAAATCCCGACAGCTTCTTTTGCCTTCAATCAATTCCAATTATCTATAACAAGCATTATTAAACACATTTCATAACTTAAAATAAGAAAACATACTTTTGTGTGTGCACAGAACATTATTGCGTACATGCACATTGCACACGTGACATTATTGCGTATACACATATATTGTCTGTACACTATAACATTGGGTGCATCCCATTTAACACTATTTTTGTCTCGAAGCACAACTTCTCCGCCTTGATTCTTGATTGGTCTATCAAACACTTGGATCAATCAGAGCAAAAAAGATTGCGTTTTGAAACAAAATAGCATCAAACAGAGTGCATCTATTATACTGGTCAACACTGATTTATTGCCAATTATATTAGATCGATTTTAGGGTAACTTTGTGTCGCTGATTCCAAATATAGCATTGGTTTTCCTAGATTGATTTTAATTTTTAAAATAATAATAAGTACCCCATGAAAAACATTAAAAATGCAAAAAATCAGGCGTAGTCTATCCCCAAATCAAACTGTCTCAAATTCTACATAAGTATATATATATGAAATAAAATATATATGAAATACCTAATGGCATTGTATTCAATAAAATAACATAAAAACAAAGTAAGCTGATTCAGATAATTACAATTAATGCATAAAAAAATGATATTTGTACGATTTTCTTTTATGTATGTCATCAAGATCACGTTAACGATAAAAACAATATTAGAGAATAAAAAGACAGACCAAACCCTGTTGCATATATGTCAGCAACTACAGGTCATATTGGGGTAAAATCGTAATTTGAGTATTTATTGTCGCAAAACTAGAGCTAATTCGACTGTTGTCATTTTTGGATTCAGCATCCCCAAAATACCTTAAATTTGTTCAAACATCCTTGGAAATTAAACAAAAGTTTATTTTTGTTGACCAGTATTATTGCGCACATAAGTATTACATGACCGTATTGCACAAATAAAATAAAAACATTGTACTAATACTTTGCATATAGATCATTATTGCGCATATACATTTTATTACACACTTAAAATAAAATTAAAGACCACTGCACGTGAAAAATTTTAATCATAACCATAAGATCGTAAACAAATTGATCAATCACAGTTAAACATTCTCACAACGTAATAAGAATATTTGACTATGGCCGGTCAAATATTCATAGTCCGTTCTTATTTCAAGAACGTCTTAAGTAATGTCTTAAGATGCAAATACGGCTCTGTGATTAGTTAATCACATCTTAAGATTGTACTTAAAACAGTCTTAAATATAAAAACCGACTATGAATACCGGCCTATGATTGGTCGATTAGCTTATGACCTTAAGATTACGATTCAAACTTTTTCACGTGCAATAACCCTAACCTTAAAGGGTAAATATTTTCGGTTGCTGCAACCATCATGAATAAGCTTGACCTTGGCATTATAATTATAAGTAACCTTTAAAAAGTCTTAGCCAGCGCTTATTATTTACTTAATCATAAGAATTTTTTAGATGTAAAAAACAAGAGTGTATGCACAAACCTATGTGGAACCATATAATTATAGATTTTGTTTCACATTGAAAGCAAGGCGATATGAGCTCGATCTCGTTTCGCATAAAAAGTAACAAACTCACATGAAATCATTTAATTAATAGACCTCATTGAAAACACTGAATGAAATGAGGTGGACCTCGTTTCATGTAAAAAAAAATGCAAATCTACGTGGCACCATGTAATTGTAGACCTCGTTACACACTGAAAGCACGAAGTGAGAAGATGAACTTCACTTCATGTGAAAAGTCGAAAATATATTTATGTGTAATCATACAATTATAAACCTCGTCGAAAGCATCGGACGATATGGGATAAACATTGTTTTATGTTAAAAATTGCAAAGCTTCGTGGACAAAGACATGCGTTGCAAAGACCTCGTCACAATGAAAGTATATCAAGTGATGTGAGATGGACGACGCTTTTGATAGTTGCAAATCTATATGAAATTATAGATTTTTCTTAGTTTTTATTTTTATATTTATTAACGCGCGCGAATGCTCAAATAATCTAACTTTTTACTATGTGTGCACGATGCATGTATGCAATAAATAATAATAAATAAATAAATTATATGTGCAAAATAATCTGTGCACAAAGTATTAATGCAATTTTTTATTTTGTGTGTGTGTGTGTGTGTGTGTGTGTGTAATAGTCCTGTGTACTATGTATTTGTGCAATAATGACATGTGTATGCAATATGTAGAGAAAAAAGAGGGTAAGATGACGAAAATGGGTAGGATAATGAATTGCTAAATTTTCTAAAATAATAATAGATGACGAGATGATGCCCAACTCATTAGAAGCTTTTTGATAATAAGTAATCTCTTGTAATTTGATCTTAATTCTATCTCGAGGAAAATAGATAATATAATAAAAAATGTGTTTTCAATGTTCTTGTAATTTTTTGGTGTTTGTTTATAAGGAATTACATAATTATAATAAATAATTTCACTGTCTTTATGAAATTACGGTATAATAAAGTTGAAAATGCATATAATAATATATTAATATTTTTAATTTATCACATTATAATATTTTTATGAGATGGATAAAAATAAATATAGTGTATTGTGACGTAAGATGAATGACATGTGTGGGCAAGATGACGCATTCGTACATACAAATTATAAGTTATATTTGTTAATCTGCATTTTATTAGTGTGACTGTTCATGATTAGTTAATGCATGATACTAATTGCCTGTGTAAGTAAATCTTACCAAATGCAATTTACTGATTTTTTCATTTTTGAAATAAAGTAGGTGAATTATTTATTAAACATATAAGAAAAAAACTATATATATGTCTTATTGTTAGATATTACATATGTATCTTAGATATTAAAAAATATGTAAAAATTAATACATATAATGTAATTGTTGGGCTCGTGCCATATAAAATAAAACTAACAATAAGTATATTTCAATGTAATGTTTTTCAAGTAGTAAAAGCAGTTATTTTGATGTCATTTTAATGTCAAATTATATCGAAATGATGTCTAAATGATTACTTTTGCTACCTAGGTTAATTCCATGTGATTTGATTTGATTTAATTTGATTTTATTTACATGTTTTTAAATAATTAATAATTATTTTTGTTTAGTCTACAATTTTATTTTATTTTAGATTATATGTATATACACACACACAATATACATATATATATTTATTTTTGTTTCTATTTTATTATAGTAATTTTCATTTTTTTAAGTTACATAAATTATATTTCTATTTTTTTGTTCAAATATTATAATAACAAAATAATATAAAATTTATAAAAATAAAATTTATAGAGAGATCCATTTTAACTTAATTTGAAATTTTGTCATCTTACCCGATACATAAATTATATTTCTATTTTTTTGTTCAAATATTATAATAACAAAATAATATAAAATTTATAAAAATAAAATTTATAGAGAGATCCATTTTAACTTAATTTGAAATTTTGTCATCTTACCCGACACTAAAAAAAGTTATCTGTATATGGGGACAAAATAATGAAATTAATGTTTTAAAAAATTTCAAATTTTAATTTTAATTTTAAATTTTAAATTCTAAATTTAAAAAAATAATTTATCAATTTTTTATGAATGAATGTGAAAAAAATAGATTATTTTTATAGGATAATAGAAATTAGGAAAAATCGACTTATTTATCGAAACTTATTTAAGGTCGTCATCTTACCTCTAAAAAAAAACGAATTGGCCCTACCCGTTTTCCTCTATGTGTGCAATAAAGTCATATATACAATGAGCATGTGCGTAATAATGTCATGCGTACAAATATGTATGTTAGTGTTTCTAATTATTACATGTGTGCAGTAATGCTTGTAGACAATCGGAATTGTTGGGTAAACAACATAAGCAAACTAAGCTGTTGGCAATCAGGATTGTAAGCAAATGGCCGCGTTAAGCAGAAAAAGCAGCTTTGCAACTGTTGTAAAATTCGTGAATCTGATTGGTGTATTCTCTTAGGTTTAGCTAAGATGAAGAGAATACACCAATCAGATTCACGAATTTTACAACAGTTGCAAAGCTGCTTTTTCTGCTGAACGCGGCCAATGATATTCTATCTATATTATATCCAGGGAGAGATCGTGCAGATTTTGGACGAAAACTCGTCTGTTTCGCGCAGGTCTCCGCCCATGAAACGCTTGTAAAGTCTCCCTTCACTGCTTGTATAGCTTGCACAACGAGTGGCGCACCAGGCCCGCAAAGCATCGGCCGTCGGTATCGGATATCGTAACTCTCAGAAATGTTATCTCTTTATTTACGTATATGGTACTGAGTGAATACATGTTCTTCCCACTGCGCATAGGTATGCGCAAACGGCTGCACGATCTCTCCCTGGATACTATATAGATTAAATCATACATTATTTTTTAGATAATTTAATTTAATTTTTTAATTATTTTTGATTATTATTTTACAAAAATTTGAAAGTCTGATCAATTACGTTCTCTACAGATTATTAAGTCTAATATCTATTAATTTGAGGAAAATAATATTTATCTCTATTGTAAAAAATGGAAAAAGTATTTTTATGACGTAAGAAACGAATTGTTATTAAAATATTGTACAGAGATTGTACAGGACTCTGTACACGCACGCACACGCACATGCACATACAGAAGCACACACACGCACACAAACATTATATACGTATGTGTATATACGCACAACATACATATACATAATCTGTCAGAAAAGTAGTGAGATTGAATTTGTATCGCACACACACAATATGGCAACTGAAAAATTGTAATCACGCAGAATATATAAAGTCTAATCTTTCCTTTAAAAAGTTTAAAGTTTCGATTCGTTCGATTGCGTTCTTGTATCATAATCGTTTTTCATATATATGTGTTAGTAGAACTCGTCAACGTTTTCATTATAGAATGACAAAATATTAAAGAAAGATACGATAAAGTTTTGCGTTAAATTGAAAGAGAGCGCCATAGATTGTTATGAAAAGTTAAGTAGGTTTTTACTAAAATGCGGTTTACTTTCAAATTCGCGCTCTTTCAAAAATATTTGCCATTTTACCGAAAAACCTGAGCATGTGATAAAACATAATCACCATGCTTTTTTTAATCTTTAATCGCACATTTTTGTTGAATTTTTGTCACTCTATAATGATCACAATGACGGAAACAGTGAGGTCTATTAATATACACGAAAAACGTTATAATGATACATAAACGCAATCAAACGAATCAAAATTGCTTTTAAAAGAAAAATTATACTTTACATTCAGCGTGATTATGATTCTTCATGATTCCACACATTATGCGCTATATATTTAATGTCATTACTTTTCTGACAGACCATGCGTATATGGTATATTACAATATATACGAGTGTGGAGACATGCGCATGCATGAACGATTAAAAACTTGTAGAATTATTTATACATCGTTATTTAATCGTTAATGTGATCCTTCTAGATATTAAAATGTAAATATCAGCGCTTTGTTTAACTCTTCTTTTTATATCCTTTCTGATATGTTGAAACTTCCGTATCTTTTTCATTTGTATATATATTTTCATAATTTGCCTGTAGTATAAAGGAGAACGAAATTTTTCTAAAAACATTTTATTTTTAAGATAATCGACTGTATCACTTAAAATAAAATATCCTATACAGGGTGAGTTGCGAAACGCAATTATGCGTTTTCTTTACACCAATTAATAGTCTTGATTTTCTATGCATAAAAGTATTAAAGTAAGATTACCGAAAACTGAATAATTTATAAGATATTTTGTATTTTGTCAAAATACTGTATTTTTCAAGCCTCATAACTCGAAAAATACTTAACGAAAGAACATTTTATTATGTTTTGGAAAGCTCTTGAGATAAGCTACAAGAATATAAAATGAAAAATAGGGAGTTCCATTTAAGAAATTGAAGATGACCTTTACATGACCTTTAAATGACTATCCAAGGTCAAACCAATAGTATCATTTTATGTCCCCCTCGAAGCCAAAAACTTTTGCCTGAAACAATTTAAAAAAAACTTTTTTAGATATTTGGCTATTAAGATTAAAAAGACTCACTCTGTATATATATATATATATATATATATATATATATATAAAAGGTATATCATAATTCGTTCTCTCAAATTACATAGCGCTATTCCTAAATTAAGAATAAAAAAATTTGAACTATTTTTTCTTGCTTAATGAAAAAATAATATTAAATAAAAATTAAATAAAAATCATCCAATTAACATCGTTTATTAAACGGAAACATGTTCGTGAACCACGCATCGAGTCAATCCGGCACGCAATTTATAAACATGTGCCTGCCTAAAACATGACGTTGATTATTATCTTTATTTAATAATTCTTCTTTTATTAAGTATGACAGAAAATATGATTTAGATCTTTTTGATTCATTTTTATTAAAAAATAACGCTACGTAATTTGTGGGCACGAATTATGATACACCCTGTATATACAAGGTGTTTCAGAAATAGGTGACCAAACTTTAAAAGTATATTGTACTCACCGTAAAGATAAAAAAAGTCATATGAACATGGGTCCGGAACAGCGTTTTTTCCAAATTATAAATACTTTTTATTTATAACAGACAATGTCTAGCATTAACGTCTCATAGATTGTTCTCCTATTCACCTTCTATTAAAAATAAACAATAATCTCCTGATTTAAACCTCTTGAATTTTTATTTATGGAGACACCTTAAATCTTTCATTTATGATACATGCTTTCAAAATTTGGCCACTTATTTCTAAAACACTGTATTACACATATACATGTATGTATGTATATGTATAAATGTACATGTGCTCGTGTAAATACACATATAGATACACGTATTGTATCGCATAAAAAATGTATTGGTTTATTAGAATTGTTACACGATTATTATTAAAATTATCAAATATTGCTATAAATACTGATACTATCACTATTACTATTACTACAACTATTACCTATATACTATTACTACCATACCACTACCACTACCACTACCACTACCACTACCACTACCACTACTACTACTACTACTACTAGTACTACTACTACTAGTACTACCACTACTAGTACCACTACTACTAGTACTACTACTACCACTACCACTACTACTATCACTACTACTACCACTACTACTACCACTACTACTACCACTACTACTACCACTACTACTACCACTACTACTACCACTACTACTACCACTACTACTACCACTACTACTACCACTACTACTACCACTACTACTACTACTACTACTACTACTGCTAAAAAATGTATGGGTAACTTTCATATGTAATAACTCCGCGAAAAAAAATCGTACGAACTTTGCTTTTTTTTTAATTTGTAGTAAAAAGTCCACATTTTACGATAGCTATGATAAGATTTGCGAAAAAAATTTATTCCACCCCGTGGTGTGCGTCAAAGTACGCAATTTTTTAGAGACAAAACACGTCCTTACTTTTGAAGCAGTGGCGTACGGGGGAGGAAGATAAATTAAAAATCTGACGAATGGGTTTTAAACTAGAGACTTCAAGCTTGACAGTAAAAAAAAATTTTTTCAAATCCGATAATTTTTAGCGGAGTTATGCTTATTTGAAATTATGCGAAATTTTGACTTAAAAGACATATGCGTTAATTTTGTTGACGAGTGTATATATACATACATATATATATATATATATATATATATATATACAGGGTGTTCTAAAAAGGTGCGGCCAAACTTTAGGGAGATATTCCTCACACCTAGAGAATGAAAAAATGTTATATTAACATAGGTGCGGAAACGCTTATTTTAGAAGTTAGAGCTTCTTTTTGGAATATGCGACATTACGGCTAATGAGATAGTAACCTTATCTGCCAGGTAAAAATCAGAAAAATATTGACCTTTAATGTTATTAAGGGATTATTTTTAATGTTATTAAAGGTCAATATTTGTTGTTCTGCCAACTTCAAGGGATGTGCATCGAAGTTGGCAGAACATTGTGATCACATTTTAGTTCAGTTCTGTACTGTAGATCATCCGTGAAACAAGGTTTATTGTAATTGTACAAAATCACAGCCATGGTTATGTACACAAATGCGGAACTTGCAGACATGCATTTTATTTATGGCTTCGCAGATGGTAATGGCCGAAACGCGCAGCGTTTATACCAGCGTGTATTCAGGCGAATGGTGGACAATTTCAACATTTGTTGTAACCGTACTCAGTCACTTTAAAAAAAATGTAAACAAACCTACCGATTAAACGATTGTCGTCCACAATGATTAATTCTAAATTGTTTCTTGTGTAAGTAATACAGTCAACAGTATTTTCAACATAACTCCTGAAATAAGCGCTTTCGCATTCATGTTTATATAACATTTTTTCATCCTTTAGGTATAAGGAATATCTCCCTAAAGTATGGCCGCACCTTTTTAGAACAGCCTGTATATATATGTGTGTGTGTGTGTCTCAGTCCTTTAAAAGCTCGTGTCCGAGCGTGGTGACTTCTCTTTTTCATATACTTGTGTTTGGGCATGTAGATTCTACACATGTATATGGGACCTACAGTTTAAACGCCGGTGCCGAACGGCCAATGATGTTGTTGTTTACATTTCTTTAGAGAAGCGTTCATAGCAAGGTGTACTCTCGGTGGTTTGCCATTGCCTTCCGAGAGGAGAACGAGCGAATGTAATTTTTGGTCGTACCAGGGATCGAACCCGGGATCTTCGGCTCTATAGACTATGTTCGCCCTCTATAGACCACGCTCGCCCACAATGTGGTGTGTGTGTGTGTAAACGTATAATAAAGATCGTTACACGCGTATATATCTGTTTCTATCATAATTCTTTATAAATACAAATTGAAGGACGTTAACAAAATCGATGAACGTCGCTAAAGTTGATATGTTAAGAGCAAAATCTATAAAGTGTGCAAAGTTAACATTTCTCGGGCAATGTCAATATTCCATAACACTTCTGGGACATAAGTTTGCGTTAGGGGTTAGGTTATATCTTCCAAAAGTGGAGCCCTTCGAAGAGGGGACGAAACCCACTGCGTCCACGCATATACTTTGCAAAACGAGGCAAAGTTCACTCTACACCTAAATGTGCATGGTGCCAGAGAAATTATATTTTATTTAGTAAACTTCTTTGTTAATAACTTTTTAATAAACAATCTAACGAGCGACGCTTAAAATCTACTTACTCAAGACAGTAACTTTGATAACATCTGTCAAGGCCATTGAAATCGGTGAGGTCGTTCCTAATATACATAATTAACGTGTTATGAAATGCTGACATCGCCCGGACAATGTTAGCTCTGCACACCTTGAGGATTTCGCCCGTAACGGAGACAAAGAGTTAATTCACATTCATCAATTATGTAACGTTATTCCTTAGTAAAAATTGAGTCAAAATATTCTTTATACATATTTTTGCGATCCTTAATAAAGAAGGAATTATTAAATAAAATTTACTTAAATCAGCGCCGCTCGTTAGATAGACATATGTTTGTGAATCACAGATCTGGTACGTGAGGAGCATTCTATTTGCTAACATTGCGATTGTCCACAATCCCGATTGACTATGTTGCAATTACCTACGTTGCAATAATTACTGTTTCACATAGGCTTGCAATTTTCTGCATGAAGCGATCAATCTCCTATCCTTATCGCCCTATAGTACCTATCTGTACAAGAAATTTATAATAATATAGTTTTATGAGTTTCCGACACGTAAATAATCACAATGTGAACAATCGCAAAGTGAGCAAACAGATGTTACTCATGCATGATTACATTATTCGGCACACAATTCACAACGTATACCTGTTAAGAGATAACGCTGTATGTGTGTGATTATAATTTGACCTTATTTAATAATTCCTTTTTCGTTAAACATCGTAAAAAAATGGTTTAGGACTTTTCAATTTATTTTTCATCAAAAGAGAATGCTGTATAATTGATGACTGCGAATTACGGAATTTCTATATATATCTTCATTTATATATCTTTCCATACGGATCGAATGTTCGGAGAAACATTCGCACGCATTATTTTATACATACATACAGTTATATTATTATTTATATATTTAATAATTAATTTTTACTAAAGAACTTCTTCAAGCGCAGAAGAAGGATGTGTTTTGCGATAACCGCGCCAGATTTTTCATTAAATATTGTTTTTCAATAGTTGACGAAAAC
This sequence comes from Prenolepis imparis, assembly GCF_030444845.1. Lineage (NCBI taxonomy): Eukaryota > Metazoa > Arthropoda > Insecta > Hymenoptera > Formicidae > Prenolepis > Prenolepis imparis. The sequence goes on along the minus strand of NW_028141171.1, from coordinate 2,378,905 downwards.
TTGATAAATCATATAAAAATCATATAATGGAGCTTAAATTTTTATATTATATATCAATGCGAAATGCAAAAAATTGTACAAATTAAAACAAATTTCGAACAGATTTATCTATCAGGGAATTGGTTAAAAAATAGTTTCTATCTTTGCAAGATATATTACATCTTTGCAAGATATATTATAATCTCATTCTGTTCTTTTATATTAGCAATAGAACTTGTTGGTTTTTGACGTTCAGCTAATGTCAGCCAGATTTTTTCTAATACGTTATATCGAAGAATTTCGTATAGTAACATAATTAATATTTAACGGGTCTTTACTAAATCGATATTCTTCTTTTAATAGTCATGTTTCTATAATTGATATTTTCTTTTCTTTTTTTCTTTTTTCTATTTATTCTTTTCTTTATTTGATAATGAAGATCCCATAGCGTCAATAGCTTCGGCGGGGTCTATGAAATCGTTGATTATATCACTGACATATGTTACATAAAGTAAACTACTATTATATAAGTATGTATAATGTTCAAATTTTTTACATTCCAAAACAGTTTAGTCATTTTTTATCTTGGCTCGGATATCCAAGTATTGTAATCTGTTTCTCCGCGTTTCTCTCAAATATGACGGATCCCTCACTGCCGATCGTGTCCTGACGCGTGCGATCGCATGTAAAACGCTATAACCTATATATGTGTGTATATATATATATATATATAGGTTCAAACCAAGCGAACGAGCACGATTATGAAGGACCAATACCAGCGAATGCGAGAAAAGATGTGAATTAATATGTTTATTTTTTTAATAATTTTTTTTATAAAAATCTTTTTATACGTAAAATAATTTTTTATAAATTAAATAATGTTTTTTATTGACATATCCGCTGATATTCATTCGTGATTGTTCGTATTTGTTCGCTTCGTCTGTACCCGGCTAAACACACGTACGTGTCATGTAATGAGAAAATGCGACGAGAAATTGCGACCTTTAATGTGTTCGACTATGTATCTCGTCGTTGTACTTTTTCGTCTGACTTGTATAAGCGTGATGAGATTATTGTACTTGTATTTTATCCGCGAAAGGCATATCTACAACTAACGATTACACGAGTCTCTCGCGATTGCATTAGCATTACATACGTAGATTTAGTTTTCACGCATTTATAGAAGCAATACACTTTCAAAAAAGTAAAAAGTAAAACATACATATTGCTACTCTTTCCCATTGATTCACGTTTGTAAGTAAATGTATTATGAGCATTAAAGCCTATTAATTAAGGTATCCAACACAATTATATAATATCCTATTTTAATTAGAAATCGTTCCCACTATTTCCGCCAACTTTTATATTGTAGACTTGTAGACAAACATATCTTTATATGAAAAATGAAATCGAGTCCCGAGATCTGTAGTGAATAGTAAAAGCGAAGCAGATAAAAAGTTTTACTGTGTCCTCATCATTACTTTGTTTTAGAGAACGTTTTGGCTTTTAAGTCTTGTACAGATAATATTTGTTAAATGTAATTTGAGAAGGAAAATGTGTGAAACTCGATTATGTTTGAGAGATTAAATTCGTCTTCTTTTTAAATGGAATCTAGACATAATTCTTCGTAAGAATTATTATACATAAAAGTATAAGTTCGAAAGATGTGTAACGATAAACAAAAATATAAGATAATGTCTCGCAGTTTTCAGGTATTAAAATTCTATCATGTATCTAACACACAAAATCACTTATTTCAAACCCACTTTAAATCTTTCCACTGTAACTTTTTTTATTTCTCAGGATTCTCTTCATTACATATTTTAAAAGTCACCTTTATGTTGCGCCCAATTTATTTATGATAATGCATGTATACATATACAAGTAATCCCTATATACCTTAGCTGTTACGTGCAGGTAGAGTAGATTAGACCGAGTAGGAAAATCCTCTACTATTTTGCGATTTTCTAATCAACCAATCCACGCGAGTACAAGCGTGCGGCGAGAAAAGACAGCTCAACAGTGATGCCAGATTTAAGACGAGCAGCAATGACACCAAGTCATAGTGGTGGGGGTCATGGCGTACGTGTAACTCGGCGATCCCCACCATAACCCCACTACTACGACTTGGCATGCTGCTCGTCTCAAATCTGGCATTACTGCAGCTCAATCTTACATGATTACTAAAAGCGAATGGTGAAAAGGGCTACTTTCGCAGACAGAATCAAAATGATCCAGAATAAAATGATGCGCTGTGATCTGAAATGAAGCAACCAAGAAATAGTCTAATAGTCTAATGTTACACGATTTCTAGGCGCGCGAAGAAGCGGGAAAGAACGCTCAACAAAATACAATAGCTATAGTGCGTTCACAAAGAGAACGACCACGCTTTTCGTCCGGTTTGCGCAGATCCCCGAGACCGTCTATTTTGCCCCTTTCACGCCAAACGGATCTTGCAGGCCAGACCCGGCAACGGAAGGCCGCGCGCATTAACTTATTTACAGAGAGTAAATTGTGTGCCAGAGCCCAAGGGTACGATGATAAGGCATTGAGTAGCGCGCTCGCGTCTTCCCACTCGAGTCCCACACTGCCGAAACCTGTGCGAACCGTGGTCATTCTCTTTGTGAACGCACTATATATAGTGCTATATATAGCAGCGCTGGATCCCCGAGTGGGTCTCTTTTCACTGCGCGCTTCTACTCGCGCCGATTGACCGATCTTTTTTAATTATTTTCTCAATAATTATTGAGAAAATCGCAAAATTATAAAGGACTTTCCTACTCGATTTAATTCGCTCTACCTGCACACGACGGCTAAGGCGGGGATTACTAGACATCCTGTATATTATGTACGTACATCGGTACATGATCGGTATTTTGAAGTACACAAGAAATTGGAGGGGAGGAAAATTTGCTTTCCAAAAAAATAATAATAAAGGAATGCTCTAATCGATGATTGAACTAATCCTTTCAATGTGTTCAACTTCAATGTATAGAATAAAAATCATCCATATGAGAAAAAATGAGAACGCACAAATTGTATTTTTAATAAATTTTAAAACAAAACAATATGTTTTCTTCTTAGCATCTTTGCACTTATAAAATTACCTTATAATATCTCGAATTTGTTTAAGTAAATTAAAATCTTCGTATTCTTATTATATTTTATAAAGATGTTTTTAAATCAAAGACTTTGCAACACACATACACTTGTACTTTTGATTGAAAATTTGTAATTATTTGATTTTTAAAATATTCTTTATTCGATTATATATTTTGGTTAAAAAGATAATACACGGAAGACTAAAGTAGAGACTGACTATGTATATCAAAATAATTTAACTAACAATTATATATATACATATATTTTACCTTAATACTTTTATGCACGGAATAATGAGATCAATCAATTGGTATAAAGAAAGCATAGTTGCATTCAATGAAAAGTACGCAGCTGCATATTGCAAATTACATACTTTTTTAAAAACAATTATCTGTTTTCTTTACACCAATTGATTGGTCTCATTATTCCGTGCATAAAAATATTAAGGTAAAATTTCCGAAAACTGAATATTTTACAAGATATTTTACATTTTATGTTAAAAAATTGTTAACTTCAAGCCTTATAATATTATATAACTCAAAAAGTACTTAAGAAAAAAGTCATTTATTATAGTGTTTTGGACAGCTCTCGAAATAAGCTACAAGAATATGCAATAAAAAATAGTAGGTTCCATTTAAGAAATTGAAGGCTTTCATGTGACCTTCATGTGATCTTTAAACGACTGTCCAAGGTCAAACCAATAATACCATCTTATGTCCCCCTTGAAGTCAAAAAACTTTTGTATGAAACATTTTTCTGTACAATCTCTCCTTGCAAAGTTACGAGGGGTGATAGATTAAAATTGGACCTGTATGTGTGTGTGTGTGTGTATTATATGCCGGTATATCGTGTACCTTCATCCGTAAATAAAATTTAAATGCTAAAAATTTTTAATTATATTGATTTTAAACATCAAATATCGATATAATCGAATTTTTCATAATATCAGTAAATACATAATTTTTTAAGTAATATTATATACCGTTGTATTATTGAGTATTGTATTATCAATATTATCTTATTTTTATAAATTTATAGCGTATTTTTGCATTGTATTTGTATATTTTGTAAAAAAATCATAATTTTTGCTTCCTCACAGAGGAAGCTTTGTTTTCGTGAAAAATTTTTTTTTTAGATTCTATGCCAATGTGTTCAGAATGTTCCAAAACATCGAAAAATAACATTTTTTTAAATGTCCGTATGTGTATGTGCGTGTGCGTGTGCGTGTGCGTGTGCGTGCGTGCGTGCGTGCGTGCGTGCGTGCGTGCGTGCGTGCGTGCGTGCGTGCGTGCGTGCGTGCGTGCGTGCGTGCGTGCCCGCGTGCGTGCCCATCCATTTTTTTTTAATTTAAATGTCTCAAGAACTATTTAACTTACAAACGCTCTAATTTGGCATACAAGTAAAGTAGTACAACACTTTTACTTAGTCATTTTAATAAAAATTTATACAATGTTTTAAATTTTAATACAATTTTAATTTTTTAAAAAATGTTTGTGGTTGCTCTAATTTCCGTAAATTTTAAGATATCGGGATAAAATTTTTTACATAAATAGACTATCATTAAAGCATGGTTGGTATTAAGTTTGACGATGATCGGTGAAAGGATTCATTTTTTATGAAAGTTTGAATTTTTAAGAAATGTGCATTTTTTAATTTTTGCAAATTTCGAGATATCGAGTTAAACTTTTTTACATGAATAAAATATCATTAAAGGATATTTGGTATTGAATTTGGCGAGAATCGGTAAAAGGGTTCATTTTTTAAATAAATAAATAAAATTAATTTTTATGAAATTTTTAATAAATAAAATTAATTTTTATGAAAAATTTTTTTTTTTTTTTAAATGTGGTTTAACTTCCGTGAATTTCGCTCATTAAGATGGTTTTTCAATTATGGCGAAATAAAATGAGAGGAAGCAATGTGCAAGTTAAACTTCCTCTAGGAAGTTCCTGAGGAAGCCATAATTGAAAAACCATCTTAATGAGCGAACTAAAATGATGAGGAAGCAATGTACAAATTTCCATTTGCACAATTTTTTTTAGTAAAATATGTATACAAATATGTATACCACAATAATAGATAATAACACATTATCTTTTTTTACATATATTATTATTATATAATATTATTCAACGTCAATACACACACAGATATACAGGGTGTCCTATTTTAAAGTTTACAGAGCTATCTCGCAAAACAATAATTTTTTTGAAAAATGTTTTTTAACAAAAGTTATATGGTTTCAAGGCGGACATAAAATAATGGCAAAGATTTGACTTTGTGTGTGGGGGGGGGGGGATAATCGTTTGAAGATCACGTAAAGGTCATCTTCAATTTCTTAAATAAAACGTACTATTTTTTATTGCTTTTTTCTTAAAACAACTGTGTTTTCTGTACACCAATCGATTCCTCTCATTATTTTGCGCATAAAAGTATTAAGGTAAGCTAATCGGAAATTCTTCACGTGACCTTCAAACTACTATCCAAGGTCAAATCTTTGCCACTATCTTATGACCCCCTTAAAGCCATACAACTTTTGTTTGAAACAAAAGTTTTCAAAAAAAATATTGGTTTGCGAGATATAGCTCTGTAAATTTTAAAATGGGACATCCTGTATATCTTGACCTTTAAGATGACATATGTATCTTTGGAGCTATTTGCGATCATGTTATATACTTCATCTTGTAAAAACATCATCTGGTTTTTATATTAATCAATATTAATTTTTATTTTGATTATTATACAGAGTGTGTCAGGAAGTAAAATAAAATTAAAACTTTGAATACCAAAATATTGAGTCTATAATTTTTGAATTATAAGTGCAAAGGTTGTCAATAATATCATGTAAAACTCACAATATTCAGGTTTTTAACTACATGCATACTAATCTGTTATTGATTTTTAATTAAGTATTTTATTTAGAATTGATATCAATTTTTACTGCATGATTTTATTTTCATATTTTTTTTATGATGATATTATGTATGTACACACAGAGACAGATATGCTTCTTCATAAATTTGTACTCATATCAGGGCCAACACGCTTCCTCTTTAAATATTCAAGATTTATAATTCCGGTTCATCATCTTTGATCCTCCTAAATTTTTTCTCGCCTACATCTCTTTAGGGAGCCTTGAAAATTCTTAATGTTAATAAGTAATTATATAGTTTCTCGAATTGAGATTTAATTCCAAATTAAGTCTTGGTATTGTACCAAACAAAATTCATGCCTTGTGTACAATTATCAAGTTCTTTGCAATTATCGTATTATTATTATTATAAATTATTATATCATTATTACACTGTTATAATATAATTATATATGTAATATCCTATTCGGTTTCTGCTATTAATTTGCTAACTTAATAATCGGTAATTTGATAGCTTTTGTATTAAATTGGTAGCCTTTTTGGTGACAACAATATATGTATAGTAGGCACTTGACAAGATCTGCTCTCGACAGACTTGGCTTTCTGGATACATATATGTATGTTTTTGCATATAATACGAGACGAGCGATCACGATCCGGCATTTAACATTTTTATCTAAAAGATATATAATATAATCTAGATAATATGTCTTTAGCAATATAAAGCTGGACAAACGGAAATTTCTAGAGAAGAATAGTTATCCGCATTCCTATTTTTATTAACGAGATTATCCCTAATCATGTGTATTTTTGTCTATACTTAAGTATGCGAAATTAAATGCGGCTGCCTTGTCATGAATTCTCTATTATAAAATGAAGGTAATACAACGCGTTGATAAGAGTACGTATGGAAGAAATACTATGAATATTACAATTATCAGGGCAAATAACGTATTCGAGTTCTATTGTATAAACAATAATGTAAAGCTAACGAAGGTCGCAGAAATTATTTTGCTCATTTTACACGCAATTAAAAATATACTATTTTTCGTTTAATTTTATTTTAAAAATTATCAAACAATTATAACATTTTTGTGCGCGGCATATAATATTTGTAACATATATAGTTATTTATTGTTATGTGGTTATATACATATTATAGTTACATATTAGAGAAAGAGAAAAAAATAGAAACAAAAAGTTAAATAAAATCAATAAATTTTTATAGAATGCATATATACGAAAAGAAAACACACATTTAAAACGTTTTAATCACTTCGATAAACGTCGCAAGTTTCGTACATTCAACTGAGATTATCTCTCGACAAATGCATGAACATTTAAGAAATCTAATTTATTTCTAATCTAATTTAAGAATTAATTGATTTAAATGTCTGTATGATGGTAGTTTAAACTAAATATTCATTTTTGCACTTCTTCTTGATTAAACTAAGCAATTTTATCAAAAAATTACCCTTGCACGTACGGCAAAATTGCACAATAATTGCATTTATAATTAGTTAACTATCGCCACTGATGCGATCAGTGGAAAAAAATAGAAGTTTTTAATATGTACCATCAAATCTAAATATATACATTATCTAACAATAAATATTATTCCGTTACTCGAATAATACCAAAATAAAATATTATATAATAGAGAGAGAATATTATATATTAAATATTATAATAAAATACTATAATAACAATAAAATAATAAAATATTACAATACTATAATAAAATATTTATTATGTACTTGTATATACGTATAGTTATAATTTCTTATGTGAATCATCTCTTTTAGTTAATGCATTTTTTACTTATTGGAATTATAAAAATAAAATTATATATTTTTAATTAAATAATTTCTACAATGTTATACTCTAGTAATACTTAATATTACGCTTATCTAAAGAGTATTTACATAAAAATCAATGATATTTATAATGTAAATTGTTCAATTCTTCTTTATTTGAATTTAGAATTACATTCAGAATTATAAACAAAAAGTAGCTAGATAGTTGCGTATTTAAAAATTTTCGGCTGGACGCTGTATTTCAGACAGATTTGCGACAATGTGATGAAACGATCGAACAAACGCGACCCTATACAACAAATGGTTGAATCGAAGAGTTTTTAAATTTATTTTACAAGATTTTTGAATTTGAAATCAGCGAAAAAAGATGTTTATGTCTTGACATCAATGTTGAAGACAAGGCGTTCGATGTCATGGAAATTATTTCGATCCTCTTTTAATTCAATTTAATTTAATTTCAGTTCTATTTTTTGCAGAGATTGCGTTAGCTAGGAAAACGAAAGCTTACTCTCTTCCTCTTTTTCTGTCTCTCTCTTTCTCTCATACATTTAATATAATATAAATATATTATTAGATATTATTGAATCTATGAATAAACAGATAAAAGATTGATCACAATTTTCTCCTAATGTCCATAGAGAATTAAAAACAAAGAAAATATACATAAGCACACATATACAGCTGCCTATAATCGAACTATATGTCTCGCGCACCATGTTGATCGAAGATTTTCGATTATTATTTATTTGTTCGTCTGCCTATTTGGAAACAATGTGAGAATTGAAATTGTAATGACTAATATCTTTACTAATAAATTTATCTAAATGGTAATAAATTTCAATTCTTGCTCAAGATTTGAATTTTTTTTCATTTCTTGATTTAAACAATGTAATATATACACATTATCTTTGAATTATTAAATTTTTCATGTATCTATTTTCTCAAGCTTTATATATGTGAAATTCTCTTGGAGATCCTTAGCTGTAGGAAAAATAATTATAGCTATGAAATTGTCTTCGCAAATTATTTAGAATAAGATATGAGATATATATCCTTGATTTCAATCGAATTTTTGATATATAACATGTTGATTGTTAACCCTCTTCAAAAACCTTCCGCTTATTAATAATTAACCCGTTAATGATTAAAACTACAATTTATTAACACAAAATTGCGTATTCTATGAGCGTTTATGCATATTATAGTTGTTTACAAACAGAGATTTATATCTAACAAAGATTCTTATAATATGTGCGTTTAATATAAAGTTTAAAATTAAGAGACAATGTTTGTGTTAGGAAATTAAGATAGAAAAGGTCAAAGGCCGTCGATGATAAAACTTCATCGAACCTTTAGTAAATATAATTAGACGTGTGAAGCGTCATATAAGATAATTCAGATATGACTTGTAAATGCGCGATCCTTTTGTACATTTCTACGACAATTGCTACAGTCCATATATACATCTATAATTCTTATAATAGTTATTTGTAATGTTAATATTATACAAAATTTCTTTTTTTAAATATTTTATTATTACGTTACGCACCATTTATTATGTTTTTAATTTTATTACATGTGCGGTTTTTTTTTGTTATTAAACTTACAATTAGATTTTGTTATGAATATACTGGATGTTGAAAAAAAGAGTTACATATTTTGAGAGCAGAGAGCAGGTAGTATTGATCAAAATAAGAAAAAAAAGGTCTAATGAACATTTTGGTTCTTCAATTAATTTCTTCGAAGATACAAGCTACCTTTCTTTAAGCTTATTGTCCTTTTCTTATTGATCGTATCACTTTTATATTGTAGTAAACAAAAGAGTATACTTACTAGTTTTGCTATAGTAACATTTTATAATAACATTAGATTTATAGGTATCAATATGAGGTTTTTAATACATGTTAGTAAATTCAGAAACAGCCAGATGTTCAAGAGAATGCGTGATTCTCTGAGACGTAAGACTGAAAAATGCATGACAATGATTGGGAATCACATAAAGCACCTCCTATAATGCTGACTGTAAACCTAGAAAATATTCTTTTGTTTACTATAATGTAAAGGTGATATGATCAATAAGAAAAAGACAAGCTCAAACAGAAAAATAGCCTGTATCTTCTAAGATATTAATTGTAGGACCCACATCCATTAGATATTTTTTTCTTATTTTAAACACTACCTGCTCTCAAAACATGTAAACTCTTTTTTTTAATACCCTGTATATATTGTAGTTTTATATGTTATCTTATATTATTTTTATTTTTCTTGCAATTTACTTCTCTCTTTTACATTGTTAATGGAGACGTTGACTTGTTGAAATCAAGAATTATAGTATGTATATACAGACTGGCCCCATCGAAAACGTAACAGACATATTTTTTGGCATTTAACTATTTGGTCAAAAAACGCTCGGACAGGTCAACTTTGTTGTTAAGGGGGACATATTAATTGGCTATTTTCGTTCGCCTAACTTCAACCCCAAAAAAGGGGTTAATTTCACTCTAAAAATTTCACCCTAAAAACATGTCTGTTTCGTTTTCGGTGGGCCACTTTATATATCTCATCATTGCTACGCAACTGTTGCACGATTTAATTTTACAATCTATAAAGAAGAATTTATTGCCTTTGAGAAATTCGACCAAATTTTTAAATTTTAATTTAATCGTATTGCACAATCTTTTTATAATAAATATCTTAATATATATGTCATTATTCGTTTAGAATTTGTGAAAATAAATTTAACAGATATCCAATTATTATGCAGAGGGTAGCGTATGGACAAAAGGGATTGACGCTGATGGGAGTCAATATAAAAGACACTTTCATTATATAATTCGAACTCAATCTATTAATTAAGCCTAGTAAAAACTCAATCGCTTCAGCCGTTATTGAGCACCGAAATCTATGATTATCTCAACTGTCCGATTCGCGTAAAGATACACGGTGCCTCGCTTCTGAGGGGTCGGCTTCGCCCAAACTAGGCGCGAGACACTACCGTGTCTCTTGATAATGCTCTAATGCGTTCGTTCACACTTTTTTATTATATAAACAAACTCTTCTCGATAATACATAATTGTAAAGATATGTTGTTAACTCATATGTGTAAGAAGTTGCTCGTCTAATAATTGTTTTAACGCAGTATGACTATATTAAAATTGTACAAGCGAGAGATGATATTACACGAGATGTGTGCGGCGTAACAATTATCAATCGCATCATTCACTAATATTTTCGATATTTCTCACAATCTGCCTCAAGCCTCAAATAAATTACAATTACTATTATTATTATTGCTTTAACTTAAACATTTGACTTAAAGGCACGTGTTACAGCTAGCCTTACGATAGAGATTTTTTAATATCCTAACAATGTTATAATCGCATTGTGCTTTCCTATAGGATCACCGATTGTATTACCGATTTTATTATTCTTATTATTTTTTGAATTCTTTGTATTAAGAAATATAAATTGTATAAATAATTTACACAACGGACGCGAAAAGAAGACCATGCGATTTACAGGATATTTATGTGGCTGCAGTGAAAAATAAAACATCCCTTTTGAGCATTAAGTAACAACCCAATATTATATGTATTCCTTTTCTTGAGCATGAAATGTAATCCTATAAAATTTTACGAAATAATATTTTATTTCCGATATAGGAAACATTCATAAAATTGTAATAATTATAATAAATAATAAAGTCTACATATATATACGAGATATTATATAGAAACTTAAAATCTTAATAGTTTCTAATTGCACAAATCCATTTTTTTGGTTCCCTCAAAAATATCAACAATTTATAATCAGTTTTATTGTTTTTCGTAATTTACTGTTTTCCTTACATCATAATAATACATATGATAAAATACGCATAAGCAAAGATAAAACAACCTTTTCGCAAATCTTTAATTATATCAATTTTGCACTCTTTCGTATTTCATTGGTAACGATCTCTTTATAAAACACACGAGATTCTATGATAATAATACAACACTAAATATCACTCATATAGTCATATATTATGATAATTCTAATGTTAAATATAATGTTAAATAGTACAGTGGAATTCTGTACAGAGCAAAATTCTTTTTTTTTTCGACATACTATTACTAAACAATACAAATTCACTACAAATTCCGTGTAAGATTGCACGTAAAATTGCACGTAAAATAGCAAAAAATAACATAAGACGATACAGATTTTATTAATACAGATTTTGGTATTTAAGGAACGGGTATACCAGCAAAAAACCCATCATAGTTTAGTGCATTGTGTTAAATTATATGCAAATATGTGGTGATGTTTGCAACGCGATATCAGATATCTCATCGATATATTAATATTGAAATTTGACATTCAACTTAATTGTTATAGATCATGAGATCTATTCATGTCGATCTTGATAGAATATTCAATATTCGTTGATTCAATCGATGAGGAATTATCGTAGTCACACAATTTCGCAACTAATATATAAGTTTATTTTTATTTTTATTATCAGTTAGTATTGGCAATATCGTTCAAGAAGGTTTTAATTACTTTGTACTTCGCTGTTCCGTCTCCTGTTGCGGCTTCGACCTACAAAATAATTGATATTGCACAACATACGTAATTATAATTTTGACTTTTATAGTTTCGAAACAAAAAAATTATAATTAATCTTTTTTTTTAATAAATAATTATTTACAAAGCGTATTGTAAGAAATCCTCAAACATAAATTTATTTATTCTTGATATATATCTTTTACACACAAGTAGACCAAAATCCGTGAATGCATTCTCACTGTAATCTTCTCTTGTAATAAGTTGGGCAAATATATTCAATACTTTCAAATCTTTTCGTTATCCAATACAACCCCTCATGTATTTTAAAAACTTAAACATGACAATAGATAACTCCAAAATCCTCAGTTTACTTTTCCTATTTATGTATTCCTTATATTGTTATATCAAACTATTGCACACACAAAAAGATCTCAGAATACTATTATAAATTTTCACTACCTCTGCGTATTTGATTAAGGCATGCCAACATTCTGATCATAAAAACCGCAGGTACAGTTATTGTATCCTTGGTTTCTTCCAACATAACTGCATTTCTTTGTTTCAACTGAAAATAAAATAAAGCAAAGTAAAATATCAAGTCTCTTCCATCTTTTCACAAGAAAAAGTCACACATATATTTCTTTATTTAAAATGTACACTACTACTTACGTCTTCCGCGAACGTCTCGTCAAAATTCGGCTCATCATTGATTGGCGCCCACAGTTTCACATCGTAATCAATGCCAGAAGTGGCTAACAGTGGAAGATACGGATGTGGTTGCAGGCAATTTACCACATGCTGATCCGCTTCCAGTAGCATACATAATCTCGCAGTGTCCCTCTCCCACACGAATACGTGGCCGCAGTCGCTACCCGACATGACGAAATCGTCGCCCCAAAAATTTGCTTCCTTAATCATAGTCCTAAAGAAACTAGAGTCAAAAGTGGAGGAAAGGCGAACGATCAGAGATAATTTGGCGGCATTAATATTATACAGTCCGCCCAGTCCGTTCGGAGGCTTTTTCGGACCTACATGGGTCAGTGATTTGGCGTCCGATCCGTCAGACATTATATATTGGTATATTTCAATTAAACAAAGTTAAAGTTATCATTTAAGTTATATTCAGCAACATTCAAACTTACCAAAAGATTTGACGTGTATATTGACTATATGGATTATTATATAACGTAGATTATTAATAATATAATCCGAATCATAAAAACATTCCTTCGTGCTTTGTTTTTTTTCAGCTTCTTTTGTGATTTAATTATTTTAAAGTTCTGTTAATCTAATAATAATAGTTTTTAATTTTAGAGCTTCTATTTCTTTATGCAGCCACATTAAACTATGACGTTAGAAGCGAGAAATCATATGAATTATTTGTTTAAATTTTCATATGCCATTCGTATTCGATAGTATAGATTGGTAGAATATACTGAAAATTTCTGTTTTCTAACTTTGCATTAACTGCAGGGTCGAAAAGTAACGTGTAACTTGTAATACTGTTATCATTACAATTAATTTTTTTGGGTAACTGTAGATGTTTTGTGTTTTCTAATAAAGTGACACTGTGTAGAAAAAATATGTAATTTATAATTAGTAGCTACATATTTTTCCTTAAAAACAACTATGTTTTTTACACCAATTGATTCCTCTCATTATTTTATGCATAAAAGTATGGAAATAAGATAATCAAAAAATGAATATTTTACGAGATATTTTATAGTTTATGTAAAATTATTATATGTCATACACATTAAAGTACAAAATATCTCATAAACTATTCACTTTTTGGTCGTCCAAACCTTATGGACTTAACTTTTTATGACAATTATTGCAAGGAATCAATTTATATAAAAAAATTAAAATAATTCCATTTAAAAAAATAAAGTTGACTTTGAAATGACCCTTAAATTTGACGTCAAGATCAAAGTCACCATCAAGTGCTCCACTTTGAAACCTACTACTTTATGTATTTAACATTTTTTCTACATATACCCCACTCCTTTCGAAATATTTCAGAAGTCCAGGACTTTTTCCTCACTTTGTATATTTCCAGTAAAAATAAATTTTATAATAATTGATCAAAATTCACAGCATCAAGATATATTAATTTACACAGATTGAAAAGATTCTTATTACAATCTTCTTATATTTTACTAATTTATCTAATGCGGATACTATCAAATGCGGATGATAGCATACCAAAATACTAATATATTTCTATATATTTTACAAAAAAAAAAAAAAAACATTTATATGATTTCTCGCTTTTGACATTATAACCTATGACATCGTTGAAAGATCAAAAGCTTTAGAAAAATTATGTACAAACCATCCACACAAATTTAAAAAACATATACTTCATATATAGTTTTTATTGATTGAATTTGATGAATATATTATTGCAAGATAAATATAGATCATACCTTGCGTTCCTATGACCCATGTACTTCTGTTTCACACAAAATTCCGTCAGATAAACATCATCGAACGTTTCGTGTCCTTGCGACGACTGAACATTAGTAATCGATTCATCCATCTCAGCCTCAATTGGATGTAGTAACCTGTAATTACATTAAAAGGCTATAGAGAAAAGAATTTCACACCATACACACACACACACACACACACACGCACGCACACACACAAAATCCTAAGTATCTAAATAACCAAGTTTGTCGAGAAACAGATCTTGCTATTATATATGTTACAAATTGTCAGCGAAAATCTGACATCCGATTATGTTAACAGATCATACTCGATTTTTGCTATTAGATTATGTGAACAGGCTTTGCCAGCAGATCACAAGCTTAGTGCAAACATACTAATAATGCCAATTTGCTAATATTGAGTAAATCTGTTGCCAATCTGCTGGCATATATTTTGTTTACTAGTAATGTAAGAGAAAATGTCATACGTAAAAAAAGGTTTCAAAGAATGGTAACTATTTAAATGAAT
This sequence comes from Prenolepis imparis, assembly GCF_030444845.1. Taxonomy (NCBI): domain Eukaryota; kingdom Metazoa; phylum Arthropoda; class Insecta; order Hymenoptera; family Formicidae; genus Prenolepis; species Prenolepis imparis. The sequence goes on along the minus strand of NW_028141171.1, from coordinate 2,363,623 downwards.
TACTCTATTATAACATTTCAACAAACCTTTCATCTGATTGGACATCTTCATCATCACTATCAATACACGTAGATTCTTCAATTTCTGCAAAAATATATGTTACATTAAAATCTATAAAAGGATTAACAAAAGAGTAAACAACAATAATATGTACTTTCTCTAACGTCGTTGTAATGGTGATAGCTGCAATTATTGCTCGGGCCTGCATCAAGAGTTCGATCATTATTACTTCTAGAGGGTCCTGATAAATAAACTGTTATGTATAAAGTCAATGCACACAAATGCAATCAACAAAAATAAAAACGAACTTCAAAATACTCACCTGGATGACAACCGTCACGAGTCATTTCATCACCGACATCAAGCGATATTGTGGCATTGGTTGAACTTTTATCAGAATATATTAAATTCACAGCAGGTTCACTACCATGTCTATATATTAAATCATGTAATTATCAATTTTAAAGAAAAAATGTTTAATATATTTATTATCTTAATAAGAAAAAATTTTTAGCATTACCTTTCAAGAAAATCATCTCGCATTGTCGTTAATCTGTCCTGGAGATGCTCCATCATACTTCCCTGTTTACTAGGTATATTAGCACATGAATCTTCATTCTCACTTCTGTTTTGATCATATACATTATTATGCTCGGTTCTATCATGACTGCTTATAGATTCTGTGAAATCAATTTGAGATTGCCTAGTTTGATTAGATTCAGTTTCTATAGGAATAGCATCGTTCACATTCGCCGATGGATTCAACAATACTGACTGGTTACATTCCTGTGGTCTTTCTCTTCCTTGGTGTTTTTCAGTATTAGTCATGTAATTCGTGTTTCTACTTTCGATTCTATTAATGTGCATGCTTGTATTTCCTAAAAATGACATAGTAGAATGAAGCATTGGAATATAGTATATGTACATATAAGTAATCTAATTTCATAATATCTCCATAATTTCTAGGTATTTGTTTGTTACCAGTTGTTTCCAGATGATCATTCTGTTCTATATTTAATTCATCCGATTCATTATTTCTCTCCGCGTTTGATTCAGGATTATTCTCAATATTTCGAAAACCTTCTTGTTGCTCAATAACATTTTCTAAACTGTCTTCGCCGCCACCACCACTCAAAGCGGCACGAGTGGCCGGGTCATTCAACATCCTGCTAAGCACATCCGTCATCCTTTGCATCAGGGACGTATGCAGCATCGGTCTTGCTTGAGCGACTTCTATGAATAATATATATATTCTAATGAATAATATATAGATGCTATATAGAGATTTTTTTATATTATACACTCGTCAACAAAATTATCGCATAGGTAATTTCATGTCAAAATTTCGCATAACTTCAAATAAGCATAACTCTGCCAAAAATTGTCGTATGTAAAAAAATGTTTCACTCTCAAACTTATATGAAGTCTGTACTTTAAAAAAGTATTTATCAGAGTTTGAATTTATTCCCCCCCCCCCTCATCCCAAATCATCGTTTCTTCACGTGTTTCGTTTCCAGAAAATTGCATAATTGACGGGGTGGAATAAATTTTTCCACCAAATCTTATGATAATCAAATCTTATGATAATTACATCTTATGATAATCATCGTAAAATATGGACTTTTCTTTGCAAATTAAAAAAATGAGGTTTGTCCGATTTTTTTCGTGGAATTATTACATATCAAAATTACCCACACATTTTTGTTCAATTATCGCCAGCATTAGCATTATCCGCACCACGAGGAAATTGTTCGGATTTAGCGCATCGTGCATGCGTGCGCGCGCGCGCGCGTGTGTGTGTGTGTGTGTGTGTGTGTGCGTGTGTGTGCGCGTGTGTGTGGCGTGTGTGTGGCGTGTGTGTGGCGTGTGTGTGGCGTGTGTGTGGCGTGTGTGTGGCGTGTGTGTGTGCGTGTGAGTGTGCGTGCGTGTGTGTGTGTTGTTAGGGGAACAGAATGTGGAAATGTTCTCACTTAAAATTATATACTGAATAACAAACATTTTTAAATTAAAATTATATGTTTGAGTTAGGTTCGAATTTTTTTAGGAAAGCAAGCAGAGAGAGGAGCGAAGCCCCTCCTCCGCCTACACTTTCACTTTATAATACACACACATATTCCTATATATATAATACACAAAAAATAAAATAATATTAATATTATAATATTATACAGGGTGTCCCAGAATTTGCGGACACGGAATGCACAGCGTGATTGTCCATGCCAAAAAAAAACAACTTTTTCCTCTGACAAAATTGCGTCTGAACATTATTTTTTAAACATTAAGAATTTTTTAAGGCTCTTAATATCAAATATAAATATGATAATAAACAGGCTATAAGAACCGAACGCAGATGTCGATGCGTCGGTTATAACAAAAATTAATTTTTCGCCATAACAAATAATTATGCACGGGGCACGAATTTTTGCTTGGTACTATTTTTTAAATGAGAGCAATTTAAAGCTAACGAATATAAGCGCTCCAGATTATGTATGAATTAAGAATGACGCGCACACGCCGTGCATGACGCGTGAACGTGTATGCTATTTTACTATTTAACTAAAGATTTTATAAGAATTATGCATATGATATTTAAATGTCGCTATTTTGAATACAACTTACTTAATAAAAGAACATTTTCTCATTGATATTATCGAAGCAACGATTGAAAGTAAAATAAATAGATTTGATAATATGTGAATAATTTTGATTTAAGAAAATTCCAACATTCTAAAAATGTTTGTGTGTGACCCTAAAAATAGCCGATTAAATTTTCGAAATGCAGACTTTTCATTTGTATTCTGCGGATCAGACTTTCTTGTGCACGTTGGATCTTATTAATCTAATTAGTATTAATCTTATTAATAGATGTTATTAAATTTGGATCAAAATTATTTACGTATTATTATCTAATCTATTTATTTTACTTTTAGTTGTTGCTTCAGTGATATCAATTAGAAAATGTTTTCTCATTAAGTAAATTGTATTCAAAATAGTGATATTTAATATAGTTTTTATTAAATTTGTAACGAAATAATAAAAATAGCGTACACGCTCACGCACGCCATGCGCGTGTCGCCCTTGATTCATAATCTTGATGCATAATCTGGAGTGCTTTTTCATTAGCTTTAAGCACAGACTTCTATATAACACTAGACTGCTAACAGATATAGGCGGACATGATGCACAGATGTGCATGCGACGCCATATATTTTGTGTGGGTATATTACATAAAGTGTTAAAATGTTATTTACACAACTTATTTACACAACGTATTTTGAGGCTATCATACATCTACTGACATACGTATTTTGTTTAAGAATTGAACACCTAGTACGTACAATTTGTCCACACGAAATATGGCTGCCATCCCTACCACTATTTGCACCTCGCATCACTTTTTCGTGCCATTTTGTACAGATGTTAGCAGTGCTAGTATTATATAGAAGTCTGTGACTTTAAGTTACTCTTATTTAAAAAATGTTTCAGACACAATTTTGTCAGAGAAAAAAGTTACTTCTTTTGGCACGGACAATCATGTTGTGCATTCCACAAATTCTGGAACACCCTGTATATTATATAATAATAAATAAATATTATATAAAAATATTATAAAATATTATTAAATATACATATGTATAATTATATATATATATATATATATATATATATATATGTATAATTATATATATATATATATATAATATATATATAATATATAAAAATATATTATATATTATAATAATAATATAATATTAATATCTTACAAAGCACTGCACAGTTTTATTAATTTCATTTTTGTGACGATCAAAACAATCCCACAATGTATTCTTACAATCTTTGCAATTGGCGCCGCTACGACACGCGCGGAGCATGATCTTCCCGTAGTGACAAAGTCAAGCAAGTAGTACGGGACGGCGCCGCTAGGCGGCACGCGGCAAGACAGCAAACTCGTAAGAGGAATACGGCTGGAAGAGTATATATACCGGCCCCTCGCAGAGGCGAAACACACTCGACGGCCCTCAAGCGCTAGACGCTAAAGACAACTCACAGCGCCCCAGTCGCTAGCATTAAGAAATGTCGGAAAGGCAAGGAGAATATCTCTTCTCAAGTATCAGAGGACGAGATAATAACCGGAAAACCCAGCCAATGCCGCTATACGTAATCTCCGCCAAGCGGAGAAAACTCGGCGCACCGATGCCGACGTCTTTTGGCGCTCAGTCGCCTGGAACTTGGCACCAGTCACCCAAGACCCGTCGTCCAGCCGCCATCCTCTGGTCGCAAAGGATTCATCAGCCGGCCACCTGCTTCCGGCGCCAATCTCCGTGAACCCGATAGCTGGTCACCTTTCTCCAGCCGCCCAGGATTCAGCACTTGGCTGCCTCGGCTGCCTCCCTGCGGTGCATCGGCATCCAGCATTCAACCGCCAACCCTCGACGCCGAGTCATCAGCCTCCGGCGACCGGACGCCAACCACTAGCGCCAGCTACCACAAATCTGGCGTTCAGCAGTCAACTATCGACAGCAGGCGTCGAAATTCTGACGTCAGGCCGCCGTCTCCCATCGTCCTCAACGAATCTTCAGCGGGAGAAAATCCTGATCATCCGACTATTTCAATTTCTCGTTGGGAACGGAGTCCATCTACATCCATTTTGTGGCAAATCCAGCAGTTAATTTCGCCCATAAAGAAATCCCTGAACACGAAAACGGCTAGTACCCAGACATCGAGTCCAGTGAGAAAGACTTTCAAAGATGCGGCTACCCAAACGAAGAAAAGAGGAGGCCAACGACGTTAATATAACACACATAATATAATAATATACAAGAATATACATATCAACACACAATTAACAGATATACAATAAAAAAATTAAAAGATTAGTTTGTTATATTAAACAAAAATCTATTCATTTTGAATTGTCCCTCCGCTACTTGTAGGCCTGTACTAATAATCCAATCATCTATAAACGACTCACAATTTTATTTATTTATTTCATTTTATTTATTTATTTTTAGTTTTAGGATATGTCATAACTAAAACTATATTTTGAAAAAAGCGTCTAATCGTTTATTCCTGCTTTCAGTGCAAAACGAGGTCTATGTTCTTACAATTTCACTTAGGTTTGCAATTTTCATGCGATTTATTTAATAACATCCTCAAAAGTTGCAAATCCATATGAAATTGTAAGAACATAGATCTCGATTCATACTGAAAGCATGGGATGATGAAGGTGGATCTTGCTTAATAATTTCCTACAAAAATCAAATAGTGGTCGGCACTTGTTTAGGAGATATAATAAATTAAAAAATAAATAAAAAATAATCCATTCCAATCCATTTCTTAGAAATGAAAGAAATATTGGTAATTACATAGAAATAAGGGACCATCTTTCGATTTCGAATTTTGAAATATGCTATTAAGGTCATCATCTTGAGTATATGTAACGTTGTAAAGGTTTTAATCGGTGATTGTTGTTTATTAAAAAGTTAATAACAAAATTAATTAAATAAATAGAACATATTAGAAAGCAGATGAGCTCGTGTAATGCAAAGCGATATAAAGGAATTAATAGGCCAACTAAACAAGACAAAAATATAAAGTGTTATATGACAAGTTTAAAATTCAAATGACATATTGAAAATACGTAACGTTTCAATTCTATTCGGTCTTCTTCAGTACATAAATAAATAAAAAAATATATAAAAACAAGTTGATATATAAAAATAAAAGTCACATCGCAAATATGTAAATATCAAAATCAAATATCATCAAACTGAACACATCAAAGTACAATAATTAAACATATAAGAAGCTATATCAACAATTATTAGTGTGATCATTTTAAGTTAAAAAGTAAAAGTAAAATTAATAAACCGTAGAAATTAGAAAATAAATAATGAGACGTAGTCAATAAGAATAAAAATTAATAAATAAAATAAAATAACTGTACTATCGTCGAACACTTTATAAAATCGTAAAATTTATAAAAATAAATAAAACTAATAATAAATAATATAAAGTTACTACTATTGTAACATAAATTCATAAAACATGATTTACAATACCCGTTTGCTAAGTTGTACCCGTGAGTTTTTAAATCGTACCTCTAACAATAAAATTTAAAAATTATGACAAAAATGAAGTTTTATTTCCTACAAAAATTCTCAGTCTACAACAAAACATATCTATAAAAATGTCATATTTATAATTATAAATTCTTTTCAAAAAAATTTAACAAAAATATAAATTAGTCAATAGTCGGACACTACCCAGTACACGGACATGTAACATATTTAATTGTTGTATTAATTTTAAATTAAATATCCATATAAGTTTTCGATTACAATGAAACTATTTTTCATCAGTATTAACTGTCTTTCATCATTATTTTAATCATGTCCGACTACTGGTAAATTAGTCAAAAATTGAAAATTGTATTGTATTATAATTTAATAAATAAAAATTTTATTAACAATTTTACACTAAAAAAATTGTTGAAGATCAAAGAACATAATTTTGAAAAATTGAATAATTTTCGAATAGCCGAATAACTTAATAATTAGTAAAAAAAAATTGATTAATGTTATACACTCTTAAGTGTCCTACTATTGGTATCTTTACCCTATTATCTCTATATAAATATAACATTTGATAAGATTTTCTTCAGTTGTCCATCTAAATATAAAGAAAAAGAAACTATGTAAGTAGAAAAGTAAATACAGTAAATCGTACCAGTATGATATAGGAAAAAGTTAGTGGTACGTTTTACCAAACTTCTATTGCTTTGTCAAATTTGTGAATAAAAAAATAATCTTAAAACATTTTGCCGATTTTTCAACGTTTTCATATACAGGATTAAATAAGATGAAAAAATACTTTACTAATAAATTTAATTGCTTATCTTTCTCAATGTGATAGCTAAGGCACAAAGTGCCGAATATTACATGAAAATCACACAAAATAAATTTATGAACGTCACTCATCAACGGATTGCTTGAGAAAGAAACAAACATTGCAGCATTCGAATGAGGCTAGCTGCGATACAACAGCATTAGGCATCCCCTTAACACCTTAAAATATTTTAACTCTGTTTAAGAAATATAGTAGAGATACGATTTAACGAACGGTACAATTTAGCATATTTTTCCTTATAAAAACATAGATCTTATTTCGCACTGAAAGCAGGGGATGATGGCGATGGACCTTGTTTCGCGTGGAAAATTGCAAACTCATCAGCATGTGATATTGTAAGAACATAGATCTTGTTTTGCACTGAAAGCAGGGAATAATGAGGGTGGATCTTGCTTCATGTGGAAAGTTGCAAATCCATGTAAAATTATAAAAACAAACTTCATTTCCTACTGAAAATAGGGGAGTTGTTTTCGGGATGATAGTGCAAGGGAAGCTTCGCCCTTCCCTTGCCCACGCTTTCACTTTATAATATGCACATACACACATAGAAACATATTCTAAATTCTAAAATGTATGTATATAGAGTCAGAAAATTTTGTTTTATTTATTTAACTTATTTTATTAATAAATTTTTAATGAGCAACGACCCCCAATTAAAACCTTCACAACATTATTTAAGGTGATGATCTTGACAACATATTTCAAAATTACCGAAATCGAGGTGGGACTCCCTTATACTGCAATTACGCGGAATATGAGGTAGCAGAAAAAAAATTAAAAAATTAAAAAAAAAAAATTGTTATAGATATTAAATATTTTTGTTTTCGTACCTACTTCACAGAATCCGTCTGTCTCAATGTACAGCCTTGATTGTTTGTTTTATTGTTAGTTATAGACTATTGACTCTATAGTCGCGTGTTCCTATTAACAATAAGTGTTAATCTTACTCTGTCTTGTGTACTGTAAGGAAATATTAAAATCTTTTGCTGCCCCCCTAAAAGTCTATCTGTGTGTATTTTACAACATTTATTCTACCTTGCAACAACAGGACTTAATTATGGACCCAAACATTGATTCTTCCACGCATGAATAGTCAATACAGAAGATTTTTAAAAGGTCCATGATAGCACGGACAAAGAGCTGTTACCACGTGGCGCATCTCCGCCATCTTACTACCAAGTTCGATCGTTTCTCCTCCTTATACTTATTATAAGTCTTTTTCGATCCCTCAATATAATAGATTCAGAGAAAACAGAAATATCGAAAGAGATTTCCATTAAAAATGTAACGAAACTGATAACTTTCAAAGTGAAAGTTCCAAATGAATGCTATCTTCATCGCGAATAGTATATGTACACGATATTATTTCAGAGCGAGACTGATATCTAGTGATGTGCAATCTGCAGCTGCGAAAACCTAAATCAATGAAAACGAAAAAGTCATGTTTTTGATTTTGTCGTCAATTAAAAATTCACAACTGAATGTCTCTTGATATGCACAAATGCATCTCAAATGAAATCGTCTAACAAGTAAACCTATCTTTGTGTTACTCGCCGATTTTATTGAAACTCGGCACACGTGTATAGTAATCAAAAATAATAGACACGTATTTTTTTGTATATCGGACAATGGTACACTTTTAAGGATAAAAACTACTCTTATATTTATAAATGAGTAATTAACTCGTTTACTATAGTTAAGCTCACAGTTATGCTATTTTTGAATTTAATTTGGCAGTCACGGCTTTTTTTTCATGTCGCTAAAAGCAAATCCAATAAAAAAATGAGGAAGGAAGGGGGAGGGTAAAATGTTAGCCAGGACAAGAAAATTATAAAATTTTGAAAAAAATTAGGCGGTGCGGTTTTTTTTAAAATAAAAAGTTCTTTTTCTATAACTTTAAAGTACTCTTCAAGCGATTAAACTTTCGTTTAACATTTTTTTTCTATCTTTTATAGTTTCGACGATATTCGATCCTAAAAGAAGAACACCGTTTTTTTCAAAGGAGTGTTTCACCCCTTAAATCTCAAAATCTGTACATATAAAAAAATACGTGTCTTTTAAATTTTTGTGTTTAACAACATATTTGAAAAAGAATCAAATCGGTTTCGGACAGTTGTCCTTTGTGAGTATCATTGAGTACTCTGCCGTAGCGATCAATTATTATCGATTCTATTTCGTGTTCTGTCGAATATTTTTGTGTAAGTGGTGCGGATTGCCGTGCCTGGTGCCCAACCATTTGTGTAAATAGTTCTATTATATTCGTGGAATCGATTTTTGATAGCTTATACGCCGAAAATATGCCGTAGGCTAAGAAGGACAATCCGTCGGTCAACATTACGGTCACAAATAATAAAAATTCAACATAATATTAATGAAGGTCATAAGATTAATTAAAAGTAAAAAAGTTAATGCAAAAATAGGACAATTTTTGTGTGTTGTATTGCATTTTAATTATTTAAAAAATATCTGAAATTATATTTAATATCTATTAAAGTTTTCTTCATTACGGCAATCAAAACATTGATTTATGATTGTCACAACGGCAAATATTTTTGCATTAAATTTTGTTATTAATCTTATAAGTATATAAATTTACCTGTACCACTGCGACGTCCTCCTTCTCTTTCTGGACGTGCATCAGGACCAGTATCAGACCAATCACCGCGAAGTCTTAAGCGACGAACTGGTTGAGACGATCTTAATGGATGCTTCTTCCCTTTTCCTTTTCCCATTGTCGCATCTTTTCGCAATTGCAGACTGCCTTGATCCTGAATAATTAATTTTAAAAATAAGTAATACAATGATGTCAGAATTAACCAATGATAGCTTGAAAACAAACACATATTTCAATGAAATAGAAACAATATTGAAAAATAAATGTAAATAAATGTATAATAAATGAAATAAATAAATATTATTCCATAATTATTAATACGTTACTTTGACACTGAATAAGTAGAGATGATCACTGCTATAGCTGACAAGAACGTCTTGTCCGTCCGGACTATAACTGAGCGACGTAATTCTGTAAGAACTACCTTCAAATTCTGGGACAGTGAAACTGTTTAGTGATCTCACTAATTTTTCCGAGTCTTTCCAACCTGCAAAATATGCATATGCACTCTGTACCATGACATAACACCATTATATTTCATATTATATTTCACAAAAATTACCGGCGTCTGATGTACTAAGAGTTCTTCTATCGAATATTCTTACAGTGCTATCAGAACAACCGATCGCTATATGATAAGGCAGAACAGGATTTACGGACAAAGCGGTCACGGCTTTTTGACACGAGATTAGCACATTCTAAAATAATTTTTAAAATGTTCCTGCTTAATGCTATATAATGTATTTTAAATGTAGACTATAACAGTAAAATTTTTTGTAAAATTGCATAATAAAAAGTCATTGAGGCTGGGTCCATTATTATACATTGTTACCAAATTTTTTTCAAAAATAATGCTTGCCTCTCTACACCTTGCAGTGCTACATTTATCCTTCACTCTAAGATCAAACAATCTCACTGTCCCGTCTTCTCCACAGCTTAAAAAACTACGTGGTTCATCGGGTATTGTCGCTATCTCATAAGCAGTACCAGTATGACAAGTGAATTGATTGTGAAACGTCTCTGTTGTTCTCATCAGATCTGCAAACAAAGTATTATTAGACAATTAATAAAAAATATAACCTAACCTGACCTAACATTTTTTAACTTACAATCATACTTTGTTAACTTTTACCTGTATGCAAAATAATACCATCTCCACTACAAGAAACAATACTATGATCTCCACTATTAGGTAAAAACTTGGCACTAAAAATATTTGCCCTGTGACTGGTTTTGTAAGCTGTTAATACCTTAAAAAATAATAAAATTAACATATAAAATATTATATTTTAAATATATATTAAGAATTAAATTGGCTATAAGTGCCGTACGCGGATTTCGGTGCGTTGATTCCAACGAAATTTAATTTTTTTCGTTGGAATTAAATACTTGTACACGGGGCACGAATTTTGCTTGGTGCACTGCCAAGACTTTTTCGAAATAATCTCAATTCGAGATTTCTAATTCCGATGATCCCCTCTGATCCCCCTAAAGTGATGTAGGCGAGAAAAATATCGGTCCAAAAGTCGCTGAAAGAAACGCACCGAAATCCGTGTACGACTCTTATAGTCAATTTAATTCTTAATATACAGGGTGTCCGGTAATAGTCGCATCAACCGTCGTGTGCAGGTAGAGCTAGTTAAACCGAGTAGAAAAGTCCTCTACCATTTTGCGATATTCTCAATAATAAGAGAGAAATAAATTAAAGAAAATCAGCCAATTCGCGCGATGATAAGCGTGCGGCGAGAAGAGACAGCCCACTCGGGGGTCCAGAGTTAGCGCTACTCGTATGGAGTTACTGTCTTTTGTAAAGTGCTCCTCCCCGCTTCATCGCGCGCTTAGCAACCGTGTAACATTATACTGTTTCTTTTCGCCGCATGCTTGGTAACGACATAAAACTGGGCTGTCTCTTCTCGCCGTCGTCACGCGAATTGGCCGATCTTTATTAATTATTATCTCTCTTATTATTGAGAATATCGCAAAATGGTAGAGGACTTTTCTACTCGGTTTAACTAGCTCTACCTGCACACGACGGTTGATGCGACTATTACCGGACACCCTGTATATGTATTTAATATAGAAGAGCCTTTAAATTCTTAATATTATATTTTAAATATTAAATATTAAAACTATTGCAAAATGTACATTATATTCAATAGCGCAATATTTATTTTCTTGTACTATATGTATATATTATTATCAAAAGACATATAGTAATGTTTCGCGCCAAGTTATGCGCAGTAAAAAAATTACGCGCAATAATAACAAGGTAAAATAAAATCACCCTCTTTTTTTACATAAATTGATTCCTCGATATAAAAAGTTATAAAAATAAAATAATCAAAAAAATTGAATAATTTTCAAGATATTTTATACTTTAACTTGACATAATCTTACATACTATGAAATATCTTGGAAACTATTCACTTTTGGTCATCTTACTTTTTATGTCGAATATTGCGAGGAATTAATCTATATAAGTAAATTTAGATGGATCCATTTTTAAAAAAAACATAAATGACCTTTAAATGACTTTGAAAAGCATCCTTTAGGAAAGTCAGTAAAAATTTAAAAAGTGCAATATAAAAAATCTCAAAAATACATTTTCAAAAAAATATAAAACAAAAATATCGAGAGAGGGAGGGGGGAGAGAGAGAGAGAGAGAGAGAGAGAGGGAGGGAGGGAGAGAAGGGAGAGAGAAGGAAGGAGAGGAAAGGAGAGGGAGAGAGAAAGAGAGAGGGAGTTCAAGCATCTGTTCAAAATATTGTTGTATAAAAAATATTATATATTACAATAAATATTTATATTTAAACAAGGTTTAAGATTTTATTGACCAACACTGACTAAGACTAATTCTTATATTATAAGACTTTATTTGGGAATAATCTCAATTCGAGATTTATTTCCCGACTCCCCTCTAACCCCCCTATAAAATTTTATAGGGGGGTTAGAGGGGAGTCGGGAAATAAATCTCGAATTGAGATTATTCCCAAATAAAGTCTTATAATATAAGAATTAGTCTTAGTCAGTGTTGGTCAATAAAATCTTAAACCTTGTTTAAAAATTCGACTGGCAAATCACATCTTACATATTGTTATTTATATTTAACTTATATTTCATAAACTTTTCTCTTGATATATATTATAGAGAATTCTAAGTAACACATGCTTTGAATTATGTGACGGTTTAATTTGGTTTCTGAGATATGCAACTTTGAAATATTGCAATTTTCATACTTTTTTATATCGTACTTTTCTTTACATTCTATTTGTGTTTATATTTTTTGTGTTTACATTTAATCATTATTATATTATTATTCTTATCTTATCTGCACTTTTTATTATTTATTAACAATAGAAAAAAACAATAAAATTAAATACACTCTGGGCTTTGTCTCTTGTCCTGCACCTTAGTTCCGAAAATTCTAACTTAACCAAATCTAACTTTCATTTAAAATCAGAAATATATATATTTGGATTTAAAGTAAGTTAGAATCGTTTATGGATGGAAATGCAGTGATGGGCGAAGCCCCTCCTCTGTCCAGGCATTTATTTTAAAATAAAATAAAACATTGTAATACATAAGTTTGGAACTTTCCACGCAAAACAAGAAATAAATTATTCCGATATATACTTACATATTAAAATTTTTCTAAATAAATACTGATAATAAATGTTTAATGAAAATCTTTTGAAAAACAGAGAATTATGATCTTGAAAACTCAAGATTAAGATATTATTGAGACTATTATATATGTATAAATACTCTTTTCTAAAAAATTTTTTTATTAGGAGTACAACTTTGCTTCCGCCGTTTTCCTATAGATAGCTTTAGCGGTAAATAGTGGTCGAAATAAATAGATCATAGACGTCACGCAATAAACTTGGGCATCTGTCAACATAACCCCATAGAAACATTAGTCGATTTGTGTCTGCATCATAAAGTTATTCTCGATTGAAAATGTCAGTTTACGAGCCAAATTCTCGTCATTTGCGGGAGGTTTTAATTTTCTGCTTCAATATGAAGAAATCTGCGGCTGAGGCTCATCGAATGCTCTCAAATACTTATGGTGAGGCCGCTATTAGTGAAAGAACGTGTCGTGAGTGGTTTCAACGCTTCAAGAACGGTGATTTTCACGTCGAAGACCGGCATAGCGGTGAAAGAGACAAGGTTTTCGAAGATGCAGAATTGGAGGCATTACTTAATGAAGACTCGAGTCAAAGTCAAGAAGAATTGGCACGATCATTGGGAGTGACTCAACAAGCAATTTCAAAACGCCTCAAAGACATGGGAATGATTCAGAAGCAAGGAAATTGGGTGCCGTACGAGTTGAAACCGAGAGATGTTGAACGGCGTTTGTTTGCTTGTGAACAGTTGCTTGAAAGACGGAAGGGATTTCTGCATCGCATTGTGACTAGGGACGAAAAATGGGTTCATTACGATAACCCCAAGCGCAGAAAATCATGGGGATATCCCGGCCATGCTTCCACGTCGACGGCCAAACCGAATAACCTCCCGCAAATGACGAGAATTTGGCTCGTAAACTGACATTTTCAATCGAGAATAACTTTATGATGCAGACACAAATCGACTAATGTTTCTATGGGGTTATGTTGACAGATGCCCAAGTTTATTGAATGACGTCTATGATCTATTTATTTCGACCACTACTTACCGCTAAAGCTATCTATAGGAAAACGGCGGAAGCAAAGTTGTACACCTAATACAATATTCAAAGTCGCTCAAAAATGAAAAAAAGCGTTATATAATTTAAAGCGTGTATTACTTAGGATTATATCCTGTATAATATATGTCAAAAGGAAAGAGATCCATGATATAAATTAATATTAACATGTAATTTACCGTTAAATTTTTTTTTTTTTTTTTTTTTAAGTAAGGCTATCAGAAAATTGCGCCAATTGAGAATGAAAATTATGCAAAGTAGAATTTAAATATTTCATTATTATGTTTTAATATTAAAATTGTTTTATTAAATTAAAAGTACAATAGGATTATGTATTTGTAATTTGCAATTAGCAGCTACATATTTATTCTTAAAAACAACTATGTGTTTTCTTTACACTAATTGATTCCTCTCATTATTTTGTGCGTAAAAGTATTGAGGTAAGAGTATCGAAAAATGAATATTTTGCAAGATATTTTATAGTTTATGTAAAATTATATCATATATTAAAGTATAAAATATGTCGTAAACTATTCACTTTTTGATCATCCCACTCCTATAACTTTTTATGCCAAATAATGCAAGGAATCGATTTAAATACAAAAATTATAGTGGTTCCATTAAAAAAAATTAAGTTGACCTTGAAATAACCCTCTGGACTTCGATTCAAAGTCAAATAAAGATTACCATCAGATGACCCTTCAACACCAAATAACTTTTACTTGAAACATTTTTGTCTTAAACTTAAGAGCTCTGAAATATTCCAGTGGATTGATTAAAATGGCCCACCCTACATACACATATACATATATACAGGATGGACAAAATAAAGCGTTATGAATTTTTATCTGCAAAAATATTGTTTCTAGAGAAAAAAGTGTTTCAAATAAAAGTTGTAGGATTTCGAGGGGGAAAGAAGTTGGCGCTATTGACTTTTTCCTAAAGGGCAATTTTCAAGGTCATTTGAAGGTCATTTATATTTTTTAAATAAAACAACCATATTTTTTTTACCTAAATCGATTCCTCGTAATATTCTGCATAAAAAGTTGTAAGGGTAGAATGGTCAAAAAGTGAATAGTTTACGAGATATTTCATATTTAAGTTTAACATAATCTTACATGAACTATGAAATAGCTCGTAAAATATTCATTTCCCGATAATCTTACATTAATGCTTTTATGCATAAAATAATGAGAGGAATTGATTGGTGTAAAGAAAGCAGTCATATCGAGTTCCGCCAAAGCGCATTTTAGAAAGAAGTTTGAATTTTTACGCGTTTTCTATCCCATTGAGCTACGTCAACTGATTCACATCATGTAATTCAGGAAAGTGGACTTTCTATTTATCAGTTTTGCAGGTTCTTACTCTGTCATTCGCCACTGCAAAACTGATTATTTCACGTAATCAACACTAAAATTTTTCTCAAACTATAGACTTTAAGTTTTATTTCCGTTTTTAAAACACTTTAATATCATAATTATTAGCTGAG
This sequence comes from Prenolepis imparis, assembly GCF_030444845.1. NCBI lineage: Eukaryota > Metazoa > Arthropoda > Insecta > Hymenoptera > Formicidae > Prenolepis > Prenolepis imparis. Next base: position 2,347,927 of record NW_028141171.1, on the reverse strand, counting down.
TTATAAATATTTGAAATTTTACAATTTTTTACTACTTTTCAAATGTACCACTTTTTTGGTCAAGTGTAGTATGCGCATGTATAAAATTATAATAAAAATTTTTTATTAATAGCAACTAGAAAAAAAATTTTATAATTATTTTAATAATTTTATAATTTTATAATTATAAGGATAAATTAAATGTTAATAATTAATAGTTATCAGCATTAAAATCTAGATAAATATGCATAAAAGACACTTCTTACCGGCGATTTAACCATCAGCACTTTGTTACATATGTTGAAGAAGGGAGTGTTTTGAATAATTTCCCGCAAGAATCAAGTAGTGGTCGGCATTTGTTTAAAAAATATAATAAATTAAAGTTCCGTTCCTCTCCCCGCACGCCCCTCTCCCTCAAAAAAAAAAATAATCTATCCTAACTTATTTCTTAGAAATGATAGAAACATTGGTAATTACTATATAGAGATAGGGACCACCTCTCGATTTCGATAATTTTGAAATATGCTATCAAGGTCATCATCTTGAGTGTGTGTAACGTTGTGAAAGTTTTAGTTGGTGTTAATTGATTAATCGGATTGTTGTTTATTAAAAAGTTAATAACACAATATAAGTTAAATAAATAGAACAAAATTTTCTAACACTATGTTTATTTAAGAATTTGTATCTGTATGTATATAGGGTGTCCCATAATTCGCGAACCACCCGTCAGTTGCAGGTAGAGTAGGTTAAACTGAGTAAAAAAGTCCTCTACCATTTTGCGATTTTCTCAATAATTAATGAGAAATAAATTAAAGAAAATCAGCCAATTCGAGCGATGATAAGCGTGCACCGAGAAGAGACAGCTCACTCGGGGGTCCAGAGTTAGCGCTACTCGTATGTAGTTACTGTCTTTTGTAAAGCGCTCCTCCCCGCTTCATCGCGCGCCTAGCAACCGTGTAACATTATACTGTTTCTTTTCGCCGCATGCTTAGTAACGATATGAAACTGGGCTGTCTTTTCTCGCCGTCGTCACGCGAATTGGCTGATCTTCTTTAATTTATTTCTCATTAATTATTACGAAAATCGCAAAATGGTAGAGGACTTTTCTATTCAGTTCAACATGCTCTACCTGCAACTGACGGGTGGTTCGCGAATTATGGGACACCCTGTATATTATAAAATGAAAGCATGGGCGAGAGAGGGGCAGAGCCCCTCTCTGCATCCCCATGCCGAAAACAATTCCTCTGTTTTCAATGCGAAACAAGATCTATGTTTTTATAATTTCACATGAGTTTGCAATTTTCCACGCAAAGCAAGGTCCACCGCCATCATCCCCTGCTTGCAGTGCGAAATAAAATCTGTGTTCTTACAATTTCATAAGGGGTTTACAACTTTCCACGCGAAACAAGATTCACTCAGTTGCTTTCAGTACGAAACGAGATCTATGTTTTTATACCCAAGAAGAACAGAAAAGTCAAGATGATGTCAATTTTATGTCATATTGATGAAATTTAGACATAATTTATGTCCAAAGGTCGATATGACGTCAAATTGATATCATTTTGACTTTCCGTTCTCTTTGGGTAATTCCACATAGGTTTGCAACTTTCCATGCGATTTATTCAATAAACATTCTTTATTATTAAGTTTTTGATAAACAACGCCGACTAAAACTTTCACGTTACTCAAAATGATGACCTTGATAACATAAATATGTTCGAAATTATCGAAATCGGAAGATGATATCCTTATCTCTATATAATTACCTTTTTTTACCTAGAAGGTCATAAACAGATTACTATGACGTACATAAATATGACTATTTCTAATATGAGTTTATAATAACTAAGAAAGCGCATTAAAATTGTCAAACATTAATTTGTTATATTTCCTAAACTAATGCCGACCGCTATTTGATTTTTGCAGTGAATTATTCAGAACACTCCCCTCCTACAACATATCTAAAAATGGCGATTATCGGTGAGGTATGATTTTTTATGCATATTTATCAAAATCTAATTTAAAAAATTTTAATAAAAAAATATAAATAAAATATAAAAAAAACAAAACTATATCAAGAAATTTTTTATTTTTCTATAAATAAAATTGCATAGTAAATCATGATATAACTATTTCACTATTACATATAAAAATATATTATTTTCAGAACTCAATCAAAGGTAAAAAAAATTATTTTGAGGATTATCAAGTATAATTATATTTTAGGACACATGATTTTCAAGGGTAAAATTAAAAATAATTTTGGCACGATCTTCTTGACAATATTAATAAGTCAAGAGAAGTAACAGAATTACTTTAGCAACAATATGTATAAATTAGTAGCTGCATAGAATATATACACTAAAATAAAATGTGCATTATAGAAATTATTTACATTTCTATCAAGAAAATCAGTATACATTAATAAAATTATTATGAATATAAATAAGTGCAAAACACCTTTCTAATCTTTAAATCTTGTCAAGCATATAAAATATTTACTATACCTCATATTTATGTGCATTAGTTAAAACAAGATGCTGATCATCACTCCCAGACAGTATTAATTCTCCACTATTATTCCAGCAAATAGAATTCACACAACCATTGTGAACTTTTAGTCTCTTCAGCAATGACATACGTTGTATCAACTGTAAACTAGCTGTAAAACTACAAGTAGTCAGCAACATTTTTTTCAAAATATATTATAATAGCTCTAATAACATAATGTGCCATAAACACAAAATTTTAATCTAACATGGTAAAATATACAGATATATAACTATATTTGTGCCAATTCATTTATTATAATAAATTGCCAATAGTTTTCTTCATAAAAATCATTGCATATACTTGTATCATCTATGCATATCAAAATAGAATTACCTTTGCTGCTAGAATAAAACTTTAGCCTTGTGCAATCATTGTAGGGTTGATAATAGATATCGCGAAAGATGTTAGCGCGCGTCTTCCTCATAATTGAATCCTGATCAAAATTCTTTGCAAAAATCTTAACGTTAACGGCGTTATAAAATCTGTAGTCTGACCAGGTGATGTCGTTCAGCGATCGGATCACACGACACAATTGACGAAACTGATGACAAGCTGATGATATTCGTGTACGATTCTCATCAAGTTTTTAGGAACTTTGTAGCGCGTAATTACGCAGCAAAAGTTTCGCGTCGATACGACACACTCAATACTAAAAATAAACATGGTGATACATGACAGCAAATTCGCATGATATTCTGATCACTAACGTTCACATCTACTACATTCTCTCGACTGTTCTTTAGTCTCAAGTCTCAAATGACATAACTGAGCGATCTGACCATAGATATAAAATACATAGATGGAGCATTAGCTGTCAATATAAGGACAAGGGGAGATATGTATGTACATACAAACATATAAAATATATATGTAAGCGGGATGCATCGAAATGTGATATTGATCTAGTTTCCACTGAAGCCTTCAATTAGCTAATAAATAAGTTTAATTAAAATTTAAGGGTCGGTAGAAGTACATTGAAGACTCCGTGCAGCAACAATGCGAAACTCCAGTTTCAGAGTTACCAACGCTGAGAAATAAACTTTCAGTCTTTATGTAGAGGTTAGGTTAGGTTAAGATTAGGCACGTGTATGGTGTATCTGTATACGTATACATACACCATTGCATTGCTGGCGCAGACGTAACGTAGAGAGAAAAAATAGAAAAGGAAGCTCCGTGAACTTTGCCCCCCAATTTTGACTTTTTGAGTTTTTTTTTTTTTAATCGTTTGTAAGTCGTTTGTAGGTGATTGTTAGATTAATTAAAACGTTTGTTAGATTAACCTCGTGCTGCAAAATAAAAAATAAAATTGACCGTGAAGTTAGCCCCCGGTTTTTTATTTTGATCCTATTTAAGTTTTGCAGAGGCTCAATCGATGCGGAATCGTTTGTTGGTCACGAATATGCTAATTAGAACGTTTGTTAGATCGTCGTTTCTTAAATAAAAGCAAAAAACGATATTTGATAATTTTCTAGGGAAATAACCGTGAAGTTAGCCCTCGGCTTTTAATTTAGATTATTTAAGTTTTGCAGAGGCTCAATCGATGCGGAATCGTTTGTTGGTCAAAAATATGCTAATTAGAACGTTTGTTAGATCGTCGTTTCTTAAATAAAAGCAAAAAACGATATTTCGCGTGTCGCTAATCGCGCTGGCTGCCGGAGCTATAACGCGTACCGCGTAACCAATCAGAGCCGTAATAGAAAACGCGGAACGACTCTGATTGGTTACGCGGTACGCGTTAGGGTGAAAACCCATGCAGCGGAATAGCAGAACGCGGAACCAGCGGATCGCCAATCACGGAATTATTCCCATAGAGCTCGACGAAGGGTTCTATCGGAATAACTCGGTGATTGGCGATCCGCTGGTTCCGCGTTCTGCTATTCCGCTGCATGGGTTTTCACCCTTATGGCTCCGGCAGACCATCGCGATTAGCGACACGCGAAATATCGTTTTTTGCTTTTATTTAAGAAACGACGATCTAACAAACGTTCTAATTAGCATATTCGTGACCAACAAACGATTCCGCATCGATTGAGCCTCTGCAAAACTTAAATAATCGAAATTAAAAGCCGGGGGATAACTTTGCGGATATTTCCCTAGAAAATTATCAAATATCGTTTTTTGCTTTTATTTAAGAAACGACGATCTAACAAACATTCTAATTAGCATATTCGTGACCAACAAATGATTCCGCATCGATTGAGCCTCTGCAAAACTTAAATAGGATCAAAATAAAAAACCGGGGGCTAACTTCACGGTCAATTTTATTTTTTATTTTGCAGCGCGAGGCTAATCTAACAAACGTTTTAATTAATCTAACAATCACCTACAAACGACTTACAAACGTTTAAAAAAAAAAACCTCAAAAAGTCAAAATTGGGGGGCCAAGTTCACGGAGCTAGAAAAAGATCGACAATCACACTATTCTTGCTCTTCTATCGTGCAGCTGGTACAGACGGCGTCATCAATGGCCGTGTTCAGCAGACTCAACTGCTAAGTAGCAATCGAACGTGATTGGTTCCTACTTTAAGATCCAGCCAATTACCGTCGAATGACATCGAAAATTGCTCAACTATTGAGCTGCTGAACGCAGCCAATGTTTTCCTACCAGAACACCTCTAATGAAAATGGCCGCATTCAGCAGAAAAAGCAGCTTTGCAACTGTTGTAAAATTCGTGAATCTGATTGGTGTATTCTCTTTATCTCAGCTGAATCTAAGAGAATACACCAATCAAATTCACGAATTTTATAACAGTGCAAAGCTGCTTTTTCTGCTGAACACGGCCATTGTTTGAAAAGTTTTCCGATTGGAATAATTTCATTTTTCCCTAAATGTCCTATTATTACCAGAGAGAAACCTGAGAGCGGCCACCGCGGTTCGGTGGACGCGTGTACTGATGCGCCCCCTGAGCAGTGTTGCCACCGGTCTAAAAGATCTTATCCCTACTAATCTAATAAAAAGTCCCTACTTTTCCCTACGCTTTATTTTTTTATAATTTAATTTAATTTTTATAGTTCTTACTTTTATTTATTTACTTTTTTACATAGTATAGTAATATATCTGTGATAATGATTTTCTGTATAATATAATTTCAACGTAATATAATATATTATAATTATTATATTATAATATTCTTGTTTGTAGAGCCTCACATGCATTAAAATTATATAATCTGATTTATATGAATCAGTAGTAAGGATTGCTTTTGGTTAAATAAAAACAGAAATTTTTGAGAAATAAACATTTATTCTTATATTTAAACATCCGTATTGATAATGACAGATAAAATAATAAAATAAAATATACATTTTATTTATTAAACAAAATAAAAATAGTTTGAATTATTTTATTCATCAAGAATAAATAATAATTTGCAACTAAATAGATTTTTAAAAATTTATTCATCATCGTGTCACATTTGCGTTCTTGTTTACGACAATAACGGCTGTAAACTGCGCACGCCACACGTGCGTATGGGCTTCTGCTTCTTCACACAGGACGCGTCGACGCGTGGTGAGAAGGCGACGCGATAGCCAATAGATCAATATGTCAATACAAAAAAGTCCCTACATTTTGATCAATTTTCATTTATCTGTCCCTACGCTATTTTACTTATAAAAATCCCTACAAATAGGGAAAAATCCCTACAAGTGGCAACACTGCCCCTGAGAAAGTGAACGTGAACAGCTCCGTAAAGTTAGCCGAACCACTTTGACTTTTCTAAAATTAAAATTATCTAATCGTTTGGTGGTCGTATGGTGATGATTGGTAGTCTAATTAAAACATTTGGTAGTTGATTGTTTTTTTTTAATTAAATAATTAAAATTTTGATGTAAAGTTAGCCGAACTTTTTTTTTTTACTCTAATCGAGTTCAATCAGGGCTTATTCGATGCAAAATCGTTAGGTGGTCACGAATGCATTCTTTACAACGTTTGGTGGTCCATAGTTCCTCCAATAAATGAAAAAAATCATGTGCAGTTAAGTAGCGCGGGAATGGCTGTAAAATTAGCCGTACCAAATATATTTTATTATTAATGAACCAATTTTGTTCAAATTGGTCTTAAATGAGAGAAAATCGTTTGGTGGTGATTGGTAATCTAATTGAGAAGCCTTCATTTGCGCACAGTACAATTGCACACGTTGCAATTGCACACCGTGCTATCAGACACATAAAGTTGCGCACAGTTCTTTTGCGCACCGTTCGTTTGCACACCGTGCAATTGGACACGAAAATGCGCGACACATGCTCTATTCACACACACACACACACACACACACACACACACACACACACACACACACACACACACACACACACACGCACGCACGCACGCACGCACGCACGGGGGGTGCAAGGGGGGCCTTCGGCCCCCCCTCCCGCACCCAACCCGCCGGTAGGGGTGCCTACCAGCACGGTGCGCAAAAGAACAGTGGGCAAAAGAACGTTCTTTTGCGCACCGTGCTGGTAGGCACCCCTACGTATGTGTGTGTGTGTGTGTGTGTGTGTGTGTGTGAATAGAGCATGTGTCGCGCATTTTCGTGTCCAATTGCACGGTGTGCAAACGAACGGTGCGTAAAAGAACTGTGCGCAACTTTATGTGTCTAATAGCACGGTGTGCAATTGCAACGTGTGCAATTGTACTGTGCGCAAATGAAGGCTTCTCAATTAGATTACCAATCACCACCAAACGATTTTCTCTCATTTAAGACTAATTTGAACAAAATTGGTTTATAAATAATATATTGGTACGGCAAATTTTACACCCATTCCTGTTACTTAACCGCAAATGATTTTTTTCATTTATTGGAGGAACTATGGACCACCAAACGTTGTAAAGAATGCATTCGTGACCACCTAACGATTCTGCATCGAATAAGCCCTGATTGAACTCGATTAGAATAAAAAAAAAAAGTTCGGCTAACTTTACATCAAAATTTTAATTATTTAATTAAAAAAAAAACAATCAACTACCAAATGTTTTAATTAGACTACCAATCATCACCATACGACCACCAAACGATTAGATAATTTTAATTTTAGAAAAGTCAAAGTGGTTCGGCTAACTTTACGGAGCTGACGTGAACTACGTCGTTACGCTCGGTCAGAGAGAAGCCTCGGTAAAACACGTAGAAATGGTTCGAATCCGTGATATGGTTCATATCCGAACTACTCGGATAAGAACCGAGTTGAGAACCAAACAGATGAGTCAGACAAGAACCAACAATCCATCGCTCTGGCTTTGTCTCACCAACGATGAGCGTCTCGTGGATTCGTGCGGCGGCAGGCATGAGATTTCGCCTTTTGCGCGTAGCGTTCCACGTAATTCGAGAAGGACAAAATTTTATGACGTTAAACTTTGGGCAATATATAAAAAATTAAATATATTAAATATAAGGTGTAAAATCAGATTATAAGTTCAATAAAAATTATATCCAGTTTCCTGAGTAAATTAAAAAAATTGTTTTTTGAAAGCGCAAATTAAAAAAATTGTTGAATTAAATTTGTTTTACATGAATAAATATTCTAATTTGCATAAATAATAAAAAAAATGTGCGAGTGACGGGAATTAAACCCGACTCGTAGTACGTACACTTAAGTCCGTGGTTATCACGTTACTGATTGTGAGTCGGGTTCGATTCCCGTTACTCGCACTTTTTTTTATTATTTATGCAAATTAGAATATTTATTCATGTAAAACAAAATTAATTCAACAATTTTTTTTAATATACACTTTCAAAAAACAATTTTTTTAATGTACTCAGGAAACTGGATATAATTTTTATTTAACTTATAATCTGATTTTACACCTTATATTTAATATATTTAATTTTTTATATATTGCCCAAAGTTTAACGTCAAAATTTTGTCCTTTTCGAATTACGTGGAACGCTACGCGCGAAAGGCGAAATCTCGTGCCTGCCGCCGCACGAGTCCACGAGACGCTCATCGTTGGTGAGACAAAGCCAGAGCGATGGATTGTTGGTCCTTGTCTGACTCATCGGTTTGGTTCTCAACTCGGTTCTTATCCGAGTAGTTCGGATATGAACCATATCACGGATTCGAACCATATCAGGGATTCGAATTTCTACGTTTTTTATCGAGCGTAACGACGTAGTTCACGTCCACTTTCTCAGGAGGCGCATCAGTACACGCGTCCACCGAATCGCGGTGGCCGCTCTCAGGTTTCTCTCTGTTATGACTATTATTACCTATAGACATTTGAATTGTATCCGAAGCGAATGATATAGTAAATGGAAAAAAGATTCCGATCGGAATGAGGTTAAAGAAACCATTGAATGCTGTCGAAAGTAACCAAAGCGGCTACTACAGTAAAGGTTATATTGATTATATTTATTATAGCTGTAATCATTAATATTCAAATCTTGCTTAATTTGATTTTAATAAAATCTTGACACAATAGTATATAAGTACAGAAGATTTTTAATATTTTTTAAAACATAATTATACGCATATCACATATTATATATTCTATATAGTTTTTATTAAATAGAGGAAAGTATATGCTAAATCGTACCCCCTAAGATAAATATTAAAATTGCAATAAAACTATCAAAAAAATGACAAAATTTTTTATTTGAAACTATAAGTCTTTGTCAACAATATCCCACACAGAACATGACATCCATTGGACGTCCATATAATCTCCATAGCTCCATATGACATCTATCTCCATGGTGGATGTCGAATAGATCTCTAATAGAAATCCATATTATCTCCACAGTAAATAAATCCATCATAGATGTCCATTAGACATTTATGGTGGATGTATGATAGATATTCTATTTTTAATTTATATACAATTCAAATTTTTATTAAAATGTTTATTAAATTCTAAAATATAATTAAGAAAATGTTATTACTAAGCTAAAGAGTTTTCTTTATGCCAAAACTTATACAATAGCATTAAGAAGTCGTTAGTTCTTTTATTTACCGCTATGCGCCGCGCGATGCGCTATCTATCTCGTATTTAAGTTTTAGTCATGAGAATTATATATAGCTTGCAGAAAGCGGCTATTAAGATTGAAAATGTCATAAATATTTTTTATTAAGTTTAATTTTTCTGATACAATTCCAATACAGGGAATTATAATGTTAAAGTCTAATTGTAAACAATATTTTGGTAGATAGAATATAATTTCATCAATTTATAAATAAAAAGTTTAGTTTTTAATTTTTGTTGAAAAAAGCATCCATAATGAATTTAAATAACTTTTAATTAATATTCATTGATGAGACAAATGAGATCCGCCGACGCATCCAACAAGCACGATCAGCCATGACAAAACTAACCAAAATATGGCGCGACAAGAATATTACCAAAACCACCAAGATGTCACTGGTTCAGTCGCTGGTCTTTTCCGTGTTCCTATATGCCTCTGAAACTTGGACTGTCAAACGGGCTGACCGTCGTCGCATAGACGCTTTCGAGATGTGGACTTGGAGAAGGATGCTGAGAATTCCCTGGATACGGCCCATCAAACTAACGTTTCCATATTGAATAAACTTGAAAATCCGAAACGCCTCTCTTCCATCGTTTTGAAGCGCATCTTGACGTTCTTTGGACACGTCCATAGGAATAATAATATGGAGAAACTCATCATCCAAGGTCATCCCCCGAGTGGGCGGACACGTGGCCGTTCCCCTATGCGTTGGATAGATACGACAAAGCAATTGCTAGATCTTAACGTCACAAGAGCTACCGAATTAACGAACAATCGAGAAAGATGGCGAAACACAGTCAGGAGAGTAATAGATGGTCTCCACGTCGATAGTCCTCCAGCCCCTGCTTGAAATACTTTGAGTTCACAACATGTCTGTCAAGACATTGTGACTATGATGATAAATAAAAAGTTTAGTTTTTAATTTTTGTTGAAAAAAGCATCCATAATGAATTTAAATAACTTTTAATTAATATTCATTATTCGTCGTCAAAGCTTGATGAAATATCCATGATTACTCTATATGACGTCCATATGACATCTATGAATACATCTAATGGATGTCGAATGACCATCGCAAATGCGGAACTGTGGATGTCTAGTAGAGATCCATAAGATGTTACGTGGATGTCTAATGGAGGTTTTGAATCTCCATGGTGGACGTCTACTGGACATCCATTAGAGGTTTTTGTTCTGTGTGGGATACATTAACACAAATTTATCATTGTTTCATATTGTAAATAAAAAATTAAATAAAAGTGGTATTTGATACGATTTACAATACCGGTTTTACTAAATTGTACCCATGAGTTTTTAAATTGTACCTCTATAACAATAAAATAAAAAAATTGTAACAAAAATAAAGTTTTATTTTCTACAAAAATTCTCAGTCTGCAACAAAACATATCTATAAGAATGTCATATTTATAATCATAAATTATCTTCAAAAATTTAATAAAAATACTTTTTGTATCACACAAAATTATAAATATAAGTATTATCTCAATATATATATTATAAAATTTAATAATATTTTCTTCGGTTGTCTATCTAAATATAAAGAAAAACTAGCTATATCTAAGTAAAAAAATTAATTTATTAAATCGTATCCGTATGATATAGGAAAAAGTTAGTAGTACGTTTTACCGAACTTCCATTGCTTTGTCAAAGTGAATAAAAAAATAATCTTAAAACATTTTGGACCGATTTTTCAACGCTTCCACATACAGAATTAAATAAGATGAAAAAATACTTTAATAATAAGTTTAATTGCTTATCTTTCTCAATGTAATAGCTTAAGCACGGAGAGTGCCGAATATTATGTTTGGTAATTGTTGGATTGATCGTTCAAGTCTCGTTCTACGACCAGAAATATCAACTCTTGATCTTAGTTCAACTGATTTATTTTCATGCAGTTATCTTGAAGACATTATGCATCGCGATTCATCACGCCACTTGATATGAAAACTTGTGTTAAAAATACTTGCAGAAACATTCCGCAGCATTTTATTAACGATAATAAAGATATATAAACAACGTTTTCTGTTATGTATTCAGTAGAATAGTGGTAACTTTGAACAATATTTATAACTTTAACGTGACAAAATTAAAGAGAGCTGTGAGAGCGGGCACTTACAAAAACTTTCATAACTCAATATAATTTTTAAAAATTATACAAGAAAAATGTCATTAATTGTAATATTTCAAAACTATTAAAAATTGAGTTTTTACCACATGTATTTTAGACCCAGAGATGTGCAAAATGAGCAGCAAAATCTAAACCCATTTGAAAAAGAAATATTAGAGTCCCTATAATCAGAGTCTGATTAACTGCAAATTTTGGCAAAATTCTGCGAGAGAGAAAGGGGGGGGAGAGAGAGAGAGAGAGAGAGAGAGAGAGAGAGAGAGAGAGAGAGAGAGAGAGAGAGAGAGAGAGAGAGAGAGAGAGAGAGAGAGATATACGTCATTTTACTCTAACCCAGGGTTGGGAAGTAACGCGTTACTTGTTACGCCGTTACCGTTACAGTTACTTTTTTGGGTAACTGTGTAACGGTAACGGCGTTACAAAATTTATTTGTAACAAAAAAAGTAACTTCGTTACATTTTTCGGTAACGAGTAACGTTAACCGTTACTTTTGTCGTTACTTTTTTCGGATTTATTCGGTATAATTTTCATACAAAAAAACATATTGATAAAAGTGGGATTCGACCCATTTGACTATTATTACATTTATTGCATTATGTTAATTCGGATATAGTATTTTGTTCCATATAAAATGTCCGATTTTGCAATGTAAACTTTTTCAAGCTTTCTTTGTCAATACTATTCACAAAAATCTTTATATCAGGGTTGGCATGTTTTAAACAATTTGTTTAAAACTGTTTGATTAAAACATGTTTAAAACAGTGGACACTGTTTTAAACATTTTTGTTTTAAACAGTTTTAAACTACTGTTTAAAACTGTTTAAAACATTGCAATTAAAACATATGATTATTTGAAAAAGAAACTGTAAAGAAAAACAAAAACAAACAAAAACTAATAGACGTGCAAAACTAATGTTGCAAAAAGGTTTTTGTTTTAATTTTTTTAGTTTTTTATCTATATTTATATGTAACATATAGATATAAAAATATAAATATAAATAATGAAATAAAAATAATAAGATAAGTATTATTTTAACAGAATATTTATTTTTGGATATTAAATATATTAAGGGGTTAGTCTACCCTGGAGAGCAGAAAAACAGGCGAATTTTCAGGAATTAATTTCAGACAAAATATCGGTGATACATGAATGATTTTTTTTTCATTATCTTTATTAGGGTTTCAAGAACATGTAAAAATTTTTTGGTTTAAAAAAATTTCAAAATGGCGATGAGGCACTTCTTCGCGCGCAACTATGCTTTTTAGAGGTGGTCAGATGGTGTACATGGTTTCTGAAATGTGGGTGGTCTGAAACAAAAAAATAAAATATGGTCATTAACTATATTGTATTGTCTTTGGAATGACGGAACTTTTTGTCTCTCCTCGTTTTTGGCGTCAAGAAATAAATTCCTGAATTTTTCACTGCATTTTTGGACCCAAATTACATGTTATTATTATTAATAATTATTGAACAAAATATTATAATGATAAAATCGTCCGTCATTCCGAAGACAATACATAGTTAATGACCATATTTTATTTTTTTGTTTCAGACCACCCACATTTCAGAAACCATGTACACCGTCTGACCACCTCTAAAAAGCATAGTTGCGCGCGAAGAAGTGCCTCATCGCCATTTTGAAATTTTTTTAAACTAAAAAATTTTTACATGTTCCCCTAATAAAGATAATGAAAAAAAAAATCATTCATGTATCACCGATATTTTGTCTGAAATTAATTCCTGAAAATTCGCCTGTTTTTTCTGCTCTCCAGGGTAGACTAACCCCTTAAGTAACAATCAATATAATTGAATATATTAAAGACTACTTATAAATTATAAAGCTATCTGCACAAACTATTAAAATCTAAATTATAACACATTGCATTTTACATTTTATCTATTGCAAATAATTAAATAATGTTATTCCTTTAACTAAAAAAATAATAAACATTTAAGTACGAAAAAATGAACGGTAACAATAACATATTGAAATTGGGAATTGCATTGCAGTTATTGCATATTGGGTATTTTTTTAATACCTACTTTTATAAATTTAATTAAAATTAATAACTCAAAATAAAATAAAGAATATATAATTTTATATATTAATAAAGAATTATTACTCAACTAACAATAAGTCAAACGTTACAGTATTAACATTTTCTTTTAACGCAAGCCACCATGTTATCGGTTTAACATTTTTAATGGATTCCTCAGAAAAAAGACGCGAGTGGTCGAACATTACATTACGCTTACACAGATCAAAGCTATCAAGTGTTTTTTTTGCTTGTTTAAAACATGTTTTTTTTGTTTAAAACATGTTTTTTTCTTACTTTACTTAAAAACACGTATAAAATAAAAAAAACATGTTTTAAACAAAAAAATCAATGTTTTTTGTTTAAAATGAAAAAAACAAGTTTTTTGCCAACCCTGCTTTATATATGTATATTTGTATATTTTTTATATATTATTTTAAAGTTCAAAATTTGCCTTTTTATATCTGATTTTATTCTTTGATTTAATTGATTATTTTCATATATTTTTTCATTTTTTTCAGTACGAATAAACGTGATTTTTGCGTGCTTTTTGGATATGAGTAGAAAAGTGGCCATAATGTGTAGCAACCGCTTAAAACATTAATGCTGCATTTGGTGGGAACTTGGTCAACGAACTCACCAATATAAAAAATTTAAATTTGAAGATAAAAGTTTCACAAATGACGATTGTGGACTTGAGACTATCGTTGATGACATTAAAGGTTCAAGCGGATCAACGTCAAACTGTTAGGAATGCGTAGAACGGTTTTTACTTTGATTAATATAAAGTTTGAAATCGAAACAATGTTCATTTCCTTTGAGAAAACCTCCGTAAGTCGAAAAAAATACGAGATTAACTCGAAATTTTTAGAGCGGCGTTTGATCTCTGTAATTCGAATTTTCGAAAACGAATCTCTATAATTTGAGTCTTCAGAAATAAAGCCTCTGTAATTCGAATTTTCAAAGACAAAGACTCTGTAACTCAAAAACTGTTAATGTTTTGCATATTAAATGTTTGTTTGAATTTATCTGACTCGACATTATACAGGGTGTCCCATAATTCGCGAACCACCCGTCAGTTGCAGGTAGAGTAGGTTAAACTGAGTAAAAAAGTCCTCTACCGTTTTGCGATTTTCTCAATAATTAATGAGAAATAAATTAAAGAAAATCAGCCAATTCGAGCGATGATAAGCGTGCAGCGAGAAGAGTCAGCCCACTCGGGGGTCCAGAGTTAGCGCTACTCGTATGTAGTTACTGTCTTTTGTAAAGCGCTCCTCCCCGCTTCATCGCGCGCCTAGCAACCGTGTAACATTATACTGTTTCTTTTCGCCGCATGCTTAGTAACGATATGAAACTGGGCTGTCTTTTCTCGCCGTCGTCACGCGAATTGGCTGATCTTCTTTAATTTATTTCTCATTAATTATTGCGAAAATCGCAAAATGGTAAGAGGACTTTTCTATTCAGTTCAACATGCTCTACCTGCAACTGACGGGTGGTTCGCGAATTATGGGACACCCTGTATATACACTGTAAAAAATATCCTTAAATCTAATGTACTTTTAATATACATTTGCGATCATTTTCATAGATTAATTTTATGTTGTAGCTAAATAAACGAAGTAGCTAAACCTCAATAATTCGTACTTTATTCTTATATACCTCGATAATTCAAAAAATTTTATAAGTCAAAACCTCTACAATTCGAAGAATTTTTCTCTTCCCTTCAATTTCGAATTAGCGCGAGGTTCGACTGTATCAAATATCATTTTATTAAAAAAAAGGTCACACACACAAAGAAATGAAATCAATATAAAATACATTCAAGTTATGAAGCAACATGCAGATATGTTCACTAAAGCATTATCTAAAGATAAATTTCAATATATCTGCGTTTAAATAAAATAATTAATAAAACTTGAACCGCTCTTATTATACTATTGGTAAGTATTCGTCTTTATTAACGCTGTCATTCAAGGTTTTATGCGATGCGTTTCTTGGTGCGAGATAATCATAGACTTAAGGCGCACGATTGCGAAGATCTATGATTGATATCAGTAGATTACTTTTCGTCGCTTATACAACATTCACTAAGTGATTAAGACTTTACGCTGTGTGTGTATGTGTTGTGTGCAAATGTATATTTCTCTTTAATATAAATATATTATTTTTCGTGAATCGCCTTAATTATTTCGCACTCCTCAAGACATCAACAATTCGCACCTATAATATGTATTACAATTTATATATAAATGGAGTGCACTTTAAAGAGTATTCTACTTTATAATATATTATTAACATATATTTACATTATAATGCTTATTATAAATACAAATATTATATAGCATAAACATACTTCAATAATTTATCAATTAATATTTTAAAAATATTAAACTTGATCCTTAATTTAGTTTAGTCTGTTAAAATACATCATTTTTAAATTAAAATGTAATTGTAATATTTATATTGTAGATATAAATATCACAAATCCACATTTAATTACAGCTATAGAACTAATATAATTCCAATACTATAGCGATAATATCTATGTTTATGTTTATGCAATTTTACAATGCAATACATTTTTTATTGCTTTATTAATATATATTTTGTAAGGAATATATTTAAAGAGAGAAATAGAAACATATGTAGAATTAATATTTTATAAATATTGAAATAAAAAATGTAATTTGAATAAAAAATGTTATCTTTTAATTATAAATATTGCATAATAATATATACAAAATAATATATATACTATTATATATTATCCATAAATATAAACTCTCTTTACTTTTGTAAACAAAAGTTAAAATTCAAATATTTTTAAAATCCAGTTTCTTTATACATATATTCATTTTATTAAATATTTTAATATTAGTATTTATTAATATTAATTAATATTTAATTTAATATTTAATATTAATTATAATATTTATGTATGACATAAGAAATGACCATAAAAAACAGACTTCTCTAATATACTAGATAAAAAACTTATATATTAATTATATATTCGTAATTACCAAAGGAAGGTACTAAAAATTGTGTCACTGCGCATGTACGAAGTAAAATAATAAAGAACGTTGTTTATAATATGTAATATTGCATATAATCAAAAGAAATAGCAGAATATATGTGTATTTTTATGTACTGCGTTGCTTGATAACTATAATTGTACGTATTTGATAACCTTTATATATGTATAAACAGTTGTACTAACAGAAAATACATTCTTTATGACTTTATTTCACGCATGCGCTTTTCTTATATATATACATATATATATAAGTACATAAAAATGGGATACATTTAAAAGTCATCAGCATTTCAATCTATAGTATATTATAATATATAGAAGTGACAAAAAGTGTCTTTTGTCATATTCTTTTATAAGTTAATTTAGAATATATGTTATATGACAGCTGTTACCACGCAGCAAATATACATGCCAACATTCACCTACGTCACACATATCTTATTAGCATATCACATACATGAACGCTGCAAATGCACTTTGAGGGAAACTTACTTTAGTTATGTGCATGTATATGGAAGTTCTGAAATCTAGAATCAAGGAACGAAAAAAGGAATTACTTTTCGTGGGATAGATTTCAAGATCTCTTGATTGCACCATTCGATCGTCGAAAGATATATAAGTACCGACGTTATATAAGAAAAATGCCATTGGATTTTTTGATTAAGGCTTTAGTTCCTGAGATATCTTAATCGAAAATACATTTGACGTAAGAATTCCGAATAAGCTACTTAGTAATATTACAGTAGCATGTCGTAACATAGTCGCATGGACAGTGGCTTTTTATATACTTGGCATCTCTTGATAACTCGCGCGTCTTTAGTTATTAAAATCATCAATATGTATGTGTTTGTTTTTTCTTCTTTTCTTCTTTTCTCCCTCTGTGTATGTGTACAAATTTTATAATTAAAAAAATTATGATCTTAGGAGATAATTAGTTATAAAAGAACAAAAAATTTATATATAAATATATGTGCTAAGATTTAGCGTTATACCGAATTATGAAATAAAAAAACAGCCTAAATTAAAAAAATTAAAATTAAAATTTTTTTAATTGCTTCATTTTTATTGACTGCAAAATTATGATCGACATGTTAATAATTTTCGATTTTTTATTAACTGCATAATTGTGATTGACATGTTAATGATTATCCGATTTATTATCAATATTCTTATCAATAATTGATAGAAATATATTGCGTAACGTACATTATTAATGTTAGTTTATAAAATTAAACTTCTATTAAGAAAATTAATATTAATTAATTTAATTATAATATCTTTTTATAACTATACATAAATTACTAACTGAATAAAACCGTTTATCAAAAATAATATTTTTCCTAATAATAAAATATTTTGCATTTATGATTATATATTTTTCTCTTCTATTCTAGTGATCTTAGAATATCGTTAAACAATCTTTATTAAACACTATGTTATAAGTATTCCGAGATTAATTCATTACAATAAATAACTTTTTAAAATAAAAACTAAAAATAAAAACAATTAAATTTTCTTTAATATTTTCTAAAAATTTAGTTTTCTCAAGAATTTTTTTAGAATTTTATTTCTGAAAATATCATGCATTTAATTTTTTTATTTTGCAAAATAACTTATTTATAGAAAAAAACCCCTAATCTTTCTTTTTTTAATTATATTGACTTGTACAGTCAATTTTATTAAGGGAACTTTTATTTTTAAACGCTCGGAAAATAAACTATTTTTTTATAAATTATGCGATAGATCAATTTAAAACTTGATACATTATTATTGTATATATTTTAAGTAAAAATTTTAAAAAATGATTAAAAATAGTTAAATATTTGAAAAGTTATGATATAAATAATTAGAACCTAAAAAAAATGTTTTATGGCATGCAAAATTGTCCATCTCCGTATAATTTAAAACAAAAATCAAAGTAAAATTTTTTGACACATGAATATATAGCTATTACCATTTTGTGATTTTCGCAATAATTAATGAGAAATAAATTAAAGAAGATCGGCCAATTCACGGGATATAAACGCGCAGCAAAAAGAGATAGTTCACTCGGGAAGCGTTATGCGCTGGTAATACATAATTATTGTTTTTTATAGAACGCTCCTCTCCGCTACATCGCGCTCCCAGCAACCGTGTAACATTGGGTTTGTACTGGTGAACTAGTGCAGTAAGTTGGAGTGAAACAAAATATATTTGTCTCACTTTAACTTATTGCACCAGTGTGCACTAGTTCATCAGTGCAGCAATAAAGAACAAACCCATTATACTATATCCGGGAGAGATCGTGCAGCTGTCTGCGCATAGGCGGGCAAAGTGGAGCAAAGAAGAGCGTGGCGCGCTACTCATTGTCAGTACCGTATACGTAAATAAGGAGATAATATATATTTCTGAGACTCGCGATATTCGATACCGGCGGTCCGATGTTTTGTGAGCCTGGTGCCACTCGTTGCTGGCACTGACAAGCTACACAAGCAATGGAGGGAGACTTACAAGACTTTCATGGGCGGAGACCTGCGCAAAACGAACGAGTTTTCATCCGAAACCTGCACGATATCTCTCTGGATACAGTATATATTGTTTCTTTACGCGCGTGCTTAGTAACTACGTAAGACTGGGCTGTCTTTTCTCGCCGTGTGCTTGCACTCACGCGGATTGGTTGATTTTTTAAATTTATCTCTTATTAATTATTGCAAAAATCGTAAAATAGTAAAAGATTCTTTTACTCACAAGGGACATGTCACAACTGTCCGGAACCGATTCGATTCTTCTTCAAATATGTTGTTAAATACACAAATCTAAAAGACACGTATTTTTTTATATGTGCGGATATTGAGTTTTAAGGGGTGAAACATCCCTTTAAAGAAAAACGGTATTTTTCTTTAGGATCGAATATCTGTAAACTATAAGAGGTAGAAAAAAAAGACGTACAACAAATTTTAATGGCTTGAAGAGTACTTTAAAGTTATATGAACAAAACTTTTTTATTTTGAAAAAAAAAATTAAGTGGTGGGGTATTTAAAAAAAATAAAAATAAAAAAATTTTGTTCATATAACTTTAAAGTACTCTTCAAGCCATTAAAATTTGTTGTACGTCTTTTTTTTCTACCTCTTATAGTTTACCAGATATTCGATCCTAAAGAAAAATACCGTTTTTCTTTAAAGGGGTGTTTCACCCCTTAAAACTCAATATCCGCACATATAAAAAAATACGTGTCTTTTAGATTTGTGTATTTAACAACATATTTGAAGAAGAATCAAATCGGTTTCGGACAGTTGTGACATGTCCCTTGTCAGTTTAACACGCTCTACTTACACACGAGAGATGGTCCGCGAATTATCGGACACCCTGTATACTTCGGAGACAAATATGTATAAATACAGATTTGTAAAGCGTTTACTACTATAAAGATTACGGATTCTATGTAAAATCTATTGTATCGCACAGACGATATTAACATATTGATAGCAGATCAGCGGCAGAAAACGAGCAATATTTGTTCGAAGTAATCACAATGGATTGGTAATAGAAACCGAACAAGATCCATATTTCTTAACATTTCAGTATTTAAAAGTTTTTAATATTTAACTCGATAGTTTTTTTCGCTTATCACTTACTTTTTCGTATTCAAATTTATGTTAGAAATGAAATATAAAATTTGCAAGCTCATACTAAACTCAAAAGTGTAATAACTATTTCCATCAGTTTTTCTGATATATTTAATACAATCCCAATAGCAGATTCAGGATAAACTGATTTAGGACTATGAACATGAGGAATGAAAAATTATCTGTTTACTGTCCATTTGATGAAATACAAAATAGGAATTTAATTTTGATAAATTAATATGTCAAGTTTTATAAATTAAATTAAATGATTTCTATAATTTATTTTATTATGTATTTAATTACGAATTGTTTGTTAGATAATGTCTAATTGAGATATACATATATGTATATATACATACATATACATATATATATACTATATATATATACACACACATATATGTTTCATTACATATTAATTTATAAAAGGAAAATTACAATAAACTAATACTTACCTATAATATTCTGCTTTATTGTACATATACAACATTAATATACTAGGATAGATTTAAATATTAAAAGTATTTTCATAAATAACGCTTTATGTTACCATTTTCATTTAAATGGCTAAAAACAGCATATTCTGCTCGGTTTCTGCTGTCAATCTGCTGTCAGATTTTGTTAGCAAGTTCTACCAACAAATCACGTGTCTGATGGGAACACAGTTAATGCCAAATTGCTGCAAATTTTTTATTAAACCTGTTACCAATTTGCTAGCATATTGCGCGAAGTTAATTAGGTAGTTTGAATCAGTTAATAGTTAATAATTAACTCATAAGACTTGCCAAACAACGATAATTTGTCTAAACTAACCAGCAAAATTCATGTCTCTTAACAAACTGGTAACAATTTTGGTTTACCTATTACATACAAGACTTATTTCAACAGGCGATCAATTTTTTATTTATTAACATGTCGGTAATAATTAAAAGTAAAGCAATTTAAAAAATTGATTATTTTGACTATTTTTTCAAAGCTCTGTAATTCATACTGTATACAGGGTGTCCCGGGAGGAAAGGTCCTACTATAGGAAGTGATAGTATCGGTCATTTTAAGCAAAAAAGTTCATATGAACGAGTGTCCTATTCCGAACGATTTCCGAGATAATTTAAATTTAGTGCGCAATATTATTACGCCTGAAGTCAGTTGATTGTTGATTGTGATATTTTGGCTGCGTTACAAAATTCACTGCCAATACTGGAAATTTATAGTTTATGTTATATTGTATATACTATAGATTTGCAGTACTGGCAATGAATTTTAGAACACAACTGTCATAGAAGTGTTATTAAAAATGCCGCACATCTTTACAAATGTCGAATATGCAGATATGCTGTATGTCGTATGTTTACGGCTTCTGCGAAACTTTATTTGTTAAAAGTAGGGTACCAAGTTCACATAGGTGTAAAAAATGTCATTTGAAAAATAAATTAGAAACAGTACGTAGTATCTCTTTCTTATCAGTAATTTTGCCACTATACATTCAATAGCTCTATCTCGGAAATCGTTCGAAATAGGACACTTGTTTATATGAACTTTTTGCTTAAACACTTATGACCGATACTATCACCTCCTAGAGTAGTGACCTTTCCTCCCGGGACACCCTGTATAATGCTAAAATCTTAGGACATATTTATATAAACTTTTCTATTTTTTTTTTTTTATGACCAATGACTTCCCTGTTCAGGTTTTGAATCACTTTACATACATATTAATCGTATGCAAACTGTTACATCCACTATGTATATAACTGATTTAATTTGTGTTATTATTTATGTATATAACTGATTTAATTTGTGTATTATTTATTGTGTATTATTATTCTATTGCGGTTGTTTACAGCGACGTTGTAAGATTCGAGGATTACGAGGGTTGTCTGAAAAGTTTCCGACCTCAACATGAAGATGGCAGCACTCGTAAACAAAAGTTGGGGAATGTGTTTGCGCATGCTTTGAAAGGTACTCACCAAAATTTCAGCCATTTTGGACGCGCAGTTGTTGTTTGACAATCATTTGAGTGAGTCGATGTGAGTGTTTTTGTGAAAATGGAAAAAATCGAGTATCGAGCTGTCATTAAATATTTGTTTTTGAAAGGCAATACGCCTACGCAAATCAAAGACGAGTTGGACGCTGTGTACGGGGACTCTGCACCATCATTTACCACTGTGAAATTTTGGGCTGCTGAATTTAAACGTGGCCGTACCAGCTTGGGTGACGATGAACGTTCGGGACGTCCAAAAACTGCAACCACTGACGATAATATCGCTCAAGTTCACCAAATGGTGCTAGACAACCGTCGAATTAAAGTTAGAGAGATAGCAGAGGCTATGAACATGTCCAAAGAACGTGTTTGTCACATATTGAATCAAGATTTAGGCATGAGAAAGCTGTCCGCGCGTTGGGTGCCGCGTTTGCTCACTTTGGACCAAAAACGTGTTCGAATGAACATTTCCAACGCTCTGTTGGCGCAGTTTAGGCGCAATAAATCAGAGTTTTGGCGCCGATTAATTACTGTAGATGAAACTTGGATACACCATTATACTCCAGAAACAAAAACACAGTCAAAACAGTGGACTGCGAAGGGGGAATCGGCTCCAAAAAAAGCAAAGGTTGTTCCTTCGGCTGGGAAAGTGATGGCAACTGTTTTCTGGGATAGTCATGGAGTTATCTTAATCGATTATCTTCAAAAAGGAAAAACCATTACAGGAGCATACTACGCATCAGTACTTGACAAGCTGAAGGCAGAAATTGCGGAAAAACGGCCACATTTGCAGAAAAAAAAATTTTGTTTCACCAAGACAATGCGCCGTCTCACACCTCAGCGGTTGCCATGGCGAAAATCCACGAATTACGGTTTGAACTGCTTGACCACCCTCATTGCGCTCGGAGGACAGAGATTTTCGTCGAATGAGGAGGCCATCACCTTCGTAAACAACTATTTTGCAGAGAAAGACACCGAGTACTATTTGGACGGGTTGAAGAGATGGGAGCATCGCTGGGAGAAGTGTATAGACTTACAAGGAGACTATGTAGAAAAATAAAAATTAATTTGAAGAAAAAATGTCTTGTATCTTTGTTAGGTCGGAAACTTTTCAGACAACCCTCGTATATATTCAATGAAGCTTTGAGCAATCAATTAGAGATAAATTATTGTACAATTCGCTATTTTTCATACAAAAAACTAGCAATCAAGAAATAATTTAATTTTCATAATAATGTCCAATAGTTTTAAATAATCATTTTGTATTTATATAAATTTATATTTAATTTATAAGTATATTAAGAATTAATCTATTACATATGTATACAAATTATCGAAAGTAAAATTAATTTTATACGTACGCATAAACTTTGGTCAATCATATCGATCATATAATGAGCAAATAACGTGATCGATTTTTATTCGCAAGAAGATTAAAAAACCGCAGGATTAAAAAATGCGAAATGATTGAAGCATGTTCCAAGATGTTATGGAATGAAGCTAATACTTTCAATTGATTATTATTGATATCACTTCTTAGATTTCGATCTACGTGTTTTACGGTTTTAAAATTCAATTTACATTTAGTAGACGAGTTATCAACGTAATAGAGGTTCAGCTATAGATGTTCAACTTGTAGGTTCATTCATTGAAGCAAAATATATATTATTCTAAAAGCGCTACAACATCGCAATAATGACCGAAATATCATATAGTCCTTTTACGATGTTCTTCTATGATGTTTCTTTTTTTCAATAAAAAAGGTTAGAAATATGTTTTGATGACAAAACGTCGAAAAGTTGTTCTACTACGATAATAACTGGCAGATTTTTGCATTATTTATAACGCATGCATTCGATATTCCGGCGTAAGAAATCTCAATCATCCTTAATAACTTAATTTAAAAACCGCATATTCACTGTGTTGTCGCTTATGAATGTCTACATATGTATATACGTATATACATATGTCTACATATGTATATACGTATATACATAATACATATATGCGTATACACAAATCGCACATACGTAAAAAATTTACAATAATGTTATTACAATTGTGTTGTAAAATAACGATATACATCACATTGATTCTTTTTTTCTCCACGGTTTGTTCAGTGTTTTTCTTGCAGCGTACAACAACAACGATAGATTACACGTGCGAAGACAGTGCAAAGAATGCAGCAATCGACATTATACACTGTCAGGGCTGCTGGTCTCTTGGTGATCATCTTGTTCAGGTTCCTCCATCTCGTCGCTCTCGTTCAGTGGACTTGATTCTTCCAACTGATACTGGTTAAAATCACTTGTTAACGTATGATCCGTGTGCAACAGATCATGATGATGATAGCAATGGCGATTGTCAATTACACATTGCGGCGGCAGCTCGTCGATTGGCACGCCACGTGATTGTCGTCGTAGTTTTCGGTGGCAGAGCAAACAGAGCATCAGGGCGACTACGATGCTGCCAATCGCATAAGCTATCGGTATTGCATAATTGTCTGCTGGTATCGCCGTAATACCTGCAATTCGCGTTATATGTGTATGTATTATGCGCGTATATAATATAAGAAATAATTATGTAATATAAGATTAATATTATATACAGAGTGGCCCACCGAAAACAAAACAGACATGTTTTTAGGGTGAAATTTTTAGGGTAAAATTAACCCCTTTTTTGGGGTTGAAGTTAGATGAACAAAAATAGCCAATTATTAATATGTCCCCCTTGAAAACAAAGTTGACCTGCCCGAGCGTTTTTTGAACAAATAGTTAAATGCCAAAAAATATGTCTGTTACGTTTTCGGTGGGCCAGTTTATATGTATATTATACTATATCCAGGAAGAGAACGTGCAACACTTTCTGCTCATAGGCGGTTACCCGCCTTTAAAATACTTTTTTAATCATCTCGATACCATGATTTTTCGCAGTTATTCGCATTTAAAGTAAAAAGTTGCCTTTTTATTCAAATGTGAATATCTCAGCATTTTAAAGAGGAGACTCTGTACTATCATATGCTTTTTATCCCATTGAGTTACGACATTTGACTCACGCCATGTCCCGTGGCGAACTCGGACCATTATTTTCCAATTTTGCATGCTCTCGTTTTGTTATCCGCCATTTTCAATAAATTTATCTCGTAACATTAAAATGAATAGATTCTTAAAGTAGAGATTTCAAGCTTCATTTTCGTTTTTTATAAACCTTTCTATCTTTATTATTTACGAAGTTATTGTCATTTGAAATTTGATAATTTTTTCCCAAATTTTAAGTGTACCGTTTTTTTTTGGAGTGAGTGTATAATTTACACACAAAAAAACAAGATGACCTTTACATGACTTTTATGGGTCAATCTAACCCCATATATTACCTTATGTTTTTAACGTGAAATTTCTTCCTCTATCGATTTCCGATGTCAAAAATAAGTCATTCCATTTGAGAAACTAAAATTAACCTTGAAATCACCTTGAATAAGGTCATCTACGATAAACTTGAGGTCACCATCGGATGTCCCCTTGAAAACCCAACAACTTTTGTCTAAAACATTTTTTCATCCGACTACTTTCTGCGATGAAAATCGGGGTGCACAATTAAAATGGAATACCCTGTATATACATATAATTAGGGTGTTTACGAAATACTTGAACAAATTTTAGAGCGTATTCCTCACGGCAAAATAAAGAAAAAAGTTTATATACTTATAGTCAAAAGTAAATGATTGTGAAGTTATATAAAACAAAGTCAATGTTAACGTTTATTAAATAAATAATTATAAGTACTTACTTAACTCATAAGAAATGCTTAAAAAGATAGCTATTCGATTGAAGCCAGTGATTGCAAAGCAGAGTAAAGATTTCTAAGGTTCCTGGACAATTTCGTATAATGTTACAAGCATTAATAATGCGTAGCATTTCTTCATTAAAAATAAGTTGCGAATACACCAAACGTTTTAAATGTCTCCACAGATAAAAATCTGGTTGTCTTCAATCAAATGGCAGCCATTTTGGACATTTCTTATAGCTTACTTATGTTTATTTAATAATAACGTTAACATATAAACTTTGTTTTACTATATACTTTGCAACTACTCATTTTTGACTATGGGTATATATGTATAAATTATTTTCTTTATTTTGACATGAGAAATATTCCCTAGAAGTGTGTCCAAGTATTTGTAAACATTTTGTGTGTGTGTGTTTTTTATGTGTATACGAATATGCATGCATGTGTTATGTTCTTGCTAATATTTCCGAAAATTAGTTATTTGTAATTATCAATCAAATACCATATAAGCCATTCGCTCGAAGAACGACTTAAGTCGACTTAAGTTTTTGCATAAAAAATTGAATTAAAGATTCAACTGTGTGCATCGAGTTATTAAACATTATGTACCTCAGCTTTTATATTTTTTAATATAAAAGTATACTATTTAGTAATGATTTATTACCATAAAAACAAATTTTAAGGCAATATAATTGTTTTCACCATGGATTACATAAAATATGACTTAAGTCGTTTTTCTGACAATCGACTACAGCAACATGTAAAATGTCTTGATGTCCGAAAAAACTATTATTAATATATAAAAGCTGCTTTTTAGCATTAATTACAATTGCACATAAAATAAAACATTAATTAATTTAAAAGAAAACTACAACAGTTGTAGATTAATGTAATATAGAATAAAATAAATTTTCGTCCACCGAGATACTAAGTTTTCTTTTAAATTAAATTAATTAATGTTTTATTTTATGTGTGATTGAAACTGATGCTAAAAAGCAGCTTTTGTATATTAATAATAGTTTTTTCGAACGTCAAAGATGTTTTACATGTTGTTGTAATCGATCGTCAGAAAAACGACTTAAATCATATTTAATGTAATCAATGGTGAAAACAATTATATTGCCTTAAAATTTGTTTTTATAGTAATAAATCATTATTAAATAGTATAGGTACCTCTATATTAAAAAAATATAAAAGCTGAGGAACATATAATAACTCGAATCACACCGTTGAATCCTTAATTCAATTTTTTGTGCAAAAACTTAAGTCGACTTAAGTCGTTTTTCGAGCAAACGGTTCATATACATTATATACAGAAATCTGAGCGAATAACTAAATTTAACGCGCAATGACATCGTGCGCTACTGGCGCGCTGGTGGCGGTGCGCCGTTGAAACGCGCAATACAAAATATTATTCTAAGACCTTAAAATAGCTAAGAAATTAGCGAAACTGAACAAATTTATTGTTTAGATGAATAGCAACACAGTGGTAAGCGAATTAAAAAAAACGACTTAAGTCGACTTAAATCGTTCTTTGAGCAAACGGTTCATATGTTGTATCGGATCAATGAACAATCAAAAGATGATTTTTTAAAAATGGATTTGAAAGATAAAGAGATATAAATAAAATTTAATAAGAGAGTTGTGCAAGGATCGTGGGATTGTCGCCATTGTGCACATTACTAATTGGACACAAAGATATTTCTCAATCGGACACAGTTCCGATCGAACAAAATCGCGATCGAATATAGTCCCGATCGGACACAGAATCGTTGTTGAACAAAGTTCGCATGAGTTTGCAATTAATTTTTTTGCGAGGTCCGCATACATCGACCAATGTATGTCGCGAGATCAATAATTATACAATTATATACACAGTACAAGTATACAAGTATACACATAGGTTTGCAACTTTCCGCAGAAAGCAAAATTCACTTCATCACGTCGATAAAAACTGTGTCCAATCGAGCTTGTGTTCGATTGGTAATGTGCGCAATTGGGACAAGAAGACGATAACAATATTGCATAAGTGTTACCGATAAGCTACCTCTGATAGTTGTTTTTTTCCGCTTATATATAAGTGTAACATGTAATATAACATATATTATATCAATGATGAAAATTACATTGGCTATGCGAGCCAAACGTGGATGTCAGTACGTATGCTTCCAATGAAATTAATTTTTTCGTTGGAATTTAATTCATTGTATAATTCTATAGGGGGGTTAGAGGGGATTCGGGAAATTAAATCTCGAATTGAGATTATTCCGAAATAAAGTCTTGGCATAAATACCAAGCAAAATTCGTGCCTCGTGCACAATAAATTAAATTTCAACGAAAAAATTAATTTCATTGGAAGCATACGTACTGACATCTACGTTTGGCTCGCATAGCCAATGTAATTTTCATCATTCATATTTGATATATAACGAGCGTTTATAAATTCACATGGTATATATTATATCATTGTTACATTGTGTAGTTATATAGGATTAACAATTAGTCAAACGTAATTAAATAAATAATAAAATAAATTATATTTACTTCATAAAACTTGTGATTTAAATTAAATAGAAATTATATTTGGATTTTTCGCTTTAAATAGATAATAAATGAATTTTTTATTTTCATTTTCCAATAGATCATCCCATTTACGCGCTTAATTTCAAACAATCTGTTTAATATTTTGAATCTCTTCTGAGAGTTGTATCAGAAATTAAATCGATAAAAAATATACTTTGAATTTTATGTTAGTAGTCGTCCTCTGTATGCGTCCTCTGTATGGTGGTAATTTAAATACAAAATAGTTTTGCCTGGTTTTGCCGTGAAATAGCACGCGAAGAAATGCATATGTAACAATATTATATTGCAATAATGTTTTGTTACTCTTATGATTGGTTTTATTTCTGTTTCTTATCGTTACATATTATAAGTGTGTGTATATTATCATTGGCACATGCGGTATATGTGGCGTTCAGATATGTAGCGCCAAGATCTATGATCAATATCACGTATCCCTTTGCTTCTATAAATAGGATAATCAAAGTCTCATATCTCAGTTATAGTTCAATTAAATAAATTATGTTGTATCAGCATAATCGATTACGCCTTTTTACTTTCCATTTCATAACTAACAATTATTATTGTAACGTTACAAAAAAATAGATATGGTACATTATAGTTTTATATCATACAGGTAACTTACGTTATACAATATCTAGTCAGCCAAGTCTGTTCGAATAAATTTTGTCAAATGTCTGCTATAAATTTTTGTCAGCAGAAAAGCCTTTTTGACATAAATATTCCTAAAAAGATATTTCCGATGTAGCGTAGGATTTTTTTCGATATGTTAATTCATTTGTGTAGAATAAATTTTTTAATTTTATTTTTTAAGGTAAATTTTTTAAAATCAATTCTCAATAAAAATTCTACGCTACAATTTAGTTATTCTATCGATCTATTTACAAGAAAATATTTTTTTATAATTTCAGACTATTCTCGCCTTCGAAAACAAATCCTGCCGCAGCGGAGAAACTTATATTTGTTGCTTATATTTGTTATTTAATTCTTTAATAATTGACAAATTTGTATAATTCAAATATCGTATAATATATCCTTAATAAAATTTATTTTCAGCAAGAGTTGACTTTAAAAAAAATCTTGAATTTGTGTTTATTTTAGACCCTGTGAGAATAAGCTAACTGCTTAAACTTCCAAATTTTTATTTGTTAATAATTTTTTATTAAATAATATAGGCATGCCTAAAATATCTTAGAAGTTAATCTAAAATATGATCTTGACAATATATGTCAACCAAATCATTTAGGTTTGACATTAGGATAAATATTACCATAATATCATAATACTATATACACACATGACAGACACAGAGGATGTTCCATCTAACTTGAACCTTAAATCTCTCACTTTTTGATGATTAAAAAAAACGTAAAAAAAACAAAATTACTTGTTTTTAAATAATAAGTTATTTGTTTAAAAAGAACAAATATTATATTATAAGCAAAACATTTTTTCTCAAGGTTAATTTTATCATGATATTATAATAACTGAAATCAATATCAATCCAGTGATCTATATAATAATATGATCTTGAGTACAAAAAATTCAAAAATGTAAAAGAATAAATATAAATATTAAAACAACTAAAGAAGAAATAATTTCTTTTACCGATTACCGCATTAACTAATGTCGATAATTGGATTTTATTGATTCCCATTTTCGGTTGGTCTCTTATATATTAAAATTTTGGCGATAGTCCGGAAATGATGCGAAATGTGATCGGATCATGCGGACCAATTGCAAGCTAATTGTAAGCCAATTATAAACGAAGAAATTTTAAATCGCACTTCGGCTGTATTTTTGCACAATGCCAATTTCTGCGCGCTATTCGCTTCGTTTACGGATCGCATGAATGTCCTTAGAGTTATTTTACAGCCTCTCAGACTATACAATATGTATATTATTTATTCTCATCACATGACACAACTTTTTCTAACATCACCGCTTTTATAAAAAAAAAAAACAATATAATATCCAGTAAGCAAAATGTGCCAATAGATTGGTGTAAGCGTAAGGGAGAAATTTGACCAAATTACTGATAAGGTAGAATTTTGCCGTTCTTTAGCGAATTTAGAAATTCGAAGAAAGTAGAAAAATTTGAACGAATTCAATGAAAGAAGAACGTTAAAATTTAATAACTTACGAAAATTCAAGTTAGGCAAAGACAAGAGTTGTACCGAAAAAAATAAAGGAGAGTCGAGTTCAAACTATAGATGTGTGCAGATGTGCGAATAAATCTTCAGACGAGGGACCATTCTGAGATCGGGAGAAATTTTAAGTTGGAAAATTGTTGAGTAGAGATTATTAACAAGCGGCAGAGTTGTGTTAAGATACATTTATTTTATATTATTTTTGTATAGTGTTTTTTGTGAAAGACCAGTGACTATTTTTCTTTTTTTTTTTACACAATTTTATTTTTATTTTTTTGTTTGTTAATTACCAAGAGATTTATTTAATCAAAACCTACATTGGCACCAAATTTATTCAGAAGTTGCTAGCAAATTGGAACCAACTATATCTGTATTAAACTTGTGATTTACCGGCAAAGTCTGCTCACAGAATCTGACAACAGATTAACAAAAATCGAGTAGGATTTGCTAACCTAATCTAACCTAACTTAACTTGACTGTTATTCACCACTGTTAGTATTTAATCGAGCGCTAAACCTTATTTTGATACGGCACGTGCTTATCACGTGTTTAGCTGCGCGATCATCACCTTCAGGGTGGTAGAAATTTCAAAAGACATCGACGAGAAACCGAAAGACCGGCAGTATGTGTCGCAAAGTCGTCAAGCACGCAATCTAGCTCATTCCTAAGTCCTTCTCGTATTTATTTAATGTATAAAATTAAGATTATTGTAAATTAAAGTGTGACGCGGAAGTCTTTAAGAGATTATAAATTTTATTGTGATTCTATCGTTTTGACCAGCTGCGGCTCACGCGGCAGATCGCTGCCCATCGCTGCACTCATTATAAATTCCAACTAAATAAATCAGCAATTATTGTTCACGTGCGCGTATTTATTGACATCCTTCTATTCTCGATCGGCAAATGTCGTACGTGCAATGCATTTGAACAAACATTTTATGGTCCTTCGAGCCGGATGAGTGCGCATTTCGGAGCAGACGATTGCCGTGAACGATTCGCCGCTGTCGCAGGTACGTGCTGGTCAACCGGGCAGGGATATTGTTAGTAACGAGTTAAAAATTGTAACTACGGATTAAATAATAGACAATCAGACATTTGATATAGATAATCATTGTCTAGAACATTCGATTCGTCACCGTTAGCTGTGTTATGATCGATCGATCTTTCGGATCACTGTTTGTCTGCGTAATATCGGTGTGTTCGGTTGCCGTTCGGTGTTTTCCCTTTTTGTTCGCTCGACCTTCCAGTGAGACAAGAAACACAGAGTGAAGTGAGGGTTGTCAAGTACAGTAAATTGAAAATAAATATTCAAATTCAAAATAAATATGGAAGGTCTTCGCAGACAGAGGCCAATTAAAGGGAAAATTAACAACCATTAAAAATTTCATTAATAAGGCTACGAAGGACGTGGACACAGCACCGGAAGAAGTTACGGCGCACCTTCAGACATTGGAGGACATATATGCTAAATTTCAAGGCATAACACAACAACTTTTAACAATAGAGGACGATCCAAGGGATCAAACGGAGGACTCTGAGTTCGATGTGCGATATTACACAACAAAGGCAGCTTTATTACAATTAATGGAAAGACTTAAGCCGCAGTCAGTAGGACCGTCGGTTAGCGGCGCAGGCAGTTTGAGTAGCGATACAGCGATGATACAAATCTTGGAGCAGCAGGCGACTCTAATACAGAGATTGACTGAGCGCAACGATAACGATGCGCAATCTCGGACAGTGAAACAACAAAATCAATTACTAGAAAGATTGAGCACGCGGTCAAGCACTTCCGTATGAGAAGCTCAAGTAAAACTACCAATAATTAAATTGCCGACATTCGATGGAAATGTGGAATGGAAGAGATACTCCGATACATTCAGGACACTAATTCACGATAGCGAGCTATCCGGTGTGCAGAAGCATCAATATCTGGTTGGATCATTAAGTGATTCAGCGGCCAAAATAATTGAGTCGATCAACATCTCCGAAGACAATTATCCTATTGCCTGGGAATTATTAAGAAAAAGATACGACGACGAAAAAGGAATTCAAAAGCGACACATACAATATCTACTGGATCAATTACCAAAAATAAAACGAGAATCCGCAAACGCGATACAGGAATTAGTGGATCACGTCCAAAAACATCTCCGAGTATTACAAGCAATAAAGCTGCCCACAGAATCATGGGGAGATTTAATTATCTATTTGATCGAGAAAAATTTGGATAATTCTACTAGAAGACGGTGGGAGGAGTACATTGAGAGCAAGGAGATCGTAATGACGAGCACGATAATGGAATTCTTGCAGCGGCTTTCAAGTCAGCTGTTGCGACGAGCTGACGTGGATGGTGAGATCAATCAGTCCGGGAGCGACGTCTGCGAGAAGGACAGGTCGAGCAAGCAGCAAGTGTCAAGTGCAAGAAGGCGACGTTAGCAACAACCACCCAAGAAAAGAAATTCTTGGGTATTCGCTATA
This sequence comes from Prenolepis imparis, assembly GCF_030444845.1. Taxonomy (NCBI): domain Eukaryota; kingdom Metazoa; phylum Arthropoda; class Insecta; order Hymenoptera; family Formicidae; genus Prenolepis; species Prenolepis imparis. Next base: position 2,314,637 of record NW_028141171.1, on the reverse strand, counting down.
TACCCAGGTAATACCCTTGACACGCTATACACTCCAGTATTTCTTTAAATGACACACTGATGATAGGAGCAAACTTGCAGGATAACATAATCGACATAATTATGCGTTTTTGTTTGCCAGCCGTCGCGATCACAGCGGACTTGCAAAAAATGTACCGTCAAATTTTGTTGCATTTAAGTGATCGCGATTATCAGAGAATCTTGTGGCGATTTTCTCCGAGCGATCCAATGAGCGAGTATAGATTAAATACAGTAACTTACGGCCAGACATGCGCCCCGTTTTTGGCCATTCGTTGCGTGCGACAATTAACGGAGGAAGGAGCGAGTCAGTTCGGCGAAGCGTCAAAAGTGTTATTAAACGATCTATATGTCGATGATATTATCACCGGGGTCGATTGCGAAGACGAAGCGATAAGGTTAATTTCACAGCTGAAAGCGTTATTGCGTGGAGGGGGATTCGAGATTCACAAATGGCGCACAAATAGCAATAAGAAAATATAGAAAATAATACGAGATATGCGAGCGGCCAATCAAATGGAGGAACCGTCTGTGTTAGCGATCGAGGCGAGCACCATAAAGACACTAGGATTAAATTGGTGTCCGATGACAGATATGTTCCAATTTTCTGTCGATTTCGTGGCGAATTCTGTTTCGACGAAACGCGAAGTTTTATCAACAATTTCCAGATTGTTTGACCCACTCGGGTTAATCGGTCCTATCTTAATTCGGGCAAAATTGATTATGCAAGAAACGTGGATGCCAAATCTGAATTGGGATGACCCGTTGACAGATAATCTTCGTCGAGCGTGGGATGCGTATGCGGAGGACTTGCGGGGAATCGGCGCGGTTCGGGTTCCGCGTAGAGTTATCCAATGCCCCAATGCAATGCGCTTCAGTCTACACGCATTTTGCGACGCCTCATTGAAAGCTTATGGAGCTTGCATTTATTTGCAGGCGATCGACGGGGACAATAATTCCAGCTCCTTTTTATTATGCTCGAAGTCACGAGTGGCACCAGTTAAAAGTAAAACTATCACGTTGCCAAAGCTCGAATTGTGTGGTGCCATCGTTCTTGTCAGACTGTTTCAAAATGTCAAAAGGGCTCTCAAGATCCAATTCGACGAAGTGCATGCATGGAGCGACTCTACGATAGCGCTAGCATGGATCGCCGGCGATCCATCCTGTCAAAAAACTTTCATATCAAATCGGACAGCCGAAATACAGTCCATTCTTCCTTCTGAGCATTGGCATCACGTCGACGGAAGTGAAAACCCAGTAGATTTGATTTCAAGGGGTACGAGCTTGACGAATTTAAAGCAAAACAGAATTTGGTGGGAAGATCTGGATTGGTTATGGTGTTTCGCGGATTGCGAACGGCGCAAATTGCAACAATCATGCCTTACCGAAGAAGACGAGAAAATTGTTCAAGTTGAACAAAAATTAAACAGGCGAGTTTTCGCGAGCGTCAGCGAAGAGAATCACGTCGTAGAATTGTTACTAAATACTTGTTCTTCATTGTCAAAAATCGAACGAATTATAGCTTGGATAATTCGATTTAAATTTAATGTTAAATCAAACCGCAGTAAACGTAATTTTGGAGGTCTGTCGACCACCGATCGGCAAATGTCGTACGTGCAATGTATTTGAACATTATTCACATTAGATTGACAGAAACCGAACAAATAATCTGAAAGGAAATGGAAGAATTCTGAAATACTTTTGATTAAACACAATTGCAACTAATTTATTTCTCACAAAACTAAGAAATGATGCGATATACAGATACGTTTGTTCTTGTATGCCGAACAAAGACTACACGAGTCCCTCGGCTTGCCCGAGCGGAAACTTCTGAATGCCAATCGGCGAACAGTGTACACGAATCGTCATTCGATAATACTCAAGGGTGCGTTCGACAATGTCGCCTCTGTTTGATTATTACTCGAATCACCGTTCGAAAACTCTAGTGCGTCATTCCGTTCGAAAATTAATTAGAATATCTGAAAGTATCGCTCAAACTACACCAGTCTAGACTGTTAACAATCACTTGATGTAGCATGCATGCGCGTTAGGTACAGAAACTACAGAACAATGTAGCTTAACTTCAACTTGCTTTGTTTTTTGTTTAAAATTTTAACAACTAATTATGGATATTACTCTTATTAAAAATAGACATATTCTTATTAAACATATAATAAAATATGATAAAATATTTTACTCAAAGTTTTCTGCGAAATCACTTGCCATTGCTTTATCTTCTAAACTGCAAGTCAATAATCTAGATAATAGTACAGATGAGAATGATGAACCAGAAAGGAAGATAAAAACTTCAAAATTGGACCAAAAAATAGATAGATAAAAAGAATTATTTACGAAAAAGATAAAGAAAAGGAAAAAGCAAGTCAGAAAAATGGAAATGACAGGAAAAACAAATTTGGCGTTCCTAACAACTAAATAACAGATAATATTTTTTTCCAAATTTTTATTAGGACGATCTGTATCATAATTTTCTTTAATAATAATTTTTAAAGAATAATTTTTTGGCATAAAGCTTTGAAAGCCTGTGACATTCTAAAATGTGTTTAAAATTCTTTAAATAAAAATTTAGATATAATTTCTTTAAAATAATTTTGGCATCTTAGAATTTTTTTCTTCTAGGCTTTATTTTGGATTTTATCTCAACAATAATTAATTTTTCATTTTTGTTTTCTGATTCACTTTCAGATTCTAAATTCCATGTTGAATCATTAATTGCTTTTTACTTAGTATATTTAAACGTAAAATTATTAGCTTTCTTTTTGTCTTATATCTATAATAATAAATATAATATAATGATAAAAATATCATTCTATCACTCAATGAAGTTAGTCTTTTTAATGACAATACGTAGTTTACAATGTTTAAGCGCTTCACGACTCCTGTAAAAAATAGAGTTGGTGATCAATCGACGATGAGCTAGGAAAAGGCACGATTAAATTAAGAGGCAGTACAAGAGACGTCAATAATTGATAGTTAAAAGGATACAATGTGCTCTATGCCCCAAGTGCGCTCAAAAATTTGTTTTTCATGATTATTGGACAATAATTTCCGATCATTAAAAATTAAATGTAAATTCGTGAAAGACGTGTTGCAAAAGCGCGTGATATTTGAATCAAACAGTTATTTAATGTGATACGTATGAAAAGGCCTTATATAAAGACGAAGTAAATCTATTATCAAAGAATTTGTTGCAAATCTAGCATAAGCAATTAGAGCATTAAAGTAAGCGCTATGTTTAGAGGTTTCTGACTCAGCATAGAATTGAAGAAAACGTGTACATACACATACAAAGGAGAAGCATTTCTTTTTTTAAGTGGGACATTCAAGGACAGCATGAAATTTCTATAGGCTATTCAACTAAAATCGATAGATTTCATGTGTGGATCAAAAACCAAGTACAAAGGAAAAATGTGATATTTAAACTTGAAAATGTAGATAAATCTCATTAGTTTCTGTAGAAACCAGAAATCCCGAAGCAGATCAGCTAAACCTCCAGAAGAAACTGCCGACTGCCGATGAATCTGATAAAAGTTCAGTCGAAATGTCAAAACAGAGTCAAAACACAGTAAAAAAAGTTTACAAATAGAGAGAAACTGAAATCTCTCTTGCGACTCGTTGAGATACTACCGTAAGAAAAAAAAATATCGAAGCCCTCTACCGGAACCCAATTCAACCTCTCAGTAGACAACCACTCTGCCATTGAGCCACTAAACGCCCCATTGTATTATCTTCGCTCGCTTACATATTCTTTACACTTCTGGTTGAGGTAAAATTGGCAAAATTACAGTGATGCCAATATAAATCATCTGATAAATCTTTCTGGTAAAACGCAAGAAGAAGAGGAGATGAATTCATTGAAAGAAAATTCTATATGGATTCTAATAAAATTTACCCCTAAATCGCAAGTATATTTATAATCATTAGGTTTATCATATCAAACGAAAGACAAATGGTGTTGATTGATATAAACACATCTGGTTATTCATGGTTTTAGTCAATGGGAAGAACTGGATTATAAGGAAATTTTAGTCCGATCGCACGTTTTGACACGATTCGATCAATGCTGAGTATCGCAGTTGAGAAGGTTAAAGGAATAGCTAAAGATTTGATGTAAAGACTACCTTTCTCAATAGTGTGTATTTGAAGAGGAAATCTATATATCACAACCAGAAGAATTTGGCGATGGTAGCGACGTGTTTGCAAGCTTCTGAAGAATATGTATGATTTGGAAAGAAAAGATCCCCGCCAGATTGACAGGATATAGCGATGTAGATTTTGCTAATAATTCAGATACTCGCAAGTTGATTAGTGAATCCTCTTCAAGTACAGAGATGGAGTTGATCATTTGGGCAAGCAAGCATTAGCAAAGTGTAACACTCTTTACAATGATAACCGCGAGTGAGGGTGCAAAAAAATAAGTCATATGGCTATACAGTGAGACTATTCAGTGAGATCGCCTCGTTGAATAGGACACCTGTGATATTTATAAACAATAATAATATTATAATAAAGCTTGAAAATCCTAACTTTTCACAAACCCTACTTTTCATGAACGTTCGAAAAAAAATGAAGCATAAAATATCTCATAAACCATTCATTTTTCGATTATTCTACTCTAACAATTTTTTATGCCAAATATTACGAGGAATCGATTTATATAAAAAAATTATGATAATTCCATTCAAAAAAATAATGATCTCGAAATCTCAAAAATGTTTCCTCGTGGAATAAGACTATGCTTACGATCCTCCTCAAAAATTTCCTTCTCGAAATCCTACAACTTTTGTATGAAACGGTTTTTTCGGATTTTCCATATTTTTCGAGATATTTGCCTGAGACATTCAAAATGGCACACTCTGTATATACACGGTGTCCCCGAAAAGGAAAAAGCACTAGGAGAGAGAGAAAAAATGATGAAATAAAGAATGTAAGAAAAGGAAAAAGAAATTTAAAACATTTCTCTAAAAAAATAAAAGAAGATAAAAATTTACTAGAAGAATAAGAAATAAAAAGCGGGAGATCAGAATCTATACAAACAGACAAGAAGAATTTAGAGAAGAGAAAGGAGAAAAAATCAAGAAAATCAGAACGGAAGCAGAAAAAGAAATATATTGGATAACAAGAAATATAGAGAAAAGAAGAAAAATATGCAAAAAAGAAGACAAACAAAAAAAAACAAAATTTCAAACTATATCGTATAATACTTTTCAACACAACATATAAAATCTACATTATAATATAATAGAAAACAGATTAAGACACAAAGAGAATAGAGTAATAGAGAAAGCCAAGATTTCTTAAGATATTATCAGACAAATAATAATAAATAAATAAGAAAAATCTTTTTATCGGCTCTCAGTATTTAATAACTAAAATGTGATTCTTAAAATCGGCCACAGAGCCAAGCCTGAAAATTAATTCTAATTTTTCGGCACGGTATCTCGAATTGAGATTACAACGTAAAAAGATTTTTCTTAATTTATAATGCGTCTCGGCCTAACTCATGGCGCTATTTACTAACATCCATTAGAAGGCAAATGAAAAATATAGGATCGAAAGGGTCTGAATAGCTTAGTGGTAAGAGCAGTCGCCCGGCAAGCGAAAGAGCGGGTTCAATTCCCGCTTTAGCGACTTTTCGGACCAATATTTTTCTCGCCTATGTTCCCGTTGTAATAAGTCGACGATTATTAATTTGATGGAACGTTGTAATCTCAATTCGAGATACCGTGCCGAAAAATTAGAATTAATTTTCGGGCTTGGCTCTGTGGCCGATTTTAAGAATCACATTTTAGTTAATAAATAAATAAGCAAGAGAAAAACAAAAATACAATAGATAACATATGCAGGGTGTATCAGACCACCCGTCCACCCGTTTTATTTTGGAAACGGCTCAAAATTATGAAAAACGACGAAATACATGTTTGATTATTTCGAGAGACTAGTCTTTTAAGGGGGTTTCAATGGTTGTTCCCCCAAGAGAGTGCCTCAGGAAAATTCCAACTCAAATATTTTAAATGAAACCACCCATATTGTAGTATATCGTTTAAAAGGGCATAAAAAAAGAAAATTTTTGGCGCAAACGGGAAGTTGATACGTTGACCCGTTCAGAAGTTATTTAGAATCAAAATTTGAAAAAGGCCAATTTCAAAAAATCATAACTACCATTTGGAAAATTCTAAAAAAAAACGTTTAAGTTGTGAAAGTGTTTATCTTTTTAAATTCTTTCCATAAAAAATTCAGATTTGACCTTGATGTTATTTTCAGTTCAAAAAAGAAATTCAAGCAACTTATTAAATTCACGTCTTGCTTGAATTTCTTTCTCAAATTGAAAAAAAAACTTCAAGATCAAATCTGATTTTTTTATGGAAAAGACTTAAAAAAACAAACACTTTTACACCTCAAACTTTTTTTTTAGAATTTTTCAAATGGTAGTAATGATTTTTTGAAATTGGTCTTTGTTAAACTTTGATCCTAAATAACTTCTGAACAGGTCAACGTATCAACCTCCGGTTTGCGCTAAAAATTTTCTTTATTTATGCCCTTTCAAACAATATACTACAATATGGGTGATTCCATTTAAAATTTTTGAGTTGGGGTTCCCCTGGGGTACCTTCTTAGGGGAATAACTATCGAAACCCCCTTAAAAGAGTAGTCCCTCGAAATAATCAAACACGTATTTCGCGATTTTTCATAATTTTGAGCCATTTCCAAAATAAAAGGGGTGGACGGGTGGTCTGATACACCCTGTATACCTATGTATTATATATATTTATATATATATATTTATATATATATTATATATATTTATATATGTATATTAAACTACACCCTAGAGCAAGGAATAAGCAAAAGAGAAGAAAAAGTTTATATATTTACTGTTGATTTGAAGTAGCATTCGACATAATAAACAGAGAGAATATTATGGACAATAATGTGAAGAAGAGGAATACATAAGCACTTAATACATAAGTAAGATAGAAGAAGTATAATAAAGAAACAATCAACACAATTTTAATAGATGGAATATTCACAAAAAAATTAGAACAAATGCAGAAGTAAGACAAAAATGCCCTCTTAGCCCAACACTTCTTGCAATATACATACATATATGTATGTATAGTTGATATAGAACATATGTTGCGAAAAGAATCAGGCGAGAGGTATAGTAGAGAGAAAAAGAAAGAGGAGAGAGGGAGAGAGAAAAAGAGGGGAGAGAGAGAGAGAAAGAGACTAGGGAGAGAGAAGATGTGATGTTTGGCGTATGCACATGATATGATATGTTAGTAACAAAGAAAACAAATAAAATGAGACAAATATTGAGGAGTTTCTCAAAACTTTTGAAAAAACAATTAATTCTTACAATTAGCAAAAAAATCAAAAACCTTTAAAAAAGATGGAAAAAGAAGGAAAAGAAAACAATTATACTGGAACGGAACAGATAAAGAAATAGAGGAAGTCGATCATTTAAGAGATTTAGGTTTTATGTTACAAACAATAGTACAGATTGGTATACATATTAAGGAGACAGTTAGAAAGATGCTATGAAACAGGTATGAGGCATAGGATAAAAAAAATTTATCGGAGACTTTAGAAGAAGGATATGAATGTTTGATTACTTGGTAAAAAATATTCTAATGTATAAAGTAGAGATTTGAGGATGGAAAAAAGAGATAATGAAAAGATGTTAGAATAAATTTATTTAGATGGTATATTTAAAATGATCGCTAAGATTAAAATAGAATACATTATCAAGAAAGAAACAAAAAAAAGCTTTTACGAAAAGAATCAGATAAAAGAGTAATCGAAATTGAAGAGTAAATTTAAAAAAAAACATTGAAAGAAGAAAGAAATCGAGTAATATAATAATATGCTGGAAAAAATATTTTAGAGAGAAATAGAAAAATAAGACAAATAAAAATAGATGAGGGGAGGGAAGGCTAAAGCAAAAAATGTATTTTCATACATGGTAGAGATAGAAGTAAAAAATTAAGAAAAAAAAAGAATCGAGGTAGTACATAAGTTAAAGATATGTACAATATAAATTTGGTTAAGAGGAATTGTTGTGTTAAATATAAAACTTATAAAAATAAAAACTTATATACTTTACATTCACGTTACTATTACTATGCTTTGTAAAATCCCTTTTAAGCCGAAAGGCAAGAAATAAATATATATGTATCTATCTACTATTATATTAAGACAAATTTTAAAAATCTAAAATATAATCTATTATTTATTATTTATTATTTTGCTATCGGAGATGGAAGACTACAATTTGTTTATTGGAAATGACTTAAAATATCATAGTCTTTGCCAACAAATTAGAGAGCACATAATATTCAGATAAAAAAAAATTAATCCGAAGATATTCTATGTTATTTCCCCTCCCTTCCCGGAACGGGCGCCATTTTGGCGTGATGCAGGGACTTTCGGTCGCGTGTCCCCCACTGAGCTATATACTACTGGAGTGCTCACTCCATATTAAGCAACCGATCACCAAAAGACAGAGAGAAGTTGGTGGCAAACATATCTATCCTTGTCTAAAACGTCTTCTGATTGGTGCTTTAGCTCAAATAGTACTACGTTAGAAAAGGTTGGGCTGGTGGCAATTTTCTATCTCTCTTTTCCCGTTTCTTCTCATTGAAGTAAGCTCCAGTATAGTATAGGGTAGGTAATAATCCAACAATGAACCATGTAAATTTCAGAGGCTTTCTCAATTATTAAGTTGGAGATCTGTGTTTTTGCATACAGTTTATGAATTTAGTTGGCTACATAATGTAGAAGATAACTCATAAGTTATTTTTTAAGTTTAACCGCAATTTCAATTTATTTTTAAAAATGTGAAATGGTTCATTGTGTACAGGGGTGTGTAAACAATGAACCACATATGTTATACTGTAAATTCTTAGAGTTATTTTAGTTTTATTATGTTTTAAAATGTTTATTTAGGGAATAGGTAATTATAAGACATGATAAATAAGATTATAATAGTATGATTTTAAAACTAACTTAATTATGTTGTTCTTATTATTTGAAGCTTACAATCAAATTTTTAAGATTTTTAATATTTTTAATCAGACTTTCTCTCAGATTTTTTTTACTGTTATTTATTGTAACAACTAGTCAATTACAAAAAAATACATAAATAAACTGTTGTTAACAATAAAAACCATGGTTCATTGTTTACCAGATCAAAATGGTTTATTGTAGACTATATAATCTTTTTTACGATAATCTCTAAAATAATACGATAAAATAATGGAATAGAAAAAAATTGCTTACAAAATTATAATGCCAAATATACGTACAAAACTGCAGAATAATGAAAAAAATGATAGATATTACAACAAAAATATAAAAAATGCGTAAAACTTAACAAAAAATTTAGTTTGTTATCCAAAATTCACAAAATATGGCCTTACATGGCCGTTCTTCACGCAATTTGCGAACCGTTTAGGCAGTCGAGAAGGGGTTCAAAGTTGCGAATCGTTGCATGACAACAGCACAATTTGGCAAAGTCACATTTACGAAATATCGCAATGGTTCATAGTGTACCAATGGTTCATTGTTGGACTATCTACCCGATCTATTTATTGTTGGACTATAGCTCAGTGGTGTCCCCACGCACTCACTCAGGAATAATACATGGTGCGACCAATGAGAGAGTTTTTCAAGTAAAAGTGTTAGCTACTATGCTAAAACAACAAGTACAGAAGGCCCTGCGTCATAAACCATATTACCTGAATATTGGACGCTCTCTAGGAGTACTAGCCAAGCTCTGGACATTCATGGCTTGCCCGGATAAGGTCGTGCAACCACACTACTCGTGAGATTAAAATGGACAGGACAAACAAATCACTAAACTCAAAGAAGTCATCTAGAATGTAGCTTCTTTAAAAAGCGAACGACCAGAGACTAAAAAAGAAACAGATTTCTCCTGTTACTCTCTCTAAACCAACTACAAAACTCGAGAGCTGCTAGACGCTCTTACAACAAGCAACTTCTGAGGAAGACGAATGCTCAGATCCAAGCTCAAACTCCATTCCTAGATACTATTATAAAAACCATAAAAGCGAATGGCAACGGCCAGGCATGCTAACATGTCCCAGGTCGAAGCAAAATACACCCAGTCTTTCAGACAGTCGCCAGGAAAAGAGATCCATAGTTATTGACCAAGAATCGTATGCTTAGATAATAAAAGTTTTATCAGACTAACATTTGCATTAGAAGACTTCTGACAAAAAACTAGGTCTTGACGAGATGGCTACGATTAGGACACTAACACATCCTTCCAGAAGCTGCAGCAATGAACAATCGGGAGATTGGCTGAAGAACCTTTTTTGTAAATTCCAAATCAATAACATCCTTCTCTATGCACTATGTACCGATAAGCTGTCTAAGCGTCACCAAGTAGAAAAACTAAACATGTCAACATGAAAACAGTTATGAGGCCAACTCCTTGATAAACAAAATACGAGCTTAGAAGTCAGAGAATTAATCTTATTGTTAGTCGAATGCATAGAGAGCTACGTGCAACCACTTTGCCTTAGTGATAATATCCTAGAGGTTCTCAAAGCCTGTAATTTCAAACCTTTTAAGAGATAAATCGAGCAACTATTAAGTTAATCAACGAAGAACACGAAAAAGTCAAAGAAGATCAGTGTGATAAGTGAACAGGAATCTGCCTATGGCAAACACCTGCATACCAATTACGCAGAATTATGTGCATTAAGTAAGCAAAAGTACCTGGGCGATTTTGGCCTGCCTGTGCAAATAAGTATAGCGTTAATTAATTCGGGAGTAATGGTTTCTAAACAATGCTATTAAAGGTTTCAATGAATACGGTATCATCTATAAAGCAAATACTTAAAGCAAAATAAGAGTTTTCATTGCGATTAAATTGAATATGATCTTTACACCACTTTTTTACGGGACTTTTCAGTCATCTAGCTAAAATAAAAGGATCCCGCACCACATACATAGGATTTTGGCCTTCGGTGGAATTAGCTGATTTTCTCACATGTTGTAACTTGTGACTTGCTGAACAAAAAATGTAATACATTCAAAGCTAAATAATAGATGGTTACTGATTTACAGCCAGTCAAAATTAGAACTTTGCGAGTTGTTTGACTAGTTGTAACTTAGTAACTATCCAATATTTAGCTTTAAGGCTATTACATCTTTTGTTTAGCAAGTCATAAGCTACAACATATGAAAAAAACAGCCAATTCCACCGAAAGCCAAAATCCTATGTATTTGCGGTGCGAAGGCAAAAACGCTAGATGTATTGTTAAGATTAGCATGTCTAATTTCATGGACAAAAAGCCTCTCAAGAAAAAATTAGGAAATTAACTGTTTATAGAATAAAAGAATCTAGAACTCTTTTGTTATAACACCAACTCCCATCATATGGGATGGGGGGAGCTCAAACATTAATTCAAAAGAAGAAAGTTTTCACGAGTTTATCATGAGCACTAATCTCTATTTTGAAATTTTGAACAGAGAAACAAAACTAATCTTTATTTTCCTAATTTTCAAGAAATTGACTCTAATCACACCTATAAATCACTCATCAGTGGACTTATCAGTTTAGAGCGGATTACAAACTCAGGAAATGGTCACTCCTGTACGGGGATTCTGTAACTCTTAACGACGATATCGCTATCGTTAACGTGTCGTTGCGCATATATTTTAACATGTCAAAATATATGCGCAACGACACGTTAACGATAGCGACATCGTCGTTATGAGTTACAGAATCCCCGTACTGGCAAAGGTAGTCCATCTTCGAGAAATCGAATGGATTATTAACAAACCAGGACTGGACGACATAGCTTATCTTCTTGTAGCTTATCTCGAGAGCTTTCCAAAACACTATAATAAAATGTTTTTCCGTTAAGTATTTTTCGAGTTATGAGGCTTGAAGTTAACAACTTTTTTACATAAAATGTAAAATATCTTGTAAAATATTCAATTTTCGGTAATCGTACCTTAATACTTTTATGCACGGAATAATAAGACCAATCAATTGGTGTAAAGAAAACACATAATGTTTTAAAAAAATTTATGTAATTTGCAACATGCAGCTGCGTACTTTTTCTTAAAAGCAACTATGTGTTTTCTTTACACCAATTGATTGGTCTCATTGAATAAAAAGGCAACTTTTTACTTTAAATGCGAATAACTCTGCGAAAAATCATCGTATCGAGATGATTAAAAAAGCATTTTAAAGAGGAGCACGCACGCACTCGCGCGCACACACACACACTCACTAACACACATACGCACATAACCACGAGGACGATTTGGAATCTTAAAATATCGCGGTGCTGGCAAATCACGGAATTCTTATTCTTGCAATTCGGCGTTGTTAAAATTCAAAATTGAATATCCCAGCACCTAATACAACTAGCAGGATTTTACGGAAAGCATTTTAAAGGTTCGGATTTCCACTTTTCGAAATTTTATATCGCAATTATGTGCAACAATTTTTTTCAAAATGGCAGATGACAAAACGAGAGCATGCAAAATTGGAACCATTATTTTTCATTTTTGCATGCTCTTGTTCTGTCATCCGCCATTTTCAATAAATTTATCTCGCAACATTAAAATGAATAGATTCTTAAAGTAGAGATTCCAAGCTTCATTTTCGTTTTTTTATAAACCGTTCTATCTTTATTATTTACGAAGTTATTGTTATTTGAAATTTAATAATTTTTTCCCAAATTTTAAGTGTACCGCTTTTTTTGGAGTGAGTGTATAAGAACCGTGCGGGGTCCTTTATATATTGATCTTGTACTGCTCTTAACATATTGTTTTTTTGTTTTTCCGATTAACTGTAATTATTTAAATTACTTTCACGCTGAAGAAGGCCTAAAAAAAGGGATTGAAACCTCCGTGCGTTCGTTTATACTTAGAAAAAATTAAATAACTATTTAAAAAATCATTGTAGAACAATGTTATGAAAAAAAAATTGAAGAAAAAAATGTTCTTCAAGAATATGTATATGTTTCTTTAGAATTATTTGTTTAAACTTTGCATTTGTCTAAACAAATGTTTATTATCGGTAAAAAGGTTTTAAAATTTTGTTACGTCCTGTGGACTCCACGATTCTTTTCTTTCGGAGAACGCAAGGCAATATTTTAAACATCGCAGATGCACAGATAAATCTACAATCTGACAGGCGAGGCAAACATATTCTAGAGACAGTTCCATCGTAAAAGTAAAGAATGTACACAGAACTTGAGAAGCAAATAGACCAACCCATAAAATTCAAAACTGTAACTCGTTACACTCTAACAAGTTAAACTATAGTCGACAGCTCTCTAAACAAAACCAACACTTGAAAACTAATAAAATTTTAAAAGAGAGACTAACAACGATAACCGATCCCAAACAATTCTCGCCTGACAGATCATCGTTACGCGATATCGGCCCGAGACAAACTCAAGAGGGTAATAAAAATATCAATCTCACTTGATAGCAACAAATCCCCTATTGGTCGAAACGTAAGGGCTTAAACAAAAGCCCTGACCAATACTAGTAATTTTTAAGTCAAGGGAGACGCCTCCGGGACTAAAAGGGCATCATTAAACATTTTCCTATTCGTTGAAAAACGTTAACAAACCAATGGAGAAGAGGAGCAAGGAGATTGATATACGCGCAACACCGCTCAAGCGAGCAGATTTTTCACTTCAGATTCCGACGTCAGATTTTCGACCGCAGACTCTTACTCCGGATTTCTTTACCTCAGACTCTCACATAATAAACTTCTCTGCAATTCGGGCTCGCGACTTAGACTTTACATATTGTGTGTGCGTAAATACTAAAGTGCGACCCCGAGAGATTGTGCCCAATAGTGCCTTGCCGTGTGGCCAGAGATCCACCTGGAGCGCTCTGATCCGCCGCAACTCTTCAGAACATCCCATCTGCGCACTCTATAAGAAGTAAGTCCCTTCTGTATTCATTCTCTCTCACTCCACTAAAAAGGATTTTTGGATAAACTATATTATCGAATTTATTATTTAACAAGGTCGCATCTACCTCCCTTAAAATCTCTCCGCTAATAATTATGAACCCTCTCCTTCTCTAGTCCTGCGGAAAGTTTCCTGCATAATTGCAGCGTAAGCCCCGCGATCTCTCCTTCTCTCCGTCGGGTTTCCTGCATAACTACAGCGCGAGCCTCGCAGTCTCTCTTCTTCTCTCCGTCGGATTTCCTGCATAACTGCAGCGCAAGCCTCGCGGTCTCTCCTTCTGACTATCGGGTTTCCTGTGTAATTGCAGAGTAAGCCCTCCCCAACTTCCCTCACCATATTCACAAATACAATTATAGAGGTGCGAACTTCTTGATCATAAATAAAAAAATAAAATAAATATTAAATAAATAATAAATAAATATTATATCCAAGAACTCTCTCAAAAACCTGTTTCTTTTATTATTATCGTTGTTTAGTGGAGACTTCGCGTCATTCCCAAAAGATCCTCATTCCCAAAAGGTCGCGAAATTGTCGGAATCGACGCCTGAGGCGAGAAATCGCTCGGGCTACGGTCGATTTATTCCAGAACAATCGCCGTCCATGACTTGTTTCGCGAGAAATTAGAGACTTGGACCACCGACCACATTAATACTATCAATAAGTACACCGACACCGATAACCTTAACACACGCATTTCCGACATACCTCATTACTCTCCGATTTCCTCACCCGAGCCACCACGCATTCCGTCTCCCTGCTCTCCAAATCGTTCTCCTTCCCTCTCCCTACCCCCCAGGGAAGCACCTTGCGAGTGCTACAACCTTTTCGAGCCGAGCGAAATCTCCTCCTATCACGCCAACGCTTATATGCTTTCATCAAAAGATATATAGCATAAAGTCCTTTTCCTAATGACGAAAACCACCTCCAATTTACAAAATGGCTTCTCTCTAATTTTCCGATCCTGGACCTCCCTCTCCCGGACCACATCTGGACCATCGGGCCAGATCCTCCCGACGAAGTACATCTCAACCGAATTATAGCAGGAAGTCTCCCTGGCACCCTCATCCCGATGTTTCTCCCCACCTTCCCCTATAGGATTCCCTGCAGATATCCTTCGAAACCTTCCCGCCACCTCCACTATCGAAATTACCAAACTCCCATGATCCCGACGCACACACACACACACACACACTTAATTAGTTATTTTTTTATTTATTAAAGCTTTATTGTAATAGCCAATCGAGATCTTAATATCACTTAACAATAAACTCTCCCCTCTCCGTCTCGATTGAAGACCTCCGTATCAATGTAACACCCGCGAACCACACGAACATTTACTCCTCCCCCACACTCATACACATTGATTGATATTTAACCGCGTACAAATACTTAATTAGACAGCCAACAAATGTATACACGTATAGTAACCTATTGTATTAGATCTTCTTGTTTAATTCAGCTTCGAATAAATTAATCATTTTTATTTGAAATTCTATTAATTCTTTAACAATCCCGATCTCATTACCTCCCTTCCCGAAATCGCTCTAGGCCTCGTCCTGCGTAATAAAGATTAAATTCTTTTACAGAAAAGAAGCCACCGACCGAATGGCCCTTTAAATAGAGTAAAAGCGACCTTCATGGTCGTTGACCTATTTGGGCCTAAGGACGTTCGTTCGAGTCGAACAGACGCATAGTCTGCCGTAAGTTTAGTTACGCCCTCCTGCTGACTCTCCCTTCCACGAGTCCGGACGTAACAATTTAAAGTTTATGTTTTAATTTTCTTTTTGAAAAAGTTTTTCACGATAATTTGTTTCTAAATTGCATTTTACAAGAAAAAATCTACTTTGCAACACTTCAAAATTTTATCAAATAATCTATAACTTTATTTTATAGTTATAACTTTATAAAAAAAAAATCGTAGAAAAATGTTTAAAATATAGATTTGTTAGGAAATTAATGAGCTTAAAAACTCATATTTCTTTGTACCAGGCGAGCCGATTCCTCTAAACTCTAAACTATACAAAAATTTAAAAAAAGACATTTTTTCATATTTTATCAACGTCTCTCTTTAACATCCGCCATTTTGTATAACATTTTTTATAATTCAATTTTGACCTTTTGTGTTATTAAGAGAAATGTTCAAGCTTTAATTTAAACTTTGGTTCATGTCAATACGATGTACGATGATTTTTTTTCTGACAAGGGACAACTCGGCAACTCGAAAATTCATGAAAATCTGAAACTTTGCATAATTATAGAGTAGTAGGTCCTAATAACGAAACGATTTTTTGTTGGTGCTAAAAACGATTTTAAAGATGAAAACAACCCCTTAAAGAAAATCGGTTTTTACATTCTGAAGTGAATATCATCGAAACGAAAAGAATTATAAAAAAATTGTTTAAACAAAAGTTTTATAGCTTTAAATGTACTTTACAATAGCGTATTTGGATATTTAAAAAATAGTAACATTTTTCAAAATACCTCCAGCTCTTATTTTTTTTTTATATTTTGAAAAATTTTTATATTATATTAAAGCTTATGTTGTGCCAAATTCAACCGTGTATGATAAAGTTATGTTATGAAAACTAATTCTTGATAAATAAAATAAAGATGCGCGCTCTACTTATACTAATTTTATTTGCTCGCTGTTTCATGACGACATTTTTTGTTTTCTTTGAAAGTTTTTGTAATACATTATCATTATAACATGATAATATGAGTACATGATGCTAAATATTAATAATATTTGTAACTCAGTACGTATCTTATAATCTTTCTATATTAATATGATCTATACTGTAATGTTTTTATACTACATACATTATATTATAATAATATAAAAAATAGAATGAGAGTCTAGTAATATTTGAATAATATTAAAAATTATAATTTAAAAATAATATTTTGCATATTAAATTTTTATTCAAGATATAGAAGTATAATAATATTCGAATAATGTTTAAATGTTTAAATGTTTTTAAAATTTTTTCCTTCATCAAAAATTAAATTAAATTAAATTTATTTTAAAATTAAATAAAATTAATTATTAAAATATTATTTATTCCATGTAATTTTTATAATAATGATAATGTTCAAAGAAATGTTCAAAACAAAAATATTCTTTGCACCATGCATAACGTATAAAAGCTATTTTACCACAAATATTGTGCATTTTGGTATATGTTTTTCTTCTTAAAAATAACATATATGATAATTGCGGAAACACAGCTCTTAAATCAAAATAAAGATAAATATTAGAATAATTAAAATAATTAAAATTTTGATAAATATTAGAATTATTATAGAATTTGGAAAAATTTTATTCAATGTTTTGATAATATTATTTTAAATAATTATGATATAAATTTACATGCACATAATAATATAATAAAACTATAAAGTTTAACACATAATTAACTTTTTTCTCCAAGATTTCAAAATGTATTTAAATATAGATGATCCAAGTAGTTGGTGAATATTTATATCAAGTACATATTCCAACCTGAAAAGTTTGATAATCCAATAAAGGGTATTTCCTATTATAATAGTCGAAATGCCCTCACTCCGCTTTTCGAAAAAAACCTATTGGAACTTATTTGTAAATTAAAAAGAATAACTTCTATCACCCTGCCCGCCTCCCCCTCCTCCCTCTCCTTCCTGGGGTGGCTAAAAACCCCTTTTCTTGTATATTAATTTTTTTCTCGGAAATTTTTCCTGCTAAAAAAATCTGTAAAAATTTGAGTATATAGGGGTCATACACCAAAATATACCCAAATTTTTTTAGATTTTTCCAAGGTCATCTTCAAGGTAAAAAAAATTCCGAAAAAGTTTAAATCGTTATAACATTAAAACAAAAAACCATACATCGAATTTTTTCTTTTTAAAATACGTATTCTAATTTGTTATAAATATACCAACCAATTTTTTTAAGTTTCCTAAGGTGCGCTGCCTTCAAAAACGCGAAAAATCGTTTGTTTTAAGTTATTTTGCCTTCTATCTCGGGAACGCCTAGGTCGAAATATCTGAAAAAATTTAGGTATATAGGGGCCATACACCAAAATATACCCAAATTTTGTTAGATTTTTCCAAGGTCATCTTCAAGGTAAAAAAATTCAAAATAATTTAAAACCGTTATATTTTCAAAGCTAAAAGGGCGGCAATCCCAGATTTTTTAAAAACATGCATTTTAATTAATTTCAAATTCTCCAATAATTTTTATACAGATTTGAGTGGTAGGCCGTATTCAAAATGACGAAAAACCATATTTTTTACCATTTTCTAATTATTCGTATAAGTTGCGTGGCACCTTCAGAGTCACTCTCAAACACCTTTAGATTTATTCAATAACCTTTTGTCAATTAGAGCTGGCAAACATTCATGCAGTTTTTAAAGTATTATATGTGTCCGGGAGGTCCGAGAGTCTAGAATAAGATAGCGCCGATATCGAGATATCGCTCCTTATAAACAAATGACGAGCGAAGGAGCGTGGAAGGAGAGTAGAGAGAACGAGACGGGCAGTCGCTCTTAGATCACGAATGCGAGCGGGGGATCAATTATCCCCTGGGACATAAGTGTACTTAATACGTCGGTTAAGACCGAAATAAACTTCTCCTCTTATTCCATTTTCTCGTGCGTTATTGTTACTCAAATCCCGATACCGTTCGTAACAATATGCTTTCCCTAACAGAGCACAACATATCCGAAAGACGTTCAGAGGACATTCAGAGGACATCCTAACATCCTCTGAATGTCCCTTGAACGTTTTTCGGATATGTTGTGCTGTTAGGGAAAGCATATAATACTTTAAAAACTGCATAAATGTTTGCCAGCTCTAATTGACACAAAAGGTTATTGAATAAATCTAAAAGTGTTTGAGTGACTCTGAAGGTGCCACGCAACTTATTCGAATAATTAGAAAATGGTAAAAAAATAGTTTTTTCGTCATTTTGAATACGGCCCACTACTCAAACCTGTATAAAAATTATTGGAAAATTTAAAATTAATTAAAATACATGTTTAAAAAAAATCTGGGATTGCCGCCCTTTTAAGGTACTTTTACATGGTAGCATCGAGCGTCGAGCATCTGCGCAGATGTTAAATGAAATAGATTCTAGCTTTTTGCTGCTAACAACATAATGAGTCATACGAATACGGTCAAGATCAAAATGTTATATTCTAATATGCACACATTAGTACTGAAAATTAATGATATTAATTATATTCATTTATATTTGTTATATTTATTAATATTATTAGCCGCAAGAAGCTAAATTCTATCTCATTTGAGATCTGCGCAAACGCAGACGCTTGACGCTTGATGCTACCATGTAAAAGCACCTTTAGCTTTGAAAATATAACGGTTTTTAATTATTTTGAATTTTTTTTACCTTGAAGATGACCTTGGAAAAATCTAACAAAATTTGGGTATATTTTGGTGTATGGCCCCTATATACCTAAATTTTTTCAGATATTTTGACCTCGGCGTTCCCGAGATAGAAGGCAAAATAACCTAAAACAAACGGTTTTTCGCGTTTTTGAAGACGGCGCACCTATAAAAACTTAAAATAATTGGTTGGTATATTTATAACAAATTAGAATACGTATTTTAAAAAGAAAAAATTCGATGTATGGTTTTTTGTTTTAATGTTATAACGATTTAAACTTTTTCGGAATTTTTTTTACCTTGAAGATGACCTTAGAAAAATCTAAAAAAATTTGGGTATATTTTGATGTATGATCCCTATACACTCAAATTTTTACAGATTTTTTTAGCAGGAAAAATTTCCGAGAAAAAAATTAATATACAAGAAAAGGGGTTTTTAGCCACCCCAGGAAGGAGAGGGAGGAGGGGGAGGCGGGCAGGGTGATAGAAGTTATTTTTTTAAATTTACAAATAAGTTCCAATAGGTTTTTTTCGAAAAGCGGAGTGAGGGCATTTTGACTATTATAATGGGAAATACCCTTTTTGTTATTTATGTTATTTTTAAGAACATGGTGCATGGTGCAAAGAATATTTTTATTTTAAACAATTTCTTTGAACATTATCATTATTGTAAGAATTACATAGAATAAATAATATTTTGATAATTAATTTTATTTAATTTTAAAATTAATTTAATTTAATTTAAATTTTGTTAAAGGAAAAAATTTTAAAAACATTTAAACATTTTTGGAATATTATTATACTTCTATATCTTTAATTAAAATTTAATTTGTAAAATATTACTACCCAGATAGCACAAACATATTCTATAAAGATTCTATAAATATTTTCCGGGAATATTAAAATATTCTAAGAATGTTCTGTTATAATGAAAAGAACATTATAAAAATGTGCAGAGAATAATAAAATGAGACTACTTATAATATGCTGAATACATATATAGAATATTCCTTGAAATATTCTTGTAATATGCTGAATACATATATATAATATTCCTTGAAATATTCTTGTAATATGCAAAACACGTTTTAGGAATATTTAGGAAATATTTATAGGACATTCTGTATAGGTAATTGTAGGCTACACATAGATTATTATAATTAAACTGTAGATTAATGCAAATACGCTCGTATTTGAATGAAAAAATAGAAAATTATTACAAAATCAAAATATCTGTTAACATAAACGTTCCTCTTCTTTTTCTATTTTCTTTGCCAGTACTGGTGTAGTTTTTCCAGTTTATATAAATATATGTATGTTATCTTGTGCGACTTTCTTCAAGCATAACCTTAAAATTTTTAAAGTGTTTTATCCTGATGAACTGTTATATATAAGCACGTGAAAAATATTACTAAAAATATATAGAAAAATAAACTTTATTTAATATATTTGATAGAATAGAATTAATAAAAGAAAGAGGATAATTACCTCTGATTAAAATATGTTATCACACACGCGACGCGTGTACGAAAAGGCACGGCGAAGACACACGACAACAAAACTGCGCATGTGCACTTAAAATGTGCAATAAATAAACTCAACGAATATTCTAAGAATGTTCTTCTCTATTATAAATATACGATTTCCGATTATAACATTCTACGTATATTCATATAATATTCTATTCAAATATTACAAAATTAAGAACATTCGCACTATACGATTTCCGATTATAACATTTTATGTATATTCATATAATATTCTATTCGAATATTCCAAAATTAAGAACATTCGCACTATATTAGAATATTCATAAAATATTGTGTGCTATCTGGGTAGACTTTTATTCCATTTTCTATATTATTATAATGTAATGTATGTGTGTGTGTAGTATAGAAAGATTACAGTATAGATTGTATTAGTATAGAAAGATTATTAGAGAGATACGTACTGAATTACAAATATTAATATTTAGCATCATTGTACTCATGTTATCATGTTATAATGTATTGCAAAAACTTTCAAAGAAAACAAGAAATGTCGTCATGAAACAGCGAGCAAATAAAATTAGTATAGGTAAAGCGCGCATCTTTATTTTATTTATCAACAATTAGTTTTTATAACATAACTTTATCATACATTGTTGAATTTGGTGCAACATAAGCTTTAATATAATATGAAAATTTTTTTCAAAATATTTAAAAAAATAAGTGATGGGGGTACTTTGAAAATTTTCACCACTTTTTAAAATCCAAATACGCCATTATAAAGTACATTTAAAGCCATAAAACTTTTGTTTAAACAATTTTTTCATAATTCTTGTCGTTTCAATGGTATTTGCTTCGGAATGTAAAAACCGATTTTCTTTAAGAGATTGTTTTTATCCCTAAAACCGTTTTTTAGCACCAACAAAAAATTGTTTCATTATTAGGACCTACTACTCTATAATTATGCAAAGTTTCAGATTTTTTTGAATTTTCGAATTGCCAAATGTCTCTTGTGAGTTATCGTAATTCAAAGATGTCAAAGATTTATTTTATTTTTAAGTTCTTTCACAAAAGTTAAAAAATTATTTAGATTATCTCTTTGTAAATTGGTAGGACCCCATAGCGTCTATTTCTCTGAAGTTTATGTTTTTTTCCTCTCTCGTTAATATAAGTAAAATTCTCATTAATTGAAAAGCTAAACATGGTAATGAAAATATATTGATCTGAGATTACAACTTTCCTTATATTTGGTTAGCAATGTCTAAATCTATATTATTTAAAAGCTAAAATAATTAAGCTAAATATTTTTGGTTATGGTTATATTATGTTATGTTATGTTATGTTATATGGCTTTATGGCATAATTTTATATATACCTATATATAATATTTTATTCTTTTATATTGTGCGTTACATTTAATTTCCGTTCATAATTCCTTTTTTTTAATATTTAATATATATATTAATTTAATTATAAATGCTAACTATACGCTAACTTTATATTTTTATTAATTTCAATAAAATATGCGCTTCATTAACTGCGCCCAGGCTTTCATAGCCAACTCACATTGAGATTTATCTTTTTAATATATTTTTATGTTAATATATATTTATTCTTATTCTTAATATTTTCTCTATTGTGCACAAGGTCTAAGCCTTCAAGATAAGGGAATAATTCGTAGAAATTCATTTCGTAGAAAAGAATACACACATATATGCTGAGTAAATTCCGCCATTTTTATCAGACATTTTCGCTGAAAAGATGACATTGATCTAGTTTACACCGAGTACTTGATACGCGTATTAAATAGTTAATAACTAGTAAATTGATTTAATTATTGGCTGATCAGCTCAAATGGACTACTTGATATGAGTAGAAAAACTATTTATTAAATTATAAGATATAAAAGTTGACTTGCAAATCTCTTATTAAAAATTATTATGATAGTTATTTATATAAGAAATATGCTGTATAAAATTTAAGAATAAAAATAGAAATAGAAAATCGCATGCAATTAAATAATTAGTAGAGACGTATATTGAATTACACTTCATCTTGGCATGCTTTTCGGTTTCAGATGTAATTATTCGTATTCTCGACTAAAATAATGATATTTTGATCTTCAATTTAATAATTGGGATAATCCAAAATGTCACATATATAAAACTTACTAATCTTCAGTTCTGTAATCATACTCTCTTAACCATATGTGTATTTTAATTTTAGAAATAGGTTTTGATTTTAATATCTAAAATGTAACACATCCTATCTTACTTACAAAGAAAGAGTCGAATTGTGCCTGAATTTTGATGGACTTTGGATATGTTGTATAGCTAAAAATAACAGATCTATATTTTTATTATATGAGCGTTTAAACAATTTTCTTCGATGTTAGCTTGATATATGTAAAATAGTGCTAGTGATTCTGCTTTTGTCGAGTGTGTTTTGCATTGGTATTGTAGTGTTAAAACATTTTTATTATATCAAAATATCTACTGTAAATATTACTGTAAAAAAATATGCATATCTCTCTGTTCTTTAATACAAATAACTTTTGTCGCTAAATATTCGTAATAGAATTTAAAATTAAAACCATTCAATTTCATGTGTATTTGTTACAGTCTATCTGCTTTAGTTTAGAAGATAATAAAGGATAAACCACTTATGAGAAACCCCTGTATAGTAAGCAGATCGACAGAATTTGAAAATATATAATTTTGTTTCAAAAATCAATTTAAAATTATTTAAAACTTACATGTGATATTGACATTGATATTTGTGACAAAACTGTTATAATTACTTGCTCATGATACAAAAATTGCTTTATATAATTTTACATTTTATTCGTGAATATCATCTTTATACGATCAATATGTTCCATAAATATTGGAATCTATATAATATAAACTGTGTTTTATATTACTATTTTTATTTATTTGAAAATCTTATTTTATTTGAAATCTATCTATAACAATTACCTTATTATTATTAATATCTATTAAATTATTTATTAATGTGTGTGCTTCTGTTATCTTATTTTTTAATAAATATATGCAGAATGGCCCACATAACTCTTAACAACTTGATATTTCTAAACTGTGCCATCGATTTTATAAAGGTTAAAAGCTTGAATTGTTAGGGGTAAGATATCAAGTTGAATTGTTAGTTATCTTCAACTTGATATCTTTAAATCTCGTTGCGTGGGATTAGGTTAACTATAAAATTTTTAATAGCTCCCTACAAATTTATAATTTATATTTAATAGCACCCTATACAAATTTATATTTTCTATGAAAAAAAACTTAATTTTATCCGAAACAATTTTTGTTAGATGTTTCCATGAAAAAATATGACGGTTTAAAGTTTCGACTTATAGCTACTCGAAACGCTCGAGAACCGCACGAAATCAAAATCATAACACTCTACCCTAATTTACTTAATTTATTAAATGTTCAAAATGTTCATCAGTCCCAAACGCTTGAAAGTAATCATAAGTCGAATTCTTTAAACTGTTATATTTCTTTTCATAGAAATATCTGACAAAAAATGTTTATACCTCTTATTTTTAACTATTCTACATATCCAAAGCCTATCAAAGTCGATAAGATAGCCCGTCCCTTTCCTGTTAGTAGTCAATAAAGTGAAAATTGTAATAATGATATTAGAATTACACACATATAATACACATTCCAACTAGCTGTAATAATGATATGATTGTGCAATATTGTGAGTGAACTCACGTGATAAAGGGAGATCATAACATGCCGGATCATCTGGAAGCTTCATGAAGGGGGCTCAGACGGCCACGAATACAAAGCACAGAGAGAGAAGAAGCATGGCAGAAGAGACTCCAGCCAGTGCTGGTGACAATGGGGCTGATGCTGCACCTGCGACACCATACAATCATTCACACACGCAATCCCATCATTCTCTCACCTTGTACATACGTCTACATTTACTACTACTTACCTAGGAAAAATTACAACGCTCTGTTATTAGCTCCGAAACACTATATGTTAATATTTATAAATTTATCATCCCGATGTATCTCATATTTAGAAAACGCGGAAGTCAAATGTAATTAAAAGGTCTTTTGCTGATTATAGATGCACCAATAGATAAATCGTTAAATGGATTAAAGTAGTAGATTGCATATCATATTTCTTTATATATATATATATATGTATAAAGTATGTGATATCTTTTGGTAAAACAAGTGTAAAAAAAATACATGCTCCGTGCAGTATCAGTCGGTATAATTTCAATGTTTTATATATATGTCTATATATACTAAGTCTGACAATAACATTCACACATTATACAGTACAATTATTATATACTTTATTGCTGGTTATCACTGTGGTCTCTTTCAAAGTAGGTTCCTTAGAAAGCTACACACCAATGCCAGTACTTTCTCCATCCTTCAAAATAATTTTGGAATTGTTGTTGTGAAATGATTTTCAAAGCTGTCGTTGTTATTTTCGTACAAGTCAGAGAGTTTTCAGAAAACCGAATAACAATATTCATTGGATCTGGCCCCGGTGAATCTGTGCGACTTTTTTGTTCCCAAAGATGAAGAAAATATTAAAAGAAACGCGAGGTAACATGTGGCCTCGCATGGAAAGTTACAGACTAATATGCGAAAGATCCCAAGTTCGAAACCGATTCGAGCCTAAATACCCCCATATGTCTGCTTGGAAAAAAAGATTGTGGAAGGAGGAATAAATTTGGAGAAAGAAGAAAGGAAGCAGAATTAATAAATAAGGAAGAAGAAGAAATAAGAAAAGGCAAGGCGGAGAAAAGATTTGGCGGGAGAAGAAAAGAGACAAGAATGAACAAGGAGGAGAAAAAGACGCAAGGAAGAAAAGAGGTAGAGAGGAGGAGAAAAGAGAAGAAGGAAAAAGGAGAGAAGGAAAATTGTAGAGTTATAATTTGTAAGATCTTGTAAGAAAGGAAATAATGAGATTATTGTAAAATTCGGGTGCGCTTCTTGTGAAAAAGTGCCGTGTAATCTCGAGGGGATCTAATAAATAACCTAACCTAACCTATATATATCCTATTGAAAGAAACGCTCTTTAACATTGATGACATAAATAACATTAAGAGTAACACAACGACAGGTGACATAAAGGTCATTTCATAACAACAGCTCTAAAATTGCTTTGTAGAATGCAAAGATGCTGACATTGGTGTATAGCTTTCCAAGGGAATCATAGTTGATAATCAACAATAAAATATGTTATAGCAATTGTACCGTTATGAATTCGTGAACTTTATTGTCAGATACATATACATATGATATTATTAAACCTCTTAACACATGAATTTATGCGCATATCGAAGTCAATATGCATCTTCCGTATATGTATCACTCTTCCGTATATGTATAACTCATTGTCAGTATGCATGTAACTTCATATGTTAATATATTAATGAATTTGTTTATATGTGGATATAATCGTATACTGTACAAAATATAGATTACTGCATTTAATATATTCCATGAAATTATTTCCATATTCAATTGCCTCGTATAATCAAAATTTGTGTGGTAATATCGACAAAGAGATAAATTATTTTTTGTCTTGAAAAAGACTAAATATATTGATAAAATAAGGAAACATGTCGAATATCTTGATTTAATTCTAATGCACTTATATCACACATCATCGACATACTTTTTTAAATAATTATTTTACTAAAATTTGAAAAAAATGGAAATATAAAAATTGATTAAGATTAACATAAAAAAATGTGTATTTCTTTATATAAAGAGAATAAACATAATTGTTATTTATAACAAAATATAAGAATTTATAAACGATAAATTATTTTTGGGTTTTAAGCTTTTATATATTTGATATTTTATATTTTTCTACTCTATTTTATCAATTTATTCAAACTCTTACAAGTCACAAGACAAAAATACTTTATTTATCAATATTATAATAACAATTTTTATTATACAAAGTAAATAAAGATAAAAATAAATAAATTTATTTTGACAGCTGACATATGTCGTAATATTTCTAATGTAGAATTAGATTCTCTGAAGAAACAGACCTAATTTTTTTATGAAATATCTTTAAAAAAAAAATTTTTCTTAATAAAAATATTGCATATTTGTTTAGTAATCTCGACATTATTAAAGGAATTCGGAGTATTAAAGACGACTTTTAATTTACTTGTGATTTTACCACGTCTAAGCGCGCAAAATTGTCATTGCTTTGTAATTAGTGAACGTTAATCGCTAATAATTTAAAAACTATATTATAAGGCTCAACATTTTCGTATATTAAAATTTTCATCCTAGATCTAAAAAACCCACTCTCAAAAGAATTGCACAAATTTTAAAACACCCTATTTGTAATTAAAAATTTTTTTTTATTAATTTTTATAATATTTAATTTTTAGTCTTTAAAAATATTTGCGCACTATTATGTCTTCTGATATATTTTATTATTAATAAAAAAAATGTTAAGCAGTTTGTTTTATATTAAGTTATTGCATATTTTTATTTTTAAATATGATAGAGGAAGAGAAGGAGAGAGAAAAAGAGAGAGGGGAGAGAGAGAGAGAGAGAGAGAGAGAGAGAAGGAGTGGGAAGATAGAAGGAGGGGGGAGGAAGGGAGGCAGAAAAGAAGAAAGAGAAAAGAATGAAAAAAAAGAATAGAAGAAATAAAAGACGAGAGAAAAAAGAAAAGAAGAGAAGAAAAAAGATTGGAGAACAAGAAGAAAAACGAGAAAGAAGGGAACAGGAAAAAGATGGAAAGAGAATACAAAAAGAGAAAGAAAAAGGGGAAGAGAAAAGAAAGGATGGGAAGGTAAACAAAGAAAGGGATAAGAAAAAAAGGAGAACTATGAGAAGGAGAAGGAAAGGAAAATAGAGATGGGAAAAGGTAGAGAATAAGGAGAGAGGTCAGGGAAAAGGGAAAAGAAGAGGAAAGGGAGGGAGGGCGAAAGAAGAGAGAAGAGGGGCGGGGAGGGGGGAGAAAGAGCGACAGAGAAAGGGAGACAGAAAAGAAGAAAGAGAAAAGAATTTAAAAAAAGAAGAGGAGGAATAAAAGACGAGAGAAAAAGGGAGAAACTAGAAAAAAAGAGAAGAAAAAAGATTGAAGAACAGGAGGAAAAACGCGAAAGAAGGAAAAAGATGGAAAGAGAATACAAAAAGAGAAAGAAAAAGGGGAAGAGAAGAGAAAAGATGGGAAGGTACACAAAGAAAGGGAAAAGAAAAAAGAGGAGAAGTATGAGAAGGAGAAGGAAAGGAAAATAGAAATGGGAAAAGGGAGAAAATAAGGAAAGAAGCAAAGGAAAAGGGAAAAGGAGAGGAAAGGGAGGGAAGAGAGGGAGAGCATCTGAACAATTGATTAGAGATGCACGTTATTTTATTTGAATAATCCGAATTATCATCCGAATTGTTCATGCTGATCAATGAATCTTAGTACCCTTAATTTACTTTGTGATTTAAATTAATTATCAAACTAACAATACTGATAAAGGATCAATCTGAAAAGGTGTTACGATACACAAAGACAATACACTTCGAAATCTTTGTAGAACATGTCTATTGAATAGTCCAGAGGAGATTACACTGAATATTAGTAGAGTATAGTTCACGTATAGAAAGAAGAGGGAGAAGAGAGTATAAGTCGTAATGAAAGCAAAAAGTAAAACATTGAATCACACCGCTTATCGAAATGCTTCTGTTAACACAGGTAGTATTCTAACGTTAGCGAAACTTACAATTATCTTCGTCCGAAGTATCGTCCGGCCCACAATTATCAATGTTATTGCATCGTAGCAATTCATCGATGCAATATTTACTTTTGCTGCATAGAAATTGACCTTGACAATCTGTATTCGTGCTTACTTCCGTCCACACTGCTCGAAAGCCTTGTTGTCCTACTGCTTTATCGGCCGATATAAAACTGTAATATAATAAGATATAGAAATAATAAAAGTTTTTCAAAAAGCTTTTCTTACTCATTTATAAGTGAGAAAAGCTTGAAATGAGCCGTACCTAAGCCGCATATTATTATCTTCTGAAAGATAACTCCAGTTGGTATCAGAAGTTTTAAGGCCACAAAGCTCATGCGGAGTGGATGATAATGAATACCACATACGTAATACGGCTGCGGGACAACCTCGTGCTGAAAATAATTATTAATAAAATATCAATAAATTAATAACGTAATTAATAAAGTAATTATTAATACAATGTATTTACATATATGTAAAAATTAATATATGTATAAATTATAATAAAAGAAAATTGTGGCAAAGAGAGAGAGAGAGAGAGAGAGAGAGAGAGAGAGAGAGAGAAGATAAAGGAATTAGCAGAGAAAGAAAATCAAATATATCGTTATTTCTTAATTAAGCACTGCATTTTGGCAGAGAGCAGAGCTTATACGTATTTATTTGTTAGTCAACTCAGTTAAAATCTACTTAAACCCATAATCTATGTTTAACTATATTCTACGGTTTTTTTATAAATTAAATCGGCTACTATCGCGTTCTTGTAATTAAAAAAATTTTTTTGTTCTGACTTTTTTTTGGCGTGTGAATTACATCATTTAAATTAACTATAAATATATTTTTTTTATAATATTATTTTATTCTATATGCTTGTAGATTTCCAAGTCTGTTTTATTTTTGTTATTACCTCTACTACTTTTTCTTCATAGTGTAATTAGAAACATAAAATTAGGGTGTTTCTTAAGTCGACATCCTATAGTTTACTTTGACATAATCTAATATTTTGCTTTGAAATGTTAATTCAAGAAGTATGAATAATTACTATTGGCTGATTTGAGCAACACTTATTTTTTATATAATATGACAATGATATGCTTTCGTGCAACGCGTTATCATTAAAAATTTCAATTTTGAAAAACAAAAATGTTTTTAAAAATAAATTAATTTTATAATTAATTTTCATAAATAAGATAAAATATAAATCAATTTAAATCTGAATAATTAAAATAGTAAAATTATTAATTAAAATAATAAAATAATTAAATGTAAAAATATAAAAGTAATATATTAAATAAAAATAATTTGAATATATTAAATATAAGTAATTAATTTAAATGTAAGTAATTTTACTTTTTTTATTTATGTAATTTTCTTTTATCTAATTATCTTTTTTATCTAATTACCTTTTTATCCTTTATTTAAATTTATCTAATTTTTAATGATGTGTTACTGTTTTTATTTTATATTTACCATAATTTTATAGATGAATATATCAGTTATAATAATCAATTTCTCTTAGTCTTCTAGTTTCTCTATTTTAAAAAAATGTTTAAAAAATTGGAATACTATTTTATCAAAATTATAGTACAGTCTGATAAGGAACAATCTATGGGTCTAAATTTTTATTTTAAATTTTCAGAGCTAGAGTCCAAAAACACAATAATATATCGATTTCGATATCTTTCCTTGAAATAAGAACACAAAAGAAATGTTATCAAATATACAGGATGTCCCAGACCTACCTTATAACCTGTTAACGGCAGATTCCTGAGATCATTTGAAAACGATTTTTCCAGCGAAAATGTCGAAGCATCAATAATTTATGAGTTATAAGCGATTGAAAATAAAGGATTTTTCGCAAATTAAGCCTTGTGGAAATAAAATATTAACAAAATCACATTCTTCAGTTAATTTCAGATAAGGTTTACTTTAATAGAATTTTAATTTAAGGCTTAGTTACAAAAAGATACATGATGACATAATGAAAAATTGGGAACATGCAAAAAATGATGATCTGCTTCGACATTTTCGCTGAGGAAAAATCGTCTCCAAATGATCCCAGGAATCTGCCATTAACAGATTATACGGTAGGTCTGGGACACCTTGTATATCAAATTAATTTATTTCATTAATTAATTATAATAATAAATTTATATATTACCTATCTGATCACCTTCAACAGAGAAAATCTCAAAGTTCAAGAGTATTTGCTGATTCGGTCGAACCCTTATGAACCAGTTGCAAGTTTTGCTAGCTAGGTTTTTTGCCGGACCGTCGTATTTATTCGGAAAATTCGGACTGGTTATTATACCATAATTTAAACTACTAATATTTGATCCACAATCTACGACATAATAATTTAGTTAAAATTAATATTACAAATGACGAATAAGCATAGCTTTCTAAAATTATATTTCTAATTATGTATTATCCGAACGTAAATAAATTATTAGCAAGTCTCTTTTAAATAAAAATTTTTTAAATTTAACATATAAGAGATTAAAATAATTATTTTCTTTTGAGTTAATTTGTTCTTAAGCTGAAAGATAAAGTATGCGCTCGTACCTCCGAAAATAGGTTTAGCAATCTCGAAAGTGTAACGCGCTTTAAAGCCGCTGTAAACAAGCTCAGAATCGGAATGTAAAATCACTTTCAAGCCTCTCGCACCGAGATTCGATTCTACTGGACCCGGCGCAGTTGCACCACAATACCTTCCTATCAATTTCTCCGTTTCGTCCCGATACATGTTGTAAATTTCAAGCCAATCTTCCTGACATAATTCATGTCTATAAATAAATATCGGATAACGTATTGATCTGATTCGGATATACTGCTAATAACGTGATTCACTCACCCGTAATGTCCAACCGTCACGTTGACATTTCTCGTACGAACTTTAAAGTGATCAAAGATCAAGGTAATCTGCTCGTTCGGCGTTGCCAGGAAAAAGTACGTGCAATTCGTATCACTCGGATAATTACTAGGATATCGTGGAGAATTAAATTCACCACGTTTGCGAGATAAACTGTAATAAGAGAAGGTACAGCTGCCGTCAGGCGACGCAGTACCCGGTACCTTATATTCCGTTTCAAAAGTGTACCTGTATGGCGACGTAATAATTACAATATCAACGAAAATTATATTCACCACTTTTGTCTTCTATTACTTGTCTATGACATTGGTCAACACTGATTTTATTGCCAATTATATTAGATCGATTTTAGGATAATTTTGTGTTACTGATTCCGAATATGGTATTGGTTTTCTTAGATTGACTCTAATTTTTGAGATAATGGGTGCCCCATAAAAAGTACAAAAAATGTAATGATCAGACATAGCCTATCCCCAAATCATATGAAAACTGTTTTAATCATACAAATACAAAACAATCATACATCATACAAAAATATATATACCAGGATGGCATACACATAAAATGTTATAAGCTATTTTCTCCGTTACTGTTAGAGATATTAACTTGAATTTTTTTTTAAATTAAAAAGTATTAAGGTAAAATCAACAAAAATGAATATTTTACAAGATATTTTATAATTTTTTGGTCCTTTTACCTTATAACTTTTTATGCAAAATATTGCGAGAAATCAATTTATGTAAAAAAAATATAATGGTTTTCCGTTTTAAAAAAATGAGGTCGGTCCCCTTCTTATTCCTTAAAGGCTCCTAACATTTTTTTCTCCATCAAATTTTCAGGCACCTTGTCCCATTTAATTAAAAAAATTCAAGTTAATATCTCTAGCAGTGGCGAAGAAAACAACTTGTAACACTTTATGTGAGCCATCCTGTATACAGGGTGTTCCAAAACTCATAATTGACCTTTCAGGGGCAGATTCCTGGGATCATTTGGAGACGATTTTTCTTCAGCGAAAATGTCAAGGCACTAAATAATTTTCGAGTTATAAGCGATTGAAAATAAAGGATTTTTCGCAAACTAAGCCTTGTAAAAATAAAATATTAACAAAACCACATTCTTCAATTAATTTCAAGTAGAGTTTACTTTAATAGAATTTTAATTTAAAGCTTAATTACAAAAATACATGATGGCAAAAATTGGGAATATGCAAAAAATGATGGCTTCCCTCGACATTTTCGCTGAGGAAAAATCGTCTCCAAATGATCCCAGAAATCTGCTCCTGAAAGGTCAATTATGAGGACACCCTGTATATATAAAATATCTCATGGTTGTATTCAGTAAAATAACATTATAACAAAATAAGCTGATTCATAATCACAATTAATGCATAGAAAAATACTATTTCTACGATTTTTTTATAT
The DNA here is from genome assembly GCF_030444845.1 of Prenolepis imparis. Taxonomy (NCBI): domain Eukaryota; kingdom Metazoa; phylum Arthropoda; class Insecta; order Hymenoptera; family Formicidae; genus Prenolepis; species Prenolepis imparis. The sequence continues at coordinate 2,281,708 of NW_028141171.1, read as the reverse complement.
GAGTCATCAAGATCACGTTAGGAGATAAAAGTAATGTTAAAGAATAAAAAGACAGACCAAATCCTGCTGCATATGTCAGCAGCTACAGGTCGTATTGGGATAAAATCATAATTTGAATATCCATTATCTCAAAAACTAGAGCCAATTCAGCAATACTGTTGTCATTTTTGGATTTAGTATTTCCAAAATACCCTAAATTCGTTCAAACATTTTTGGCAACTAAACAACAGTTTTTTTTTGTTGACCAGTATTATTATTTTAACATTTTCTCTTTTGTTTATGTGCTCATTAATCATATTATATATGTGCTCATTAATCATATATCTTACACTCACTTAGCTTTAAAACCTTGCGCCTGCAATTCCCCACTGCTGAACACCATCACAAGTCTCGGCCCGTCACTAACTACGATGCCCGGGTTGCTCTTGTTACCGCACATCTCGTAATCGAATTTCTCATAAGAATCTGTCGCTTCTTGGCCCTTCAGATACAATTTCAAGTAACCGTCGGTGCATGCCATTCTAAACAAGTCCGAAAGACACGGTACACAAACCATTGTGTTCCATTCACATATTATTCTAACACTTTAATGCTGCATGCACTTACTCTCCTTTGGCCATCTGTATCGTGAATTTCTCAAATTCCAATCGTACGCGTTCCAAGTGCTGCGCGTCCTGCATGCCGTAGATAAAATAACGACAGACGACCTTAGGTATATAAGGATATGGAAAATTTGGACTAACTACATGTCCTGATGTTTCCTTCTTACTGAGGATCTTCTGATCGCACTCGGATCCACGGATATGCTCGCCGTGATATTCCGTTATGAAGTCTATATGCGACAAAAAGAATAAGAATTATTTAACAAGATACAATTCGATGAACGGTGTGTTTCCATATCATCATTGTCTTACCCAGGCTGACAAAACTCTCCGAGAACTCGAAGATGCCTTTAAAACCTCGATTTTGAGTATTCGCTGTGCGCTTCAATGTGGCAAACAGCACGTACAGTCTATTCTCCGAAGAGTATAATACTAAGTTTCGCTGCTGACCACAATACGTGCCAATAACGGCACTCGAATTGTCGAGACCATCATATACCTTTACGTAATCCAATGGGCAACTGTGAAATAATCCCAATTTTTCTCGTTGAATTAAATTAAACGAGTGGCATTCAAGTAGACACGCTTATTAGTCAATTGAACACAGAACTCTCTGATAGATTAATCATACTTGTTACCCTAGATCGATATAAACAGTTGTGTCCAATCGCACTGTGTCTAAATGAACTATCTCCCAAATTAAGACTCTTAGATCCTCGCCGCGGCCACGTTAGATTGTAACATTAGAGATAAGAAAGCACACGCTGCAAATTCTTAGATGCCATTTTTAAATGAAAAGATATTTCGATGAACCACTACTTCAGATAGCTTTAGCACACTTTTAAAATACCTCGAAAACTATTCTTTTTCCTTGACAGTCAATCAACAATCGTAAAATGATAGTGATATCAGACTTTATCATGCAGAATGAACTGCATATGTGCAAAGACTAGACGGACTGGACCTCATATTACAGTCATTTTACAGCTATTGATTGATTATAAAGGGAAAAGGATAATTTTCGAGGTATTTTAAGAATATGCTAGAGCCATCTGAAGTGGTATTTCATCAAAATTTTATTTCGAAATGGCATCTAAGAATTTTTAGCGTGTGTTTTCTCTCCTCTGACGTCACAATTTCAATATGATCGGTGAGGGGCCAGGAGCCTTAAACCATCATCATCATAAATAGCAATGATAATAATAATTAATAATTCAAAAATATGAAATATATCTATATAAAAAAATTAACAATTTAAGAGAAAATAACGCAAGAATTTATTCTACAAAAATGAATTTTCCTCGATATTTCCACATCACATCATTAATCTCTTTTTTTTTTAGTTTTTAGAAATTAATTTCTTAGTTCAGCTATTGTTTATTATAAACTAAGAATTTTAAAGATCTGAAAATAATTAGTGTAATCTTGCATACGTACTGTGGTCCGCCAAAAAATAAATCAAAGTCGCGAAATTCCAACCGCACACGTTGTCCAGGCTTCCCGATAAATTGATATTTGCAAATAAGATTTTTCGGATAAGTGCCAGGATAAGTAGGAGATAGTATATTTCCGGTACGTTTATCAGCTGCGTGTATCGTGAAAGAACATGGTGTATTCGGCGTTAGAGTGCCCACCTCATACTCAGCTGCAAATGTGTTATGTTTAATGTGTTACATTAAATATCAAAAGATATTGCAACTTATTTTTTAAATACTTGATATAAATATGTGTCATCAATGAAAATCAACATCGGATAAGACTTACAAGCGTTGATAAATCTGTAAATACCGCCGAAAATGTTCGGTAGAGTGACATTCTTATCAGTAAGGAAACTAAGAGCAATTCCTTGATAAAGAGAGACCCGTCTGCGAGGTGGAATAGGTCCGCAAAACCGTCCACCGAATGGCGTTTCTATCAATTTCGTCGTGTTCTCTGATCGTATTTCGGAGTATATATCCATATACTCGTGAATACAGCTGAAAAAAGTATTTCGCGTAATTTTTATTTTTTTTTCTTCCCACTCTCTCTACACATATATTTAAATATAAATTTGTCAGAAAAAAATTGACAAATCATACTTATTCTAAAATCTGTGGCACGCAGAGCGATTTTTCGTGCTAGATTGCATATGAAATATTTAGTAAATTATTTACTGAGAAAAGTTCTTTTTGACGAAATAAACATGTAAAGCATTATTTTTAATGAAAATATTTATTTATTCTATTTTATGTAACAAAAATTATTAAATTTAAAAAAATATGTATATTACGCTCACACACACACAATCAGAGAGAGTATATATTTTATATTATTTTATACCTTTACAATTTAATTTAAATATTTTCTTTTTACACTTTTAAGAAATATGTAATACTTAGTATTAATGAAAGTAAATTGTTTTTTAAAGATGAGAAATTTAGTTTTTCTTTAATATAAAAATATATTCAAATAGATATTTTAGAACAAAATAAAAAAATTAACTCGGCCAAAAAAGCGGTACACGTGAAAAGTAGTAAAAAATAGTAAAACTTCAAATATTTATAATTCAGCTAATAATTATGATATCGAGGTGTTTCAAAAACAAAAATGAAACTTGAAATCTGTAGTTTGAAAAAATTTTAGTTTGATTACGTGGAATCAGTTTTGCAATGGCAAATGTCGGAGTGAGAACCTGCAAAACTGATAAATATAAAGTTCATTTTCCTGAATTGCACGGCATAAATCAGTTAATATGATGATGTTTAACAAAAGCGGAATTATTAAATAAATTTGTATTATACTACAATTAATAAAATTATTTCAGAATTAAAGAATATTTTTTATATAAAATTAAAGAATATTTTTTATATAAAAATTACATCTGATTGTACCACAGACTTCTATATATTATCTAGACTGCTAATACAGGCTTTGCGAATGAAGCCAATTGAAATGACACGCATTATAGCATTTTGCGAAAATATATTTTACAAAATGTCATGTATCACTTACACATCGCTTCATGACATTATCGATCACTTATACATTGACAGAATATATGTACGTGAGGTACTTTCAAAAATGGCGGATTGTCATTTACTGACTTCAATGCAACCTGTACTAAACTATAGCAATTCAGCAGTCTAGATAATATATAGAAGTCTGTGGATTGTACAGGGGCTCATATAAGCCTTAACAAATTTATAATTCAAAACCTACTTGGCCGATTATAATAAAATTTGTTTGATGTCGATATCGTTGAGGCACCAAACTGATAGTACAAATCTTTTCGTAATCACGTTTATGAAAGGGGAAAGGGCAACTTTGAAACTTTAAATGTGGCACTCTATATATATAAATAATTACTTTTGTATTCTACGAAAAAAATAACTTTTATTTGGAAGAATTTTCTGCTTCTACTAAAAAATACGAGCGTTTCATAGAATTTCGCCTTCATAGATATTTTTATATAAATACATCGAAGAAAATTGAAACAACAAAACAATTAATAGAAGCATTTTAGAAAAAAATGTTCCGAGTAAAAAGTTACTCTTGTTTCGTAAAATTCAAAAATGTAACTTGTTATAGAAAAAAGAGAGGGGTTTCATTAAAAATTTCAAAGTTGCCCCCGTCCCTTATGAATGGGATCGCAGAGAAATTTGAATGTATCGCTATTTTAATATCTTTTCAGCAATATCGACATCTCAGTCAGTTAAGTCTGTTCGAAGATTTGTCTGCCAAGTGTCTGCTACAAATTACACAAAGTCAGCAGAAAGCCACAAAAGTACAAAATCTCTTAATTTCGATTATGTCAGCAAAATTATAACAGAGCTTACTGATAGCAGATTGGTGATAGAAACCGCGAGCAGCTCTTGCTCGGTTTCTGCTGCCAATCTAATATCTTACGCGTTGTACACGTAGATTTTGCATGATTTTTGCCATCAATTTATCAAATTCTGTGAACAGATTCTGCCGGCAGATCACAAACTGAATTGATGCCAATTTATTAACAATTTCTGAAATATTTGATGACATATTTATGTGAATTTTACTTGTTGGAATTCTATAAATTTTATTATAATCAATCAACGAGATTTCTCGAGTTATAAGCTTGTTGAAGTTTATATAGAATGTAGCACCCTGTATATTTGATATTTCATCAAATTATAGGATTTGTTCTTTATCGCTACACTGATGAACTAGTGCACACTGGTGCAATAAATTAAAGTGAGACAAATATATTTTGTTTCACTCTAACTACTGCACTAATGTGCACTAATTCACCAGTGCAGCAATAGCGAACAAACTCATAATTTCTTCAGTTACCACTATGTGGCGTTTATTTTTTCGTATTCAATTGTTTTGCTACAAACTTTACGTATATGAGTTTTTAATATAAATAAAGCTATTAGAACCCACCGAATAGCTTTTTTTTTAATAGAGTAAGAAATTTTTTTGTATTAAGATATTCTTTTTTTAATATATGCTGTATGCTGTTTAGTACATTTCTAATAATTTACTCGTATATATAACCCTAGGACGAAAAATTGTATAGTATGCCACAAGAATTTTAATTTAGTGTAACTTATTATAAGTTTATTAACACTTACGCAGGTAATTCTCCCACAGCAGATCCACTATATCGAGAAAAGTATGCATGTAAACAATACATAATTAGACAGTTGTATGGTTGTTAAATATACTCATTAAAATGTCAATTTCTATTTACTTCTGCGATGTTTATATTAAAATCTTCAGTAAAAAAAAATAAATATTTTTTATATATTTTTTAATAACGTATTTCTTCTATACTCGACTACTGAAATTTCCATCGAAAAATAATCAGGAAAAATTTATAAGAGAATCGACTTGATGCTGTATCGGCATCCATTACACTGGTCAACATTGATTTTATTGTCAATTATATTAGATCGATTTTAGGGTAACTTTGTGTCACTGATTCCGAATATGGCATTAAGAGTCACCGCACAAGCTTTTCCGTAACGCGTTACGTTACGTTAAGTACTGACTTTAAACTTAAGGCTCCTTGTTCCTCGCCGACCATGTTGAAATTGTGACGTCAGAAGCGAGAAAATACACGCCGAAAATTGTTGCGTGCCATTTTTAGATAAAAAGATATTTTGATGAAACACAACTTCAGATGACTTCAGCACACTTTTAAAATAGTCCGAAAACTATCCTTTTCCCTTCATAACCAATTAACAGTTGTAAAATGACTGTAATATGAAGCTCAGTCCGTCTTTGCACATGCGCTGTCATTCCGCATGACAACGTCTGATGTTTCAATTATTTTACGGTTATTGATTGACTGTCAAGGGAAAAAAATAGTTTACAGACAATTTTAAAAGTGTGCTAAAACCATCTAAAGTTGTGTTTCATCAAAATATCTTTTTATCTAAAAATGGCACGCAAAAATTTTCAGCGTGTATTTTCTCGCTTCTGACGTCATAATCCAACATGGTTGCGGCGAGGATCAAGGATCCCCTTAAACTCGTACGTAATCTTAAACTTTAATCAACGCACAAAGAAAATCGTAACGTAATTACGATTTTACGATTACAATTTTCTTTGTACGTTGACTAAAGTTTAAGATTACGTAAGAGTTTAAGTTTAAAGTCAGTATACTTAACATAACGTAACGCGTTACGGAAAAGCTTGTGCGGTGGCCCTTAGTTTTCCTAGATTGGTTCTAATTATTGAGATAATGGGTGTTTTAAGAAAAACAAAAAATGCAAAAAATGCAGTGGTTAGGCGTAGCCTATTTCCAAATCATATAAAAATTGTTTTAAATTATACAAAAGTATATATACATATAATATATGAAATACCTAATAGCGTTGTATTTAGTAAAATAACAAAAACAAAGTAAACTGATTCAGATAATCACAATTAATGCATAGAAAAATGCTGTTTGTACAATTTTCTTTTATGTAGGATGTAGGTCATCAGGATCACGTTGGAGATAGAATGTTAAATAATAAAAAGACAAATCAAACTCTGCTGCATATGTCAGGAGCTACCAGTCGTATTGAGGTAAAATCGTAATTTGTGTATCCATTATCTTAAAAACTAAAGCCAAAACTGTTGTCATTTTTGGATTTAGTATCCTCAAAATACCCTAAATTCGCTCAAACATCCTTGGCAACTAAACAAACATTTTATTTTGTTAACCAGTGTTATAGATTACAAAAAGAATAGCACAAGCAATGTTATCAGTCCCCTTGAATGATAATAAGTAAATCCCAATACATCAGATGCGATCGCGAAACAAATAATCACAGAATAATGCTGAATAGTCTCTTCAGCTCTACCGCTAGACGACGTAAATGGTATAGAAACTCACTCTGGTGGTTTTCCTCGGAGGCCGAACGAGGTGAAAATCAATTCGACACGCTGACGCGGTCCTGCGAGGAACGTGTAAACACACTGTCGTGGATCCCCTTCAGGATTGATCAGCGTTGGTGCATGAAAGGTTCCGTTCAGCTGCCCCTCAGGAGTGCTTACAAACTTTTGATCGCATTCTATAGAAATGAGATAAAATTGCGACTTGCATTTGAATCGAATCATCGAACTCGAGGAAAATTTTCGGCATAATTTTCTACAATTAACAAGCATAGTAAAGAAGATACTAAAAGAACGTACTTGGTGTTCTGGCAGTGGTGACACCTCCCGGTGGAGGTGGTAGTGATGCAACATAGTCTTGTTGTGGCAGTGGTGTCTCAATTACCTCGCGGGCTGAATTGAGGGATGATGTGACGATACAAAGTACCCCGCAACAAAGTATCCACCGCCACCGGGAACACACCACACCATATTATATAATCGTGACAATAATCGTGATGTAAGGCCGATAACAATATATAACTATGCGTATGTTATGCACAGAGTAAGCATTTCTAATATTTTCCAATTTTATACGCATAATAATCTGCTTTAAGCGCACTACAAAAATAATTGCTTTAAATTTCGCATAAAAAATGTAATTGTGCCGATAAAAATAAAATTAAATTGAAAATTTTGAGATTAAAGTAACTAGTATTTATACACACATTAATCTTTGATATTACATCATATTTTGAAGTTAGCATATAAAATTAAATGGCGAAGTTCGTCAACATATTCGCCGTTATTAAAAATAACTAAATACAATCTCGTAATTTTATATTATAATTTTTAATTCTTATACAGAGATGACGCATGGAGAGTAAAACTAATCAGTTGTCATTTTGAAACGTACATAGAGAGCAGGGAAAGTAAAATATCTTCTAATAAAGAACATTTGATTTTTTTATTTATGTGGATTAATTAATTTAGATATTTTTATTATTTAATAAACATTAATTTAATATAATAATATAAAAATGATAAATATTGACATGTATGTTTAAAAATGACAATTGAGACAAATGACATGATTAGTTTCAACAACTTTCCATGGCACTTTGTAAAAAAAAATATTTCAACCGATGAAAATATCGATTGTCTTATAATACCCGCAGAATGTTACACGATTGCACACACATATGTGTATATTATATATATATATATATATATATATATATATACATATATATATATATACACACACACACATATATATATGAGAAATCTCGTAATTAAAATTCTTTATGCTAAAAAAAAGTCAACATCACCAACTGTTTTAGATATTGTGTCAACTTTTATGAAGCAATACTAAAGCAATACTAAATAGTCTTATAATTATACCATGCGTTCTTACTAACCTGAGGAGTTATGTGGACAGAACAGTAAGAGTAACGCGAAGACTGACGAAAGAAAATTATTCCCAGAAGTATACCAAAGTACTGAAGCCATATTGTACCCTGAGAATAATCGTCATATATCATATATCTATCGATCATCATTTATCTTCTAACGGATTCATATTATAATTCTTAAACGTATTAACTTAAGTAATAGCATTTTGTCAGAAGTGTTTACCATATCTGTTAGTATCTGTCTCGGGCACAGGAAAAGCGAAAAAAATTGATCCAGAAGATCATCTGCAATATATGATTTCATGATTTTAATTATCGCAAATACACACACATATATATATATATATATATATATATATATTTTTAGCAAATATATAATGCAATTTCTTTAATCGATTGATAATATTACATATTACTATATTGTATTTTATCATGCGCGCTTTCAAATAATGTGTATAATATATAAAAAACAAAAATTGTTCAACAAACAGTTATTTTTTATAGCAATAAAAATATAAATAAAATTGTCGGTTTAATCGATTATAATTTTCAAGATTTGGCACAAGATATTATGTATTGCACCAATAAATAACTGCTTAATCAATAAATGTCCAATCCAAATCACAACATAGCGATATTACAATTCAAAATGAATTCACGCGATTACGATTATCGTTTATAGAAAAAAATTAATCATAGCCGTATAATTCATAATCATCTGATACTGAAGTTTGTTTTCGTTTGAATGTATATGCAGTGCCGTAACTAGGCAGGGGCAACAGGGGCACAGGCCCAGGGCCCAGAACAAAGAGGGGGCCTTGAAATGAAACTGAACAAAAAAATTGTTCAAATATAATAATATTTTCAAATTTTTAATTTTAAATTGGAGAAGAACGATTATCCAATTTTTCCATAATTTCGATTGAATATAATATTGTTAAAGATATTAATTATGATGATATAATCAATTAATTTGCTGCAATGAAAGCCAGAAGTTTAAAAATAATTATTTTTATTTATAAATATGAAATAAATATGAATGATCTTATATATATCTTATCTTATTTCTTGTGTACACAAAAATTATTTATAAACAATTGTTACATCGTTTTCGTTTTATTATTATTTTTCCCCCAAAATAATTAAGGGATTGAAAAATAAAACCTTGCCCAGGGCACATAAAAAGCTAGTTTCGGCACTGTGTATATGCACCGTAAAATAAAAGAATTTGCTTGTTAAAACAATTTCATTGAAACAATTATGCTGTATTAGTAAAGTATTAATGTGAATAAAATGAAAATATTGTACATATATTAGTTAGCCATCTAAAATAACTAAAATAATTTAAAAATATAGTATATGTATAAGTAATAAAATTTGATAAGTAAAAAGTAACAATTTGATAAATATACACTCGTCAACAAAATTAACGCATATGTATTTTAAATCAAAATTTCGCATAATTTTAAATAAGCAAACTCCGCTAAAAATGATCGTATTTGAAAATTTTTTTTTCACTGTCAAGCTTGAAGTCTCTACTTTAAAAAGCATTCGTCAGATTTTGAATTTATCCTTTTCCCCTATACGCCACTGCTTCAAAAGTAAGGACATGTTTTGTCTCTAAAAAATTGCGTACTTTGACGCACTCCAAGGAGTGGAATAAATTTTTTTCGCAAATCTTATCATAATTATCGTAAAATGTGTACTTTTTACTATAAATTTTTTAAAAAAAGCAAAGTTCGTACGATTTTTTCTCGCGGAGTTATTACATTTGTTGAAAGTTACCCATACATTTTTTCCATTTAATGACTCCAAATCCTCTCTGCTGTGTGTGTGTGTGTGTATGTGTGCGTGCGTGCGTGCGTATAGTTAGGAGAGGGAAATGTAGGAATGTTATCATTCAAAATTGTGTGTTCCCGCCTCGTCTTCAGATTACTTCTTCCATACGTTCACGCATATTAATGCATGCTCTAATTGTTGTTTGAGGAATTTGAGCCCAAATACGCACGCACGTGTGTGCGCATACACACACACACTATGCGCCAAATCCGACCAGCAACCTCGTGGTGCGTGTCGGGTAATGCTAATGCTGGCGGTAAATGGAAAAATGTATGGGTAACTTTCATATGTAATACTCCGCGAAAAAAAATCGTGCGAACTTTGCTTTTTTTTTAAATTTATAGTAAAAAGTCCACATTTTACGATAATTATGATAAGATTTGCGAAAAAAATTTATTCCACCCCGTGGAGTGCGTCAAAGTACGCAATTTTTTAAAGACAAAACACGTCCTTACTTTTAAAGCAGTGGCGTACGGGGGGGGGCGAGGATAAATTTAAAATCTGACGAATGCTTTTTAAAGTAGAGACTTAAGCTTGTGACAGTGAAAAAAAAAATTTCAAATACGATCATTTTTAGCGGAGTTATGCTTATTTGAAATTATGCGAAATTTTGACTTAAAATACATATGCGTTAATTTTGTTGATGAGTGTATATTAAATATATAATTAGTTGGATATACTCATATTACATCTATTTATATTTCAGATATATATACAGGGTGTCTCATTTTATAAAATATGCTCAAATATATCAAAAACGTCGCGTTTCAGAAAAAAATGTTTCGAATAAAATTGTTTGATTTTGAGAGGGACACAAAGTGATAAAGTCAGTTTGACCTTACGTGACAATTTCAAAGTCAGATAAAGGTCACATTGAAATTTTTAAATGAAAACCCCTATTTTTTTATTGTAGATTTTTGTAGCTGACGTCGAGACTTTCTCAAAACACTATAAATAAGTTGAATTTTGTTCAGAATTTCCTGAGTTATGAGGCATTAAAGTTTGAGAACTGTCGGCATTAACGTTACCCGATGTACCTCAGAAAACGTCAGCTACAAGAATCTACAATAACAAATAGGGGTTTCTATTAAAAAATTTCAATGTAACCTTTATCTGACCTTGAAATTGTCATGCAAAGTCAACTTTATCACTTTGTGTCCTCCTCAAAACCAAACAACTTTTATTCGAAACATTTTTTTCTGAAATGCGGCGTTTTTAGTATATTTGAGCAAATTTTTTTAAATGGGACACCTTGTATACATATATATATATGGCAGGGTTGGCAAAAAACTTGTTTTTTTCATTTTAAACAAAAAACATTGATTTTTTTGTTTAAAACAATGTTTTTTTATTTTATACGTGTTTTTAAGTAAAGTAAGAAAAAAACATGTTTAAAACAAAAAAAACATGTTTTAAACAAGCAAAAAAACACTTGATAGCTTTGATCTGTGTAATCGTAATGTAATGTTCGACCACTCGCGTCGCTTGATTCGATGCATGGACTACCGGCTTTTTACCGCTGAGCGTGCAAAATGTGGACAACTGGATTGTTTTTTAGTTGGTTCAAAGTTTGGAGTTTACCATATCGGTTTTTTTGGTTTTGAATTTATTAATTATAATAATTATCTACATAGAGTACATACTAGGTGGCTTGCGTTAAAAGAAAATGTTAATACTGTAACGTTTGACTTACAATTAGTAACACAAATTCATACAGCAATTGCTTCTTCTGCTGGCATAGAAAGACTGTTTTCAGCTTTTGGTTTAGTGCACACAAAACTAAGAAACAGATTAGGCGTAGAAAAAGCTTCAAAATTAGTAACAATTTTGAAAGCACTCAATAAAAAGGTTGATCAAACTGAGATTGAAACTGAGTCTATATAATATAATCTTTTAAACAAATTTTTCTTAGTTGAGTAATAATTCTTTATTAATATATAAAATTATATTCTTTATTTTATTTTGAGTTATTAATTTTAAAATTTATTTAATTTTAATTAAATTTATAAAAGTAGGTATTAAAAAAATACCCAATATGCAATGACTGCAATGCAATTCCCAATTCCAATATGTTATTGTTACCGTTCATTTTTTTGTACTTAAATGTTTATTATTTTTTTAGTTAAAGGAATAACATTATTTAATTATTTGCAATAGATAAAATGTAAAAGTAAAATGCAATGTGTTATAATTTAGATTTTAATAGTTTGTGCAGATAGCTTTATAATTTATAAGTAATCTTTAATATATTCAATTATATATTGATTGTTACTTAATATATTTAATATCCAAAAAAAATATTCTGTTAAAATAATACTTATCTTATTATTTTTATTTCATTATTTATATTTATATTTTTATATCTATATGTTACATATAAATATAGATAAAAAACTAAAAAAATTAAAACAAAAACCTTTTTGCAACATTAGTTTTGCACGTCTATTAGTTTTTGTTTGTTTTTGTTTTTCTTTACAGTTTTTTTTCAAATAATCATATGTTTTAATTGCAATGTTTTAAACAGTTTTAAATAGTAGTTTAAAACTGTTTAAAACAAAAATGTTTAAAACAGTGTCCACTGTTTTAAACATGTTTTAATCAAACAGTTTTAAACAAATTGTTTAAAACATGCCAACCCTGATATATGGCATATTCCGCGTCAGCCGAAACAGCTTTACGACTAAAATTGAGAACTAGCTAAAAATTCTCTCTTGGCCGGAAAAATTACTTTAATATATCTATTTTATAATGCCGTGTGGTATTTTAGAAGAATCCAATATGGCGGCCTAAAAATGGCTGTTTTATTTTCAAAAATCACAAACTAATTTATTAATCTATTCTGTATAAAAAATTATATGACCTAAAAATTCTTTTACACTCTTAAAATTTGTATTAATATACCTGCTTTAAGAAACCACTAAGACTTTTAAAAAAGAAACATGGCAACTCCAATATAGCTCTAAAACCCCAAAATAGCAAAAAAAAACAGCATTTTCCTTATGTTTTGTCATTGTTTTCTGGAGTTAATGAAGTAATTGCTTAATGTCTGAGTTTTCATGTTTGTTGGAAGCTCTCTGCGTTTCACAAGGTTGAGACTGTCTCTAAAATGTGCTTTAAGAGCCCGCGTTACTTCTTTTACAAACATTTTTTTTAATTTTTTTTAATTTTAATTTTTTCTTGTATTTTTATATAATTTCTATCTTATGGAACTACGAACAAATATAAACATTTTTCAAATATTTTAAATAAAAAAAAATGAAATAAAAAATTTTAATGAAATTTATTACTTAAAATTTATTACTTGTACAGTATACATTTTACAAAAGACAATAATGCCAGAAATTAAAAAACTATGTCCAAAAGTGAAAAAAATTATTATTACTACAATAATTATTATTACAATATTAAAGAAATAAGTAATAAATTTTATTAAAATCTTTTATTTTATTTTTTTTTAAATTAAAAAAAAAATTTTTTTTAAGTGATATCAATACCTACTAATATATTAAATCAAATTTGCAAGAATAAAAAACTGCTTGAATAATATTTATGTATAATTCCATTTTCCATATAATATGCAATATATATTATCTTTTCGTTCAAAATTATACTATCTTTTCTATTAAGTAGGTGATTAAAGAGATTATGCAATTTTATATTGCTCTTTACAAACTATATCTTGTCATTAAAATAAAAAATAAAATAACAGAAAATAAATAGGAGAATATCAAGTATAGCGTATCGATTTGTGAGTGGCGTCGATCGCAAAGAAACGAAATAACGTTCTGCGAATGCCATCAGCTGGAACGATCATGCTTCACTGTCGCAAGAACGATCGACCCCAATCGAGATTCGATCGCGATTTCAAATCAATAATAACAATAATAATAATAATCTAGATTGCACACAATATGATTCCGCCAGAGCACACACGCAACACATACACAGGACAGAGATTAAATTATATAGATTGCACGAGACGGATTAAATGTACGTATCGAGAATCGAATATAAAAATATATATACACGCGATTCCTGTATCAACTTATTTTTGTTAATTTTATTTATTTTAATTGCCAAACAATATTACACTAAAAGAAAAGATTTTAGCTTCTTTCGTACAAAAAAATTATACGGCAAATAAATGCAATAGTTAGGTGTTTAGTTTAGATTATATATTATATATAATATATCATATAATAAATATACATAATATAATTAATGTATAAATATAAATATAAAACATATAATATGTATATAAATATATAGAGAGGAAAAAAGGATTTAAAAAAAAATTTTTCATATTAAAAAATTTATAATAAAAATAAAATATGTGAAAAAGTAACTTTACACTTTTTTGCAACAATTTCGCATTTCAATACGCAACAGCTTTTTTCATTTTATTTTCGATACGTTCAAGACATTTTAATTTTTACTTGCTCGAGAGCCATCTGTTACATAATTATACGAATGCGAGTTTTGCCTTTTGATTAAAAGAGATTGCTCGTGGAGAAGGATCAGTCATGCATACAAGCGAGCTTCCGGACGTAGAGCTTCAGAAAATATGTGTAACAGTGAACTCATTCAACAACATGATTGTGTTAATTATATGGCAGCCAATTTTACGCGCAATATGTTCAACAATGACGACAATATATATCAAAAATATTATTTGTATATTATACGAAATACAATTTTAGATTTTTATTTAAAAACAATACTGAAATAACGAATAAATCTCAAGTTTAGAAGAATATATTCATTATTAAAATGTTGTTAATAAATCATTATTAATAAATACGATCTTGTTTATTATTATTATTAATCATATATGTATTAAAAATATATAACTTAATATTATTCTCCTTTATTCTTTTCTTAATTATATATTATTTATTTTAATGAATTATATAAAACAATCAATTTTGTATTATATAATTAATATAATTCTTGTATACAATTATTGTATATGTGCGTGTGCGTTATATATGTTTATTATTCTCTTGTTGTATACCGTTATTAAACCATATGTGTTATATCGCGGCCTCGATATGTATTCCATCAGTCTTGAAAAGCACGCGACAGAAAATATATTTGTCGTATTATTGAATGGTCAATGAACGTAACAATATGTACATACATCATATAACATTCCAGGAATTGGCTGTTCGCGTTACACTCATTGCTCTTCAATATCTTTTTGACATCTCCTCCTAATTCTTTATATCTATTAGTAAGCAAAGAAATTTGAAAGATCTGTAGTATTTACTATAAGCAAAGAGGACCGTCGTATTTTGATGAAATATAACGGGAGTAGTGGCGGGTTTTTTGCTTTTTTATTTTGAGATGTTTGAATAAATATATACTACAAAAAGGAATGATATAACCCAAAAAAATAAGCTTTCTTTTTAAAAAAGGTAAAAAAAAGGACGCCAAGTTTACGCGCCATGTGAAAAAGTGTTATACAAAAACAGTGTCTTTAAATTATTGTAAAAATACTTAATATTTCTAAAAAAAACAATGATATCAAAAAATTGCGCCAAACAAAAAAAAATTTGTTTTATAAAAAAAATTTGTCTTATTATTTTAAATATTAAAAAAAAACTACTCAGCTAAATATAAATGTGTATTAATTTTGCAAATTATTATCTGATCTGAATATAAAATTTATCACAGAATTACCATTGTATTTTTAAGAATGATGTTATCTGCATAATCAAAACGATTTAGACCTGGCATTGAAAGGATTAAAATAACGAACAAAAACTTGGCGTGCCCGGGTCGGGGCATTAAAAATTAAATTTGACATGCAATAAATAGTAATATGCATTAACAAATTTATGTGTATAATAAATACAATTATCTTCAATAAGTAATCTGCATATAAAATAAATCAAATATAAATAAAATTTATATTAAAACATTACAATAAATAATTATCTGTATCTAAATGAAATAAATCTGTATATAAATAAAATATATATATGAAATTGATCAAAAATACATTGTCTTAGTATAATATAGCATAATATAGCATAAAATGTAAAATATCAACAAATTAATTAAAATTATAAAATTTATTTTAAGAATATATTTCTCAATCCTACACCAACTAAAGTTTAAAATATAAAATTATAAAAGATGAATAGCATAATTACATTATTCAATGTGAAATATCTTTAAACACAAAACAGAAATCTTACTTATTAATTTAAAAATAAATTTTATAGAATTATTTTTAAACAATCTTATTAGGAAATTTATGTCATTTTAGTGCCCCGACCCGGGCACGCCAAGTTTTTGTTCGTTATTTTAATATTTTCAATGCCGAGTCTAAATCGTTTTGATTATGCAGATAACATCATTTTTAAAAATACAATGGTAATTCTGTGATAAATTTTATATTCAGATCAGATAATAATCTGCAAAATTAATACACATTTATATTTAGCTGAGTAGTTTTTTTTTAATATTTAAAATAATAAGACAAATTTTTTTTATAAAACAAATTTTTTTTTTATTTGGCGCAATTTTTTGATATTGTTTTTTTTAGAAATATTAAGTATTTTTACAATAATTTAAAGACACTGTTTTTGTATAACACTTTTTCACATGGCGCATGAACTTGGCGTCCTTTTTTTTACCTTTTTTAAAAAAAAAGGTTATTTCTTTGGGTTATGTATGATACCCGAATATATGTAAATATTATGTATGTTATGAAACATTTCTGATATTTTAAAAAGAAATTCAGAGGGGGCCAAAAAAACCGGGCTTATGGACCCTCCTTCTTTTATCATTTCTTTGATAGTTTTATTGCAATTTTAATATTTGCCTTAGGGAGTACGATTTTATCATTTCTTTGATAGTTTTATTGCAATTTTAATATTTGCCTTAGGGGGTACGATTTAGCATACTTTTCTATATATATATAATATTTGTATTATATAATTTTATAATACTTATAATATTCATATGTATACAAGGGTCCTATAATATGTTGCTGAAACTAATTTGGTCTTATTGTAACACGTACCGATATCAGGAAAAATAAAATTGCGTTTAATAGAAGACATTCTGCAGTTTTATTGAGTATACTGTTTTGTACAATGGAAAATTTTTATTTAATTTTATTTGATTTTTATAAAACAGTAGCAAAAATCAGACATTCTAAAGACACATGTTTTCGAAATATACACCGTTACTATTTGAACAAAAATTATTTGTTTAATGAAAATTATATTAAACTTTGTGTAAACAATCATTTGTTATATCATTAATCATTTGTACAAAAAAAATTTTTTTTTGCAATTTTTTCAAAAAGAATTTTTTTTGCACAACGGTCCTGAATAGTGCAAAAAATTGTCGATTACTTTGCAAAAAATACATATGAAGTTATTTTAATAGGGTTATTTTAATAGATTAAAAATAAATTAAAATTGTTTTAGAAAAATAGAGCACTGTACGTGAGTATAAACAAATAAATTTTCTGATCTTTTCAGAGTGTTTTCGCTTGAATTCTAATGCGTTCTATATTTGGTACAAAATGCTTTATATGGTCCGTATTTATAGTCGTTTCTCAAATCTCATCTCAGTCTTGAGACATAATATGGTTTAATAGATGAATTTTTAAAATCAATTTGATTTTGTTTGTAACCTCGATTCAGTAAAGATACTCAAGAGAAAATTTCAGTTAAAAATTTCAGTTAATTTTTAATCAAAATGTAACTATTGAATCGTCTGTATCTTAAGACATAAAATCCGAGTATCTAACCTAATGCGCTCTTGAGATTTGAGAAACGACTATAAATACGGACCCATTAACATATATTTTTTCTCTAGAAACAAAGCACTCAATAAGATAGACCTTTTCTTCCGTCAGATTATTCATTTTGACGCGCGCGGATTTGTTTCTACCACAGCCAGAATAAAACTGCAAACTCTCTCAGAGAGAAACAACCATTAACCGTAAGATCCTTTCTAAAGTTGTAGAAGGGAGAACTAATCATTTAGTTTCAGCAACTTCTTATGGGACACACTTATGGGATGATATACAACATCTATTATGTATAAAAATTATTTTTTAATAGATTAAAAAAAGATATAAAGTTACTGACAAAGCGAAAACAATAACGCTAATTTTATGTCAGAGTAGATATATAAAATTAATAAAAAAATAATAAAATAATAAAAAAAGAGCAAGAGAGAGAAAGAGAGAAATTAATATTATAAATATTTTTCTATTATTTTATTAACATATTAAAAGAATAGAAATTTATTAACATATTAAATAAAATATATAATAACATATACAGGGTGTTTCAGGAGGAATTGTCAGCATTCTAGGACATGATTGTACACATCATTTTAAGCAAAAAAGTTTATATAAACATGTGTCCTATTCAGGACGATTATAAAGATACAACGTGTTCAAGAACATGTTTAAGACCGAATACATTTATTAACTTAGTAGAACCAAATGGCTATGAAACAATTATATTAAATGAAAAAATAAATGGCAATAAGGACCTGGCGCTGTTGGCGCGCGCACGCACACACACACACACACACACACACACACACACAGAGCACAGAATTTAATATAATACAAC
Source organism: Prenolepis imparis (assembly GCF_030444845.1). Taxonomy (NCBI): domain Eukaryota; kingdom Metazoa; phylum Arthropoda; class Insecta; order Hymenoptera; family Formicidae; genus Prenolepis; species Prenolepis imparis. The sequence goes on along the minus strand of NW_028141171.1, from coordinate 2,262,922 downwards.
AAATTAAAATAACATTGTAAAATTTATTCTAAAAATTCTTACGAAATTAAATGATGCTTATTAAATTAAAAATTAAAATTATCGTGGACGTTTTGGACCCCTCTTAGGGCCATCTTCAGCGCATATTTACTATAATATTTACAATATAAATTATATAGAAGCAATAAACGAAGTCACCATAAAATATATCGCTCGGTCCGAAGAAGTAGCAAATTTTTGGTTTAATTATTATCATCCGTCCGTTTCCAATTACATCTTTCCAAGGTTGGTGAGCCAGGAAACGATGAATCGGGGATTCCGTGATGAAACACTGTGTGATACATCAAATCGCAACATTTTTTAGACCGGAAAAATATGCAACCGCAGATCTTAAAATACACATAGTCAATAATTAAAAACATCAAAATTGATGTTATTACAAATTTCACCTTGTAAAAATAGCTCAGTATTATAATTTGAATTTATACGCGACCATTTTTACATTGTATTTTTATTATTGCTTCTAATTTATGTTGTAAATATTATAGTAAATATGCGCTGAAGATGGCCCTAAGAGGGGTCCAAAACGTCCGCGATAATTTTAATTTTTAATTTAACAAGCGTCATTTAATTTCGTAAGAATTTTTAGAATAAATTTTATAATGTTATTCTAATTTGTTATATTATCTGCCAACAGCGCCAGGCTCTTATTGCCATTTATTTTTTCATTTAAATTTATATTAAAAGAGCCATATATTATTAATTTTGTTTACAATTATAATAATTTTCGTCGTTTCCTGTTTTGATGGTTACGAATGTAAACATTAGGTCACGTTTGATAAGTCCTGTATTAGTTTAAAATTTTTTGTTTTTGGTGTAATCAAAATGGCTCATATTCACTCATGCTGAAATTATTATTAATTAATTGAAATTATTGTTATTAATTAATATTAATTATTCAAATGTATTATAAGCTTAAAATTTTATGTAATTGTTTCATAGAATTTGATTCTAATAAGTTAATAAATACATATATATTTGTTCTTAAAACTGAATATGTTGTATCTTTATAATCGTCTAGAATAGGACACATGTTTATACACTCGTCAACAAAATTAACGCATATGTATTTTAAGTCAAAATATCGCATAATTTCAAATAAGCATAACTCTGCTAAAAATGATCGTATTTGAAAAATTTTTTTTTTACTGTCAAGCTTGAAGTCTCTACTTTAAAAACCATTCATCAGAATTTAAATTTATCCTTTTCCCCCGTACGCCACTGCTTCAAAAGTAAGGACGTGTTTTGTCTCTAAAATATTGCGTACTTTGACGCACTCCACGAGGTGGAATGAATTTTTTTCGCAAATCTTATTATAACTATCGTAAAATGTGGACTTTTTACTACAAATTTTAAAAAAAAGCAAAGTTCGTACGCTTTTTTTCGCGGAGTTATTACATATGAAAGTTACCCATACATTTTTTCCATTTACCGCCAGCATTAGTATTACCCGACACGCACCACAAGGTTGCTGGTTGGATTTGGCGCATAGTGTGTGTGTGTGTGTGTGTGTGTATGTGTGTGTATACGCCCACGCGTGCGTGCGTGTAAATTTGGGCTCAAATTCCTCAAACAACAATTAGAGCATTAATATGCATGAACGTATAGAAGAAGTAATCGAAGGCGAGGCGGGAACACACAATTTTGAATGAAAACATTCCTACATTTCCCTCTCCTAACCATACGCACGCACGCACACATACGCACACACACAGCAGAGAGGGTTTGGAGTCATTAAATGGAAAAAATGTATGGGTAACTTTCATATGTAATAACTCCGCGAAAAAAAATCGTACGAACTTTGCTTTTTTTTAAAATTTGTAGTAAAAAATCCACATTTTACGATAGTTATGATAAGAATTGCGAAAAAAATTTATTCCACCCCGTGGAGTGCGTCAAAGTACGCAAATTTTTAGAGACAAAACACGTCCTTACTTTTGAAGCAGTGGCGTACGGGGGGGAGGAGGATAAATTAAAAATGACGAATGGTTTTTAAAGTAGAGACTTCAGGCTTGACAGCGAAAAAAAAAATTTTCAAATACGATCATTTTAGCGGAGTTATGCTTATTTGAAATTATGCGAAATTTTGACTTAAAATACATATGCGTTAATTTTGTTGACGAGTGTATATTATATAAACTTTTTTGCTTAAAATGATGTGTACAATCATGTTCTAGAATGCTGACCGTTCCTCCTGAAACACCCTGTATAATAATAGCCAATAATTTTAAAGTATCGTGGCATAAAGATACAAGAATCGGTCTCTGACTTATAATACATGCAAATAAGTAGTTTCGATCAATCTATAAATAAACAATAAAAATGACATAATATATCCAATGCAATAATTAACAATGCAATCTAGCACTAAACTACAGATACAAGTTCTGAAATCAATGAAAATAACGCTCATATCAAAGTTAATAACCTCATATTATTTCTACAAATTATTTAATTTGTACAATTTCTTTTTTTTTTAGAAAAAACATTTAAAAATTCCAAATATTATTTTATTTATAATACTTATAAAATTGGATCTTTTTAATTTTAAATATAATTATATTAACAAGAATTATTTATTAATCTGTATTTATTCCTTAAATCATAATAATCCTCAAAAATAATTGATATAAAAAATTCACAAATAGTTTTTTATTTCGATAATTTTGAATTGATAAATAAAAGATTAATACTTATTTAAGATTATTTTCATGGAATTATAAATAAAACATAAAATTTATTTCGTGTTTTTTTTATATTTTTTATGTTTATGTCATCGATAAACAAGAACAATTGATAGGAGTGAAATACATATAGAACGGCAATATCGGTAAAAAGTAGAACAGAATATTATAGGTTCAGAACCGCACCCATGCGCTTGGAAAAGGATAGCAAGATGGTCAATAGCGGCACCTCTATATTAAACGCAAGATTTCTTTAATAAATCATGCAACTCATATAATATAAATGCATGTCTGATAAATTAGTCGAATATCTATCATCTAGTAAATATCCTTAAATATTCAAAATTAAATGTATTGCAATATATAATATTCCAAATTTTGAGATATATATAATTGTTACGCTGTTATTATTTATTGTTGTATAAAAGTTATTTGTTAACATACACAATAAATTATATGAAAAAATAATTTTACTTTTTTGACTCGGTAAATAAAATTTGTTGCATTATAATTATTCGCCTTAGATTCTTCTTAAATGATATTGTCACATCATTTACAATTTCGTATAGAAAAGAATTTTCTAAACAATGAATTTAGTAAATAGATTAATGAATATCTATATAAATACTAATTCTCTTAGAAAGTTATAAGATATGTATCGGTGTTATATAGTTATGTCAAAAATTCAATAGAACAATTTGTTTTAGTTGTAGAAATATAATCTAGATAATAAGTACATAAAAAGCAAAAAACATTGTAAAAAGACATGACTTCAAATTAGTTATAAACAATTATTCAACGCAAAATAAATAAGAAATACTAAAAAAATATTGTAGAAATAAGGAGAAAAATATCTTTAAAAATTCAGTAATTAAGAAAATATTATTAAAGTAAAAAATATAGAAAATATTCACAATTAAATAAAAAATTAAAATATAGAAAATCAACATATTGACATTATATTAACATTGCCCTTTCACCACCGCGAGTTCAATTTCGTTAACATTATAAGTTCATTGAGTTGCATGAACATTAATCTCACAATTTCTTCACTTATTTAACTTAAATTATTGCATTTATTTTTAACAATAATTAAATAATAGGTTTTTCTACATTAAAAGATTTTAATATAATATCTACATATATTTCTTATTTTAAGATTAATCGTAATCATTTCTTACAGAATTCTTTAACACTCCTAATGCTATAAACATGAATCAAAACTAACACTTGATGTTGTAACATGATAATGATTAAAAAGACAGAAAAATAATTTAAAAATTTCAATAAAAATTTTATTCCGAAAAATGTTCTCGACATTCATCACATCTGCAATATCTAATTAAATCACAACAAATATTACAAAAGTACTAAAAATATAAAAATATAAAAAAATAATTTTTTTTTATTAAATATTTAATATATTGTTTTTTTCTCTCTTTCTCTCTCTTTCTATGGAACAAGAACAAGATTATAGATATTATGCATTATGCTTGAATAATAAATAATAAAAAATAACTCCATTCTGGGAGTATATGCGTGTCTTAAGCTCGCAAATATAAATTTATCAGAATTTGCAGAGAAACTTAGAAAAATTAAATACTCCAATTTGACGAAATCGCGATTGCCTCTGCTCCTTCTCTTTTTCTCTCTCCATACCTCTAATTCCTATAGATTCAAACCTGAAATTCTAGCGTGACAGACTAAACATCCTAAATACTGAGCCATTATTTATTGAACCACATATTATCCTCCACACCTTTAATGATCGACATGTCACTGCGAGCGTAGCCTCGACACTTAATTCTCTCTGATCTCGTGAAAAGTAGCTTCCTGCTCGTTCGCATAAAGAAACTTCTTTCTCTCCCTCAGAAAGAAACTCACCTTGTCACGAGGCTTGTCACTCCCAAGGTGCGATGTTCCACCCTTACGCGCAGTATTTACACCCTGCATGCAGAGTCGCGCGACTATCGTCACTGATCCCCGACACGCCTACTGGTTACACGAAGAGCGACGAATGACGGAACGTGCGCAGGACGCAGCAACGCGATTCAGTGGCAATCACGCGGTGGTGAATACGACCCTGCATACCGAATAAGACGACATTGCGACGACGCGGCGGCCGCGACAACGCGATATGCGCCACGATTATTTTTGAGAAAGATTATCGCGCACGCCATTGGCTTTTGCTGCGCATATACTATCTATGAAAGAATAATGCAAGCGCAACATGCAACATCATACTCTAATATTACTATGTTTACTTATATTATTATTAATATAATATAATATTATTATATTATATTAATATATTGCTAATATTATTATATGTTAATATATGAAAAAAAGTTAAACATCTATACACAAAAAAAATAATACACACATATATATATATATGTATATTATATATGCATGTCCACATTAAAGCCCCTTGCACAATGCTAGGCGATAGCGATAAGAATAACGATAGCTATAGCTATAGCACAGTATACTTACATACAGTAGGGACAGTCCTTTGTTCTCAAATCAGCCGCGTAGATTTGCTTGCGCATCGTAAGCGACCATTTTTATAAGTCATGCCAATCCCGTTCAACATAAAGAACCCAATAACTCCATTACTGTGATTACATTTATAGTAAAATATAATCTGTAAAACTACAATACTATCATTTTGATTTCGCGTTTTATGCAATATTTAATTTTTATTCAGAAAAAATGACTATAAAATAATATATCGAAAATATTTCGCGCAAAATTGTTTTAATAGTAATGGGTACAACAAAAATATTGATACGGTGCTGCAACCTAAAGACATGGCGGACTGCTGAAAGGTCAGCTGAAAAAGATCAAAGGTTCCGACGCTGTGTGTCCCTACTGTATATAAATATACTGTGGCTATAGCACAGCGATATGGAAACAGAGAATTCCAACACTAGGGAATCCATATGCCAATGCAGAATGGAATATAGGAACAGGCAACAGCGATAAATTTCCGACGAGTTGGAATTCTATATCTATTGCTTTATAGCCTACCAATCAGCGTTCAGAGTTCAGATTCTTGCCAAGATACAAGGCTGTCAGATCCGCAGTCTTCGCAGCATACTTAACCAAACGAAAACCGCATACTTATATCAATGTTTCACAAGTACTTACCAAATAATATTTAACTTACTCTAAAATCTGCTGACAAATGTAAAACGTTTTGACAGTAAAGATATTAGAAATGCTGCATTCTGATTGGTGCATTTTTAGTATGTTACTAAATATTATCAGATCCAGTACGAAAAATCGTACCGTGTGCCGTAGGCTTTACAGGTTATGTACTATGTCATACGTTTGAAAAAGTGGCACGATTCTGATTGGTTGGCTTTTATTCCTATCGCGCCATTGTGTAACGGGTGGCGACAATTTTTATCACTATTTCCCTATAGCTATCACTGGGTACTTTCCGATTCATGCATGATGCGCATGAAGTGACAGAGAATCTATAATATGCGTGACATGAACTATAGATTTTCTGTCACTTCATGCGCATCATGCGTGAATCGGAAAGTACCCACTATCGCCTAGCATTGTGTAAGGAGCTTTAGCAGTCTAGGTTATATAAGGTTTGTTCTTTATTGCTGAACTATGTGCACTAGTGTACACTAGCAGAGAGAAGCCTGAAGGTGCCTTTTCACGCGGACGCTCGACGCTCATTTTGAGCGTTAAAGTAGATCACGTGATCAAAATTGACGCTACATTGTGAAAAACGCATGAAAATGATTTTAGCATCGAATTTATAGAGGTAGTACCGTATATAACCTCCGTATCATCATGTTATACAGAAACCAATATTATATGTGGTTAAGCGAGTGTACAAAAATAATATCAGAACAAAATGAACAACGCAAAAAACTTTTAGCAGCAGTTCTGATAAATGAATTACAAAAACAGAAAAGAAGAAAGTACCGAAAAAAACGTTATTGGGTAAATCCAATATTCATAGAACGATATAATCATGGATTTTACCACGCAATCTTTCCCGTCATTATTTTGGAAGAAGCGAAATTCAAGAATTATCTTCATATGACTCCTACACAATTTGAGGAATTACTCAATTTAATAGCACCATTTATTATAAAGCAGACAGTGATTGGAGAGCCTATATCTGCAGCAGAACGATCATGTCTCACAATAAGGTTAATCTATACAATTGATTTTGTTATATACTTTTTATTTATCTACTTATCTATACATAAAATTTGTTCTGTAAATATCAAATTTTAAACTCAATTTCTTTGCACACTCCACAGCAGGTTTGGACCAGTTCATAATCCTAACAATAAAAAATAATCTAGTTATTAATCAATTCTTTTTTATTATATGTAATATTTTTTATTACATGTTTACAAACTTTATGTTACTTATTTCGGTAAATATGTAGAATGTATATATTTCTTAGAACAAAGCTTAATGTTATTGCAAACTTTGATGAGTAGAAAATGGTATTTAGAATAGTTACTCATCACTATTTATAAAATTTCTAATGTTATAATATTGAAGCATTTTTCAAAGCTAGAAAATTCATTGTATTGATAGAATAAAAATGCACAGCATTTTAATATAATATATTTATTTAACGAAATTACTATTTATCTAACTGAAGTTAAACATAACATAAAAAAACATAAACATAACATAAATATAGGATAATTAAAAGTAGATCTTACATTAAATAAATACAATAATACTGATTCTCTAAACTTCCTAACCTCAAAAAGTATCATTTCTAATTTATTACTCGATTCATTACTTTTTTTATTCTTTTTGTAATATTGGATAACAAATTTAATTATATTATTCTTGTATTTTACTCATCGCAAATAATAATATGAGGTTTCAGCCAAATAAATGAGGAAATATATGTATACATTCTGCATTCTTATTTTGCTTTTTAATAATAAAAAATTAACTAATAAATTCAAAATAAAAGTTTAAATTAATTAAATAACTAATATATTTTACTTACATGTTGAGATTCCATTTTTATTTTTTGACACGATCACACGACACAATTTGTACTGCTAAACAATATGACGGCTTGACGCTAAAAGCTGAGAAAATCCAGCTTTTTGTTCGTGATGCTAGCATCAAATCAAAGTCACGTGATCACGTGCAACGCTGAAACGAGCATCCCATGAATTCGCACCTTGACAGAGAACATGCCGGCAATTTTCGTGGAACGCTTTAACTAGGCCGTACAGCAGCGCCGTACATCCACTTTTAGGAATTGGAACTACGTATCCACATCCACTTTTCGATACTATCGATTATTTGGGGTACTTTCCGATTTATGCATGATGCGCATGAAGTGACAGAAAATGTATAATATGCGTGACATAACTATAGATTTTCTGTCACTTCATGCGCATCATGCGTGAATCGGAAAATACCCTTGGTTCATGTCCGTGCTAAATACATCCACTTTCATTTCGAGAAGTAAAATCTAAAATCATTTTTTACGCATGTGTGTTCACACACCTTATATATCCATAAATTATAGATAAGAAATACATTTCGCGTATATAAATAAATTTAAAAAAAATATATTGTATATATATATTTTATATGCGATATTTTACATTTGAAGATATACATATATACACTACGTACGCGCACGGATAAATATATATATGTGCGCATATATACAATTAAAATAGTAAAAGTAAAATTATATAATTATATAATTAAAATTAAAATTATATAAATAAAATAGTAAAAGTAAAATTATATACATTTTATAATATATTTTACTGAATTTTTGCAATTAAAAGACATCAAACACAACTTAAATCGGATAATTTTTTATTATTCATATATATTTATTAATTAAAAATTATCCGATTCATGCGTCATCGTGTTTGATGTCGTTCTAATAACTGTAAAAATTTCATTAATCTATTATACATACTTTCAAAAAGGTAAAATAAAAAATAAAGGTTTAAGTCCTTATATATTTCATAAGACATTTAAATTCGTAATTATATATATATTTGTTATTATATATATGTATATAGATTAATTATATTAAAGGTCTCCGGATGTCGAAGCGAGAACGAGAACGAGGATCATGTCGTCAGTTTCGCAGTCTTTTACGCGAGGCTTTCTTCATTTTTAGTATTTCACGAATACATATGTTATGTATATGTCATCTTACTATAGAAAATAACATTTTTATAATTCGCATTTTGTCTGCTGAAAATAATTTTAATGAATTAAAGATTAAATCATCCGATTTATGTCGTGTTTGGTGTCATTTTAATCGCTAAAATTTCATTAATCCATTAAAATTATTTCCAAATCGATAAAATACAAATTAAAAGTTTTAATTTTTATGTATAAAATGTTTATATTCGCGTGAATTATCGTAGATAAGGAAAGGTTCCCGATGTCGTCGAAGCGAGAGCGAGAACGAATAAAGAGCGAGCGAGATGACGTATCATCAAAGAGTTCCGAAGTCTCCTCGCGAGGCTTCCTTTATCTAATCTTTCATATATCATATGTCATGTTACAATAGAAAATAAAATTTTGATAATTCGCAATATATCGAATTGAAAATAATTTTAACGGATTAATGAGACTTTTGCGATTAAAATGACACCAAACACGACATAAATCGGATAATTTAATCTTTAATTCATTAAAATTATTTTCAGCAGACAAAATGCGAATTATAAAAATGTTATTTTCTATAGTAAGATGACATATACATAACATATGTATTCGTGAAATACTATAAATGAAGAAAGCCTCGCGTAAAAGACTGCGAAACTGACGACATGATCCTCGTTCTCGTTCTCGCTTCGAGATCCGGAGACCTTTAATATAATTAATCTATATACATATTGTATAACATCTATATACATATATAATAACAAATATATATATAATTATGAATTTAAATGTCTTATGAAATATATAAGGACTTAAACCTTAATTTTTTATTTTACCTTTTTGAAAGTAAATGTATAATAGATAAATGAAATTTTTACAATTATTAGAACGACATCAAACACGATGACGCATGAATCGGATAATTTTTAATTAATAAATATATATGAATAATAAAAAATTATCCGATTTAAGTTGTGTTTGATGTCTTTTAATTGCAAAAATTCAGTAAAATATATTATAAAATGTATATAATTTTACTTTTACTATTTTACTTATATAATTTTAATTTTAATTATATAATTATATAATTTTACTTTTACTATTTTAATTGTATATATGCGCACATATATATATTCATCCGTGCGCGTACGTAGTGTATATATGTATATGTTAAAATGTAAAATATCGCATATAAAATATATATATATATACAATATATATTTTTTTTAAAATTTATTTATATATAATACGTGAAATGTATTTCTTATCTATAATTTATGGATATATATAAGATGTGTGGACACACATGCGTAAAAAATGATTTTAGATTTTACTTCTCGAAATGAAAGTGGATGTATTCAGCACGGACATGAACCAAATAATCGATGGTATCGAAAAGTGGATGTGGATACGTAGTACAAATTCCTAAAAGTGGATGTACGGCGCTGCTGTACGGCCTAGTTAAAGCGTCCCACGAAAATCGCCGGCATGTCCTCTCTCAGGCTTCTCTCTGACACTAGTGACACCAAAGCGTTCTTTATTACAGCAGAGAGAAACCTGAGAGCGGCCACCGCGGTTCGGTGGACGCGTGTACTGATGCGCCCCCTGAGAAAGTGGACATAAACTACGTCGTTATGATCGGTAAAAAACGTAGAAATGGTTCGAATCCGTGATGTGGTTCATATCCGAACTACTCGGATAAGAACCGAGTTGAGAACCAAACCGATGAGTCAGACAAGGACCAACAATTTAGCGCTCTGGCTTTGTCTCACCAACGATGAGCGTCCCGTGGACTCGTGCGGCGGCAGGCACGAGATTTCGCTTTTCGCGCGTAGCGTTCCACGTAATTCGAGAAGGACAAAATTTTATGACGTTAAACTTTGGGCACAATATATAAAAAATTAAATATATTAAATATAAGGTTCAACTTCAAGTTTGGTGTTTCCACCGTAAGAACGCTCACCCCAACCCGACTAGATGGCATTGCAATCACAAGATGCTTAGAGACCCTCTAATAAGAGTAAGGCTCTGTAAGAGCAGGTATAATCGTCCGCCATTTTCCGTCCAACCGTATGTAAAAGTTAGGTTCTCGCATATATATAGGACACGTACATCAATACGCCTTTCGGTCTCGCGATTAACCTAAAAATTAAACTTATGTGAAACTCAAAATAAGTATTGATTGATTTTTAATTGATTAGAGGTGTGTTCTTGAACGCGCGACAGTAGAATTTGTTTTATAAGTGTCGTATTTTTCGTAAATCAACACATCGTGTCTCCGTTTTATTGCACGTATTTGGATCAGCACGTTTTTGGAGCAATTTCAAGGGCCGAAGGTATGTTTATTTAAATAATATTCATCGCAAAAAATTGTCTTTATATTGCAGTTTTGTCATATTTTCATATTTTGTGTTTTTAGATTAAGTTTTGGCTGTTTGTAAAATGTCAACTGACGACAATCAAAAAAATCCAAGTAGGACTATGCGGCAATGAAATCGAGACACGAAGCGTTGATTAACGAAAAATACAACACTTATAACACGAATTTTACTGTCGCGCGTTTAAGGAATAAATATTTAAGTTTAATTTTTAGGTTAATCGCGAGACCGGAAGGCGTATTGACGTACGTGTCCTATATATGCGAGAACCTACTTTTACATACGGTTGGACCGAAAATGGCGGACGATTATACCTGCTCTTACAGAGCCTTACTCTTATTAGAGGGTCTCTAAGCATCTTGTGATTGCAATGCCATCTGTCGGGTTGGGGTGAGCGTTCTTACGGTGGAAACACCAAACTTGAAGTTGAACCCTACCCAATAAAATTTTAAGGTAGAGTCCAAATGAGATTCGATGGAAACGACCGCCGTAGAGTTATTAGTTGTAGTGTTGCCAACAGTTTTGTTAGGTTGTGCAGTAAACCAACAAGCCTTAGCTTAAAGTATCTCTTTATTAATTACAGAGAAGAAAAATAAACGTGGTACATGTCGCCATTAGTCGTAGTCTCAGAAGAAGAAGAATGCGTTCCTAAAAAATGCTTACACCAAGGCTTACACAGTGCAACCAACTGATAAAAAAAAATGCCAACACTGCCGTCATCTGTATAGCTACCTTACTAGAACAAGTGTTCCTGCACTCTTGCATTTAATAATTCATTGCCTTTCTTTACACTCCCTTTCAATGAATTATTTCGTAAAACACCAAAATAAAAAAAATGAAACAACAACAGAAAATGACGCTTTTACAATCACTTAACGACGAATGATTAACTTAATATGCTGTACTGCTTACTACGTTTTCTCACTGTTTTGTATTTAGGATTTTATCTCTAAATTTTTTAAAAGAATTACCTCCCAGTGGTTTTGTAAATATATCACCTATCTGTTCACTAGTACATACATATTTAATATTAATAATGCCTGCATCCAACTTTTCTTTTATAAAATAATGTTTGATGTCTAAGTGTTTTATTCTCCTATTAGCAGGATTATGTGCAATCTTAATTGCTGACTGATTATCTTCGTATAAGGTTATACAATCGACACTTATACCGAATTCTAACAACAGCTCCTTGAGCCAACAAGCTTCGCTAGTTGCAGTGCTTAGAGCTGTGTATTCTGACTCTGTGGTTGACATTGCAACGGAATGTTGCTTCTTTGACGACCATATCACAGTACAGTTGAATACTTTAAAACAATAACCTGTTGTAGATTTTCTATCTTGTGGATTACCTCCCCAATCGCTGTCCACAAAACCTTCTACAGTATTACTATCGTCTCTCTTATACACTAGATCCAAATCAATCGTACCTTTTATATATTTTAATACATTTTTTAAGTTGGTATAACATTGCACTTGCACAGTCTTGAAATCTACTTAACATTGTAACAGTTGCACATATATCAGGTCTAGAACCCATTACAGCGTACATTAGACAGCCTATTAACTTTCTACATTCAGTCTCTATCTCTTTACTTTCTGACTTGGTTCTTTTTCAAATTTGAAGTTCTTATCTATAGGTAACGATAAATATTTACACTCTAACATACCATATATTTCTAAAACATTTTTTAAGTATTCAGTCTGATTAATTTTTGTTATATCCTTCTTAAGGTCCTGCTCTATGTTCATATCTAAATATTTTGTTATCTTTCCCATATCTTTCATTTTAAACGATTTAGATAATACTTCTTTCAATCTTCTAATTTCAGTGTTACAATTTCCAAACAATAAGATGTCATCAACGTATAATAGCACAAACATTTTGATACTGTCGTTACATTTTGTATACAAACAACAATCTTTGCTTGATTTTATATAGCCTTCTAAACTCACCACTTCATCAAATGTTTGATTCCAGTACCTTGGGGACTTTTTAAAACCGTAAGTTGACTTATTTAATTTACACACAGCATTTTTGTTATTATTAATTTTAATACCCTCTGGAAGTTTTAAATAAACATCTTCTTCGATTTTACTATTAAGAAACGCCCTACATACGTCCATTTGAAACACTGGTAAATTCAGTTTTGTAACTATAGACATAAACACTCTAAATGTATTTAACTTTGCTACAGGGGCATGCAATTCATGAATATCAAAATTTTCTTTTTGTTCAAAGCCCCTAGCTATTAGCCTCGCTTTGTACTTAATCTCATTATTACCTAATCTCTTAATTTTAAATACCCATTTACTATTTATTGCTTTTTTTACCTTCGGGTAACTTACCCAGATAGTCAAATCTGTCAAGAGCATGTATTAAAACTGTGTGCTATATATTTTTGCCCGCAAAAAAACTGCAGATTTTATACAAAACTTATTATATCAGATAATGATAGCAGAACGTTGGCAGAAATGTTATAAAATCTGCTGACATAATTTGGCAGCAAGTCAGTAGCAGAAATCAAGCAGGATTTGTATAGAATTATCATAGCAGATTGGTAGTAGAAACCGAGCAGGATTTGCGCAACGCAGTTTGGTGTCAGATTGACGGCAGAACTCGAGCAAGATTTGCGCGCGCACAATCTGATGGCAAATTGACAACAGGATCTGCATTTTGCAGTTATTTAATAGTTCCTTCGCCTACCGCCATGTGATGTATTTTCTCGCAATCAAATTTCTGTTAAAAATAGATATAAAGTCTGCAAGTCGTGGCTATTAATAAAAGATCAAAAGTATATTTTTCTATCAGTTTAATTTTTGATATCTGACAAGTCTAACATGAGAATATTAAACTTATTAGAATCAATAGGATATACATGAAAAATTATCCATTTACTTTCCATTTAAAGTATAAAGCAGAATTTAATTCTCATATAAATTATATCTTAAATTTTATAAATTATATAAATTTAATTATTTTTACAATTTATTTTATTAATTTAATTAATAGATTAAGTTGAACATTTAATTGCTATGTGAGATATAACTACATACAATATAATATGTTATACATTAAATATCATATTTATGAAAAAAAAAAATTATAAGTAGCGGATAACACGTCTTATGCATCTGTTATATTCATCGAAAAATATTGAATTTTATTATACTTATATATTCAAATGGCAAGGAACTGTGCAGATCCTGCTCGATTTCTGCCGCCAATCTGCTATTAGATTGCGTTTGACAGATCTGTTCGGTTTCTGCCGCCAATCTGCCATCAAACTATATGTGCAGATCTGTTCGGTTTCTGCCGCCAATCTGCTGTCAGATTTTGCTTACTAACTATGCTAGCAGAATATCATCAATTGCGGACACAGTGGATAGGAATCTGCTGTAAAGTCATGATTAGATCTGCTGTCATACTGCCGACATGCTGCTAACATTTTGCTATCTGGGTTACTTACAGTCCACGTGTTGTTCTCGTTTAACAAACTCAGTTCATTATTTACGGCTTCCTTCCATTTGTCAGCATCCTCTCTTCTCATGGCTTCTGCATAACTCGTAGGTTCGTTATCAAGGCTTATAACAAAGCCTGTCTCGTAGTCATTTAATCGTTGTGGTCTTCTTACACGTCTTCCACTCCGAGTTGTATTAGTAAGTATATCTATCTCTTCATTTGGCGTTTCGTATTCTTCACTACTATCTCCCTTTGTTTCTTGAATTTCTTCAATCTGAGGTTCGCTTTCATCTTCATTGTCGATACTTAATTCATTTTGTTCGGATTCGCCATCCTCCATTTGTTCCATTATTAAATCATCTTACAAGCATGTGGAGTGTTGCCTATTTTCTTCTTTCCAGTTTTTCACTTCATTTTGTGTGACGAATATTACATCCCTTTTAATCTCTACGGTTTCTTTCTCTGGAAAATACACTCTGTAACCTTTTGTTATTTCTCCATAACCTACGAAGATTCCTTTCTCAGTCTTAAGGTCTCATTTTCTTCGTTTTTCTTTAAAGTACATAGGCTTCAGTACCGAATACCTGCAAATTTTTTAGATTAAAGTCCTTTCCAGTCTACAGTTTAAACGGTGTTATTTTTTCCGCTCTACTTTTACTGGTTCTGTTTAGTACGTATACTGATGTGTTCACGGCCTCCGCCAACAAGTTTTTGTTTAAATTTTTTGCTTGCAACATGGTCCGCGCTGCCTTTACTATTGTCCTCATGTCCCTCTCTGCTTTTCCATTCTGCTTTGGAGTATAGGAGACAGTTGTTTCATTTTATACCTTTTTCTTCCAGGATTATACCTTTTTCTTCCAGGAGCTTTTTTACTCTTGTGTTGACGAACTCCAGGCCATTATCATTTCGTATGGTTCGAATCTTACTTTCTGTGGTGGTCTTTGCAAATTTCAAGAAATGTTTGATCTTTTCTTCTGTTTCCGATTTATGTGACATAAAGTATACGGTGCGGTAATTTGAGTAGTCATCCTTCAATAGTAGAAAGTATCTGGAACCTCCAATTGAAGCTTCCTCCATCGGTCCACACACGTCCGCAGAGACTAGTTCACCCACTCTTAATGTAGACGATTCGCTTCTCTGGAATGGGAATCTATGCTGCTTTCCCTTCAAACATTCCGTACAAGTGTCAGCCTTTCCTGAAAACTTGATATTATTATTCTTTAATATGTCCTTGACATGATCAAAATTTTGATGTGCCAGCTTCTGATGCCATTCCTTCAAGCTGCACCCTACGTTCGCTGAAACATTAGAACTTTCACATTTGAAATCCAACATGTAAACTTTTTCATCACGCATTGCGATGGCACCTATTTTATTGTCTTTTACAAATTCACATTTATTAATGTCTGTTTTCATGCTATAACCTTTATTTACTGCGCTTGCTACAGAAAATAGATTCATCTTTAAATCAGGCACATGTAGTACATTATTTAACGTAGTTTCAATATAGCATTTTCCATTAAACGCTTTTACTGCTATCTGTCCCACACCAACAGCGTCTAATTTTCTTCCGTCACCTATGATCACCGACCTTTTAGTTAACAGCGTGCTGTAGCTCACAAATAAGGTGCGATCGAAAGTCATGTGTTCACTAGCGCCACTATCTACCAGCCATTTATTATAACGCGGTTGTCCATCACCAATCATGGCTGTCACTATAAATGCATTACTATCCTTACTGTCTTTTGCTTATTTTTTATTATTATTGTCATTATTGAACCGGCACTCATGTTTCAAATGTTCCTTTTTATTACACACATAACAACGTTTCATGTTCCGATTATCGCTGTTGTTTTTACAATTTTTCTTAAAGTGTCCCGACTGTCCACACTTAAAACACTTTATATTTTTCTTCATTGCAATCATTGCAACGCTCTTCTCGGAAGCATCCATCTTCGCTTTCAGCCGTTCCTCCTCGACCAACAGTCTCGCTATTAAGTTATCTAGCGTCTTTCATCTGATGTCGACTCCCACGCTGATACAAAATGGCCGTATCCCTCAGGCAAGGACATCAAAATCTTTGTCATAACAAATTTGTCCGATATTTCTTCACCCAGCTGTTTCAGTTTATTCTGAAACTCTTGTACTTTTGATATAAATAGAGACATCTCCATACCTTGAGTATACTTCAGTTGAAAAAATTGCTGTTGCACCATGTGAATACTGGTGTCACTCTTCTGCTCGTACACACTATGCAGCTTTCTCCACATCTCCGCTGCACTCGTGCATGTCAGAATATGCAGCATTACAGACTCTGACAATCTTGTTACGATTAAACTTTGAGCTTTGGAATCTTCTTTCAGCCATGCTTGCTGATCTGCTGCTACCTCTGTTTCACTCTCGTACCTTCTGTGATCTCGAAAACCCCGAGACCTCGCAATAATACACCCACCTGGAATTTCCACACGTTCCAGTTTTTGGCGCCTTCCAGCTTTACAACGCCCACTGTGGTTGATGTTAACTGATCCATTATTACCCGGATCGCCAAAAACTAGCAGCACGTTTCATTTTTAACCGACACGCCAGCAACAAGATGTCCGCCACGGTCGTTCCGTTACCCGGGTACCGCACTGCCGTTATTACGTTGCTCTGTATAGAGCTGGGCCCATAACCTGTTAGGTTGTGCAGTAAACCAACAAGCTTTAGCTTAAAGTATCTCTTTATTAATTACAGAGAAGAAAAATAAACGTGGTACATGTCGCCATTAGTCGTAGTCTCAGAAGAAGAAGAATGCGTTCCTAAAAAATGCTTACACCAAGGCTTACACAGTGCAACCAACTAATAAAAAAAAATACCAACACTACCGCCATCTGTATAGCTACCTTACTAGAACAAGTGTTCCTGCACTCTTGCATTTAATAATTCATTGCCTTTCTTTACAAGTTTCGTCGCCGCTCTTGTAAAATAAGAAATAATTTCTGCATATTACTTTGATATTGCGAAATTAACATTATCGTTCTCGAATCCATATTTTGTTATGAGAGTTAACATAACCAATGTTAGGACACTGTATATCCAGTAGCGCAACTCTCTGTCGGCGCCTTTGAAGTTAGTGTTGGCCAAAATGGAGTGCGCATGCGCGAGATAAGCAAGTTGCCCAGTAATGCCATCTGAACTTTTCTCTCGCTCACTCTTGTTTGTTCTCTAACTATTGCCGCCAATTTCTGCCATCAAATGTACACATAAACATTTAAAGAGAGCATTTAAATGTGTTGAGGCATTTAAATGAGACTGAGAGAGACCGAAACAAGTAAGAGTGAGTGAGACAGAAGTTCAGATGGCACTACCGGGCAACTCGCTTACTTTGCGCATGCGCACTCCATTTTGGCCAACACAAAATCGAGGGAGTTGCGCTACTGGATATACTGTGGTTAGGATACTGTTGTAGCTGATTTTTTATTTTGTACAATTGGTAACGTTTAACCTTGCCGTAACCCATGAAGAATAGAGATAAGGAGGCCGAATTAGCATGGAGGAATTATCGAAAAGTGCGACAGAATTCCAAGCCTAAATGTAGTTTATTAATGCTCCGCAAGGTTGCGCTTTTGCCTCACGGAACTCACACGTACACGGTGGACTTTTGTGTTAGCAGAGTATTAGTCATTCTCTATCCTTCTTGCTCCTCATCCTGCAATCTCTCCTCTTTCTCAAACTAACGAGCATCTTGTGATTGCAACGCCACCTATAGGTACCATAGGTACTACTATCGGGCCTCGGTTTTGGTCGCACATCCCAAACACATAGTTCGGCCTCCTTATCTCTATTCTTCCTGCCGTAACCCTAGTGTAACTCTGATCAACTCTGATTCGGTGGAAACAGGCAAGCCAACTCGACTCTGACCCAACCCTGACCCGATTTGAACCCTCGGTGGAAACATACCCAGATAGCAAAATGTTAGCAGCATGTCGGCAGTATGACAGCAGATCTAATCATGACTTTACAGCAGATTCCTATCCACTGTGTCCGCAATTGATGATATTCTGCTAGCATAGTTAGTAAGCAAAATCTGACAGCAGATTGGAGGCAGAAACCGAGCAGATCTGCACATATAGTTTGATGGCAGATTGGCGGCAGAAACCGAGCAGATCTGTCAAACGCAATCTAATAGCAGATTGGCGGCAGAAATCGAGCAGGATCTGCAGTTCCTTGCCATTTGAACATATAAGTATTGTATAATAAAATTCAATATTTTTCGATGAATATAACAGATGCATAAGACGTGTTATCCGCTACTTATAATTTTTTTTTTCATAAATATGATATTTAATGTATAACATATTATATTGTATGTAGTTATATCTCACATAGCAATTAAATGTTCAATTTAATCTATTAATTAAATTAATAAAATAAATTGTAAAAATAATTAAATTTATAATTTATAAAATTTAAGATATAATTTATGAGAATTAAATTCTGCTTTATGCTTTAAATAGAAAGTAAATGGATAATTTTTCATGTATATCCTATTGATTCTAATAAGTTTAATATTCTCATGTTAGACTTGTCAGATATCAAAAATTAAACTGATAGAAAAATATATTTTTGATCTTTTATTAATAGCCACGACTTGCAGACTTTATATCTATTTTTAACAGAAATTTGATTGCGAGAAAATACATCACATAGCGGTAGGTGAAGGAACTATTAAATAACTGCAAAATGCAGATCCTGTTGTCAATTTGCCATCAGATTGTGCGCGCGCAAATCTTGCTCGATTTCTGCCGTCAATCTGACACCAAACTGCGTTGCGCAAATCCTGCTCGGTTTCTACTACCAATCTGCTATGATAATTCTATACAAATCCTGCATGATTTCTGCTACTGACTTGCTGCCAAATTATGTCAGCAGATTTTATAACATTTCTGCCAACGTTCTGCTATCATTATCTGATATAATATGTTTTGTATAAAATCTGCAGTTTTTTTGCGGGCAAAAATATATAGCACACAGTTTTAATACATGCTCTTGACAGATTTGGCTATCTGGATAGTCAATATGACATATATATATAGACGAAGCATTCCATCTGTGGAGTGAAGCCGGAAATTGGCAGAATACGACTGAGTGAGATAGTTGTTTTGACACTCTTTTTTCTCACTCTATCGTACAGAAGAGAATATGGCCGCCCTCTAGCTGTCAAAGCTGTCAAGTATACTGTCATGACAGCCAAAAGATAGAGTGAGAAAGAGAAAGAAAATAGAGTGAGAAAGAAGAGTGTCAAAATAACTATCTCACTCTGTCGTATTCTGCCAATTTCCGGCTTCACTCGCTGCTACAGTAAAAGTATAGGAATGCTTCGTCTATATATATATGTCATTGGGCGAGACTCTAAAGCCCCTTGCACAATGTTAAGCGATAGCGATAGGAATAGCGATAGCGATAGAATAATATCTAACCTCTGTTTCTATTGGTAAATATTTTTTATTCCACCAATAAGAACAGAGAATAGATATTTTTCTATCGTTATCGCTATTCCTATCGCTATCGCTTAGCATTGTACAAGGAGCTTATAGGGTCTCTATACATATATGTAGAGTTCCTCTAGTAAGGGCGCAGTCCCATGGTGCGGAACATGCGGATTGCGGAATTGGCGGAACGCTTGTGATTGGTTCGACCTGTTTTACGTTCGTTCCGCCGATTTTTATCCGCAAGTTTCTATTTTATCCGCATTTATTTGCGGAATTACTTGTGCATGTATGTGCGTTAATCAAAAAAGACATAAAAACACGAGTAAAAACATTAGCGGACGTTCGTGATCATTTTCAGCAAAATTATTAATAATTTTAAAAATGTCATTGGATATAAAAGATAGAAATAATAATAAATAAATACAGACCTAATAACATATGTAGATATTAAAAAATATATATCAGTAAAAACGAATAACATAATAAATTAAACACGCAAACGATCAATGTTAGCAGTTAAAAAAAGGCATATTGAAAATTATAAATGAAAATGAGAGATATTTATTTAGTTTAATTTATATTATATAATTTGTTTTTACTTTTATATTTTTTCTTTTTAATTGTTTCTCGTTATTTGCGAGTTATTAAATGAATTAAAATAAAGTTGATATATATTTATTAAAAAGCAGAAACTATATATACGCCACAAGATTATAAATAAGTTATATATTATTCATATATTTGTATATATATAATCGCAGAAAAAAAAAAAATTTTTTTAAAAACGAAAATATATTAGATGCGACCTATATTTAGTAAAGAAAGAAGATATTTTGCCTGTCCTCGAGATAAAGTTCATAGCAATTAACAATTATTATCAGTTTCGAAAGCTATGGAATTCATGAATTTTGACGGATGTATGGATATATGTATATATGTGAATCCGATCCGCAAAAATTTGTTTTCTATGTCCCATGGAGCGGAAAACGCGGAAGCGTAATCTGCCCCCATGTTCCGATATTACTGCCAGTACTGAAAATATATAATATACGTAACGTAAACTATAGCTTTTCAGTACTGGCAGTGTATATCGGAACATGCCCTGCGCGAGCCAAATAATATACACTGTTCCGATAGAGACAACAAAAGGATCTATGAGAAAGAATCTTGTAAATGGCCAATTGCGCTTCCGCGTTTTCTGCTCCATGGAACATAGGAAAATGCATTTCAGCGGAACGCAATTGACGGAATGTCTGTGATTGGACGAACTTTCGTTCCGCCAATTCCGCATTCCGCATGTTCCGCACCATGGGACTGCGCCCTAAGGATTTCGAACATGAGCCGGTATTTATGAGTCAGTGTGTCTTTTTGTGTACATTTGTGTATGACTATAGTCAGAGAGAAGCCTGAGAGAGGCCATGCCGGCGATTTTCGTGGGACGCTTTTACTAGGCCGTACAGCAGCGCCGTGCATCCACTTTTAGGAATTGGAACTACGTATCCACATCCACTTTTCGATACCATCGATTATTTGGTTCATGTCCGTGCTAAATACATCCACTTTCATTTCTAGAAGTAAAATCTAAAATCATTTCTTACGCATGTGTGTCCACACATCTTATATCCATAAATTATAGATAAGAAATACATTTCGCGTATATAAATAAATTTATAAAAAGATATATATATATATATATTTTATATGCGATATTTTACATTTTAACATATACATATATACACTACGTACGCGCACGGATGAATATATATTATATATATGTGCGCATATATACAATTAAAATAGTAAAAGTAAAATTATATAATTATATAAAATTATATATAATTATATAAAATTAAAAATATAATTATATAAAATTAAAATTAAAATTATATAATTAAAATAGTAAAAGTAAAATTATATACATTTTATAATATATTTATTTACTGAATTTTTGCAATTAAAAGACATCAACACGACTTAAATCGGATAATTTTTGATTATTCATATATATTTATTAATTAAAAATTATCCGATTCATGCGTCATCGTGTGTTTGATGTCGTTCTAATAACTGTAAAAATTTCATTAATCTATTATACATTTACTTTCAAAAAGGTAAAATAAAAAATAAAGGTTTAAGTCCTTATATATTTCATAAGACATTTAAATTCGTGATTATATATTTGTTATTATATATATATATATATATATATATATATATATATAGATTAATTATATTAAAGGTCTCCGGATGTCGAAGCGAGGAGGAAAACGAGATCATGTCGTCAGTTTGGCAGTCTTTTACGCGAGGCTTTCTTCATTTATAGTATTTCACGAATACATATGTATATGTATATGTCATCTTACTATAGAAAATAACATTTTTATAATTCGCATTTTGTCTGCTGAAAATAATTTTAATGGATTAAAGATTAAATCATCCGATTTATGTCGTGTTTGGTGTCATTTTAATCGCTAAAATTTCATTAATCCATTAAAATTATTTCCAAATCGATAAAATACAAATTAAAAGTTTTAATTTTTATGTATAAAATGTTTATATTCGCGTGAATTATCGTAGATAAGGAAAGGTTCCCGTTGTCGTCGAAGCGAGAGCGAGAACGAATAAAGAGCGAGCGAGATGACGTATCATCAAAGAGTTCCGAAGTCTCCTCGCGAGGCTTCCTTTATCTAATCTTTCATATATCATATGTCATGTTACTATAGAAAATAAAATTTTGATAATTCGCAATATATCGAATTGAAAATAATTTTAACGGATTAATGAGACTTTTGCGATTAAAATGACACCAAACACGACATAAATCGGATGATTTTTAATTAAAAATGTAATCAAAATTTTAATTACTTTTAATTAAAAATCATCCGATTTATGTCGTGTTTGGTGTCATTTTAATCGCAAAAGTCTCATTAATAGTACTCTGCGTTGATACCACTGCTT
>NW_028141171.1:2095969-2239673 GCF_030444845.1 Prenolepis imparis | reverse complement strand
AACGAATCGTAAAAGCATACTAGGGACTTACAGAAAAGTTGCAAGTTGATTGGCTATCGCATGGCTTTTAGCAGAGAGAAACCTGAGAGCGGTTTAGCGGACGCGTGTACTGATGCGCCCCCTGACAAAGTGGACATGAACTACGTCGTTACGCTCGGTAAAAAACATAGAAATGGTTCGAATCCGTGATATGGTTCATATCTGAACTACTTGAATAAAAACCGAGTTGAGAACCAAACCGATGAGTCAGACAAGGACCAACAATCCATCGTTCTGGCTTTGTCTCACCAACGATGAGCGTCTTGTGGACTCGTGCGGCGGCAGGCACGAGATTTCGCCTCTCGCGCGTAGCGTTCCACGTAATTCGAGGACAAAATTTTATGACGTTAAACTTTGGGCAATATATAAAAAATTAAATATATTAAATATAAGGTGTAAAATCAGATTATAAGTTGAATAAAAATTATATCCAGTTTTTTGAGTACATTAAAAAAATTGTTTTTTGAAAGTGTATATTAAAAAAAATTGTTGAATTAATTTTGTTTTAGATGAATAAATATTCTAATTTGCATAAATAATAAAAAAAAAGTGCGAGTGACGGGAATTGAACCCCACTCGTAGTACGTACACTTAAGTCCGTGGTTATCACGTTACTGATTGTGAATCAGGTTCGATTCCCATCACTCGCACTTTTTTTTTATTATTTATGCAAATTAGAATATTTATTCATGTAAAACAAATTTAATTCAACAATTTTTTAATTTGCACTTTCCATAAAGCGGTTTATTATTTGTTTCATTTTGTATTAAATATAATGTGTAAAATCAGATTATAAGTTGATTAAAAATTATATCCAGTTTTTTGAGTACATTAATAAAATTGTTTTTTGAAAGTGTATATTAAAAAAAATTGTTGAATTAATTTTGTTTTAGATGAATAAATATTCTAATTTGCATAAATAATAAAAAAAAAGTGCGAGTGACGGGAATCGAACCCGACTCACAATCAGTAACGTGATAACCACGGACTTAAGTGTACGTACTACGAGTGGGGTTCAATTCCCGTCACTCGCACTTTTTTTTTATTATTTATGCAAATTAGAATATTTATTCATCTAAAACAAAATTAATTCAACAATTTTTTTTAATATACACTTTCAAAAAACAATTTTTTTTAATGTACTCAAAAAACTGGATATAATTTTTATTCAACTTATAATCTGATTTTACATCTTATATTTAATATATTTAATTTTTTATATATTGTCCAAAGTTTAACGTCATAAAATTTTGTCCTCGAATTACGTGGAACGCTACGCGCGAGAGGCGAAATCTCGTGCCTGCCGCCGCACGAGTCCACGAGACGCTCATCGTTGGTGAGACAAAGCCAGAGCGATGGATTGTTGGTCCTTGTCTGACTCATCGGTTTGGTTCTCAACTCGGTTCTTATCCGAGTAGTTCAGATATGAACCATATCACGGATTCGAACCTTTTCTACGTTTTTTACCGAGCTTAACGACGTAGTTCATGTCCACTTTGTCAGGGGGCGCATCAGTAGACGAGTCCGTTAAATCGCGGTGGCCGCTCACAGGTTTCTCTCTGGTACTACTATCGGGCCTCGGTTTTGGTCGCACATCCCAAACACATAGTTCGGCCTCCTTATCTCTATTCTTCCTGACCGCATCGAAGAATTAGAATTGTAGTAATTGCGTAGATAAGTGAAAACTGTGTTTATTTTATCTCTTGTTAAATAATTATGAATGACACCACATTTCTCGATATTGACGACTCTATCAAAATTAAAAATTTATTATTACCAGTAAATATATGATAAATATATATTAAATTAATATATATAAAAAATGGTAAGAATATACAAATATTTAATCTGCCCAACAGGATAAAGATAGAGATAGAGATGCTTTAAGTCAGCAGATGGACGAGTTAATGAAACAATTTGATTCAAAACCATCTATCCTCGTGCAACCTACTCCTGGTTTGTATAACATTTGCTTTGTAGATTATTTATTACAAATAAGAATATTTTTCGCAATATGATGATTACAGGTATCTGTGTAAAAACTAGAACTGACGGAAAAAAAAATTTTGTGAACATATGTGTGTCTGATAAAATTCCACCACCAGAAGATATATCTGATGCTAAATTATTTGAATTTTTAAATGAAGAAGTGGTTACTTATACTATACCGATGAGTATTTGTGCTGAAAGGATGGAAGCTGATAAATGTAATGACAATTCTTCAGTTTTTTTAAATATTAGAATATTTATGAATTAATTTTTGTAAGTAAACATTTGTAAATTTATATATTGTTTTTTTTACAGCTGATATACTCAGTGCAACACACGATGTCATGATAAATAAAGTGTATTTTAAAAAGTGCCAAGAGAAAAAACATTTTATGATATTTACGATATTAGTTATATTAAATGCAGTATCAGATAAATATGATAAAAAATTTGATATGGAAAATTATGTTATTCTTAAAAATCGAACAGTAAGTGTACATAAAAGATATATAAGGATTTATTTAAAATATATTAATGAATAAAATTGCAGGTAATGGGGAAATTACAACAGCATAGAATAGAAAATCGTGAGCTTAAAAAAACAAAAGATCACAAACCGCTGATTGAAGAAATTTCTAATTCTGTAACACGTACTGTTAACACAACTCATGTACAAGAAAACAATACTGCACAAATGGATTATGTAATTTTAAAAGAACCATTAAAAGGTCCAGCTGAGCATTTAATAATTTTATTTCACATGTCAAGAAACGTGAGTCACAAAATTATCAAATAAATTATTTTACAGATTAGCAACATTTAGTTGGATAGGTATTATATGCTTTTTCACTTACAGGTTTCAGTTGAGGATGTAGTAGTACTAATTAATTCTGATCGCATAAATGTCACAGATAGGAAAGCTTGTTCTTATGATATTTTACTTCCATATACACTTGAAACAAATAGTGCAAAAGCCTTTTTGGATTATAGTATCATGGTAAGAATTTTTAATTTTTTTTTTTTTTTTTTTTATATTTCTATTCTCTATTGTATATATTCCCATTTTTCAGGTATTGCGAATAGATATATTTCTAAAGCAAAAATAAAAAGTTTTAATATTAAAGAGATTCTACTTCTGTAATTACCTCTTTAAAAAAATTTTGCAAAGTTCATCAAAATAATTTAAGTTTTATTATACTTTATTTAAAAGCTTTCTATGAGCTTCTAACTTAAAAAATAAATATGCTCTATATATTATAATATATTTTGCTTTCTAGATCTAGATCTCTTGCTAAAATTATAAAAATGCTCAATAATTAAACAAGATATAAAATATATTTCACAGAACAATATAAACTGAACAATAAATTGCATATTAAATGTTTCACATTTCTGTATAAAATGCTAGTCGTTCAATACCCATCATGCTAAAAATTTGTGGCAATAGATATACTGTAATTATACCTATCATGAAACATGCTACATATTTGTAGATTAAATCGACAAATACTTTATTTTGATTTCCACTGTAATCCTGGCACTTCATAAGCTCCTTGCAATTAATTCGTAATATGGCACATACTATAGTGTAGCTGAGGTATTTGCAGAGAACTTTTGTTACAATAACAGTAGAAAAGCCGAGTATAGTTCTAAGAATCAGATGACCAAGCATAGAATATGTTGGCCAAATGATATAATATGGTGGTGAAGTTAACGATGCACTTAATATACCAGTATAATAACTAAGCCATGCTCCCATGTGAATCCCTGCTGTGACTGACACAACCATAGCAGTGTCACTTCTGAAATAAATCAAAATTACATGACAGATTAAGATTTCATTGCTTGTACAATCATATATGATATATCAATGACTCATATACCTGGTAGGTGTCCATTTATCACCGAGTGGATAATACACGATAACAGCAATACTGACCATCATCAGGATTGCTGATAACCAAAAACTGGTAATGATGTAAAAATTTGTTATATCTACTAAGGGTACCAATGGAATCATTAACATAATTGTTAATACTAAGCCAACTACAATATCCAACACAGTGTGCATACCTAAATAGAGTCTGCTTATACTGACAAGTATACACCTAGAAAAAATCTTGTATGTTGCACAATTCAATTATTTTACATTAATAACTAACAAATATTAATAAGTGATTAATAATAAGATATTACAATAAACAACTTACCAAACTAAAGCAATAAAGCAACCGATAAAAAACGGATAAATATATTTGTTCATTGTAAATAATACTATGCTAAATGGAATCGCAAGACCAACCATGGCATGAGTAGATGGCATTCCATATTCTTGTGACCATTTATTTTGTAATCTAACTGCTGGGGGACATGCTGGCCTAGGCCAGCAAATTATATCTTTTAATGCCTGGCCTGAAAATGACAAATTTAAAAATAAATTACATAAAGTATGACACATTGTTGTATTTTTAATAAATAATTTATTTTACCAATAGTCATAACAATGGCCCATATTAAGACTACTCTTCGACCAACAGCTCCATCAATATTCCAAAACAAAAATGGTATAAAAGATGAATAAAAGATTTCATCTCCTAATTCAGTTCCAAACAAAAATAGATAATACCAAAATAAATTAGTGATTGCATAATGTGGATTTTCTGAAAATGATGAAATTTCTTCTTTGTTTATTGATTCACTGTTTTGCTGATTTAAAAATTCCATTTGTTCTGTGCAGCTACTGAATTTTTTTGAACGGTTTGTATTATAGCCATTTATTTTTCTATTATGAAAAGCCAAAATATAATTTTCTTCATTACGATCAACTTTTACACAAATGTGTTCTCTCTTCTCAGTTTGAACTGTTTTTTGGGGTTTAAACGCCTCAAAATGTTTATCATATACTTTAACACCAAAAAATTTTTGAATTGTTGCGACTAATTGGGGATCCTTTAAGTAATCAATTAGTTCCAATATCATTCTGAATGGAATTAGCTAATTATATAATTTTAAATTAATCTCTCTCTTTCTTTAAAGAATTATTAATATTGCTCTCTCAAAGCCGAAAACATCCCATCGAGTAATCTGTATAAATGTTAATATATAAATTTGAGATACTTTATACAAATAATATAATTTAAATGAGGCAAAAAAAAAAAAAAATTTTTCGGAAAATATGCAAAACCAATTTTACTTACCAATTTCAATAAAATTTTATTTATATGTATATTTTAATATATATAGAATATTGATGTAATAATGACTAAAATTGCCACAATATTTAAAAAATATTACATTAAAAACCTATTGTAAATGACGTCTTGTGAGGTTAAGAAATCTGTCATATCGACCGAATTTTATCGGTCAGATCAATGACTATATACAGTAGTACGCATACTGGCCGTGTTCGAAAATTCATTGTCAGCGCTGAAAATCTCATATATGTAGAGTTCCTTTAAGACAATCCGCCATATATAGTCAAATTCCGGAAGTTGTTTACGCGCCAATTTTGAATTGATATATTTCACTTGAACATTTATTTATACAATACAAAAGATAAATTAAAAAAGAAGGTTAAATATAGTATATAAGTATATAATTATCGACGACAAAAATTATCTAAAAATTGTACTTCTGAAAAAAACTCAAAAATGCTGTTAGAACAATATAATAATAATATAGGTATAGGTCATATATCTCAAAGATGAAATAATGAATTAAAGATGAATAATATAAAAAAAATGTTTAATTTTCTTCAAAAAGTTTATTTTTATTTTTAACAGATATATTTAACAGATTTGTATGTATGTACACGCACCAGCAGGAATGGTGTCCTGCGTTAAATGTGTGCGAATACGTGTATGACAGCCGAAAGTCATACACGTATTTGCACACATCTAACGCCGGACACCATTCCTGTCAGTGCGTGTACAAAGAAAACCAAAACTTTTATTGCTTGTTATGGGACATTTTTACACATGTTTACGAAAATACTATTAGTACAGCAAGAAGAACATAGGATATGTTTAAATAAATATAAAATCAAAATTCTCTTTCTTTAGATCTTGAATTATTTTTACAAAAAATAGTTTAGATAAACATTAATTATTTGAAACTAAATTAATATCTTTATAAATATCTAATTTTTGTTCATAAAAGCATATATCAACAAATTTCCGTAATTATTTCGTAAATTTAAATTTTCCGCTAACTTTGGCTATTACATATGGCGGATTGGAATAACCAATCAGCAATTGATAGCCCGGTGTCTTAACTCTTAGGGCCATTCCACAATAGGTTGCAAATGCTCTCGTTGTCAGTTGATAATTGCGGATTGACCAATTCGATTGGTCAATCCGCAATTATCAACTAATGTCTTAAGATGCAAATACAGCTCTGTAATTGATTAATCATATCTTAAGATTGTACTTGAGACAGTCTTAAATATAAGAACCGACTATGGCCGGTATTCATAGTCCGATCTTATATTTAAGATCATCTTAAGTCTGGTCAGAGGTTGACTTAAGGCTGGGTCCACAATAGGTGATTTAAGCCCTAAGCCTTAAGAAATTGATCAATCGCAGTCAAGTATGAGGAGAAAACTCGACTGTGATTGGTCAATTTCTTAAGGCTTAGGGCTTAAATCACCTATTGTGGACCCAGCGTAAGATCCCATTCAACCAATCAAATGGCTGCGTAGCATCTCAAGCTCGGACTTAAGACGATCTTAAATATAAGATCGGACTATGAATACCGGCCTATGAATACCGGCCATGGACTGATATTTTCCGCATAACGCGTACCGCGTAACCAATCAGGGTGCGAACCCATGCAGCGGAATAGCAGAACGCGGAACGAGAGCGGAACCAATCGCGAGCGTTCCGCGTTTTTCATTCCGTGAATTTCAAATCCCTACATCTCCATGGAGCGGAACGAGCGTAAGCGAAACGAGCAACACGTCCCTTAAATGACTATTTAATATTGTATTTATCATTCGTTTTTATTATTATTTATTTTATTATTATATAAATGTTGAAATAAATTAGTTTCTTATTGGAAATATTTGCTAAAAATGTTAAATAAATTTTAAACGATTTTAATCCTTTTAAAATAATGACTCGTGATTGGTTGCGCAAAGTCCGCGATGCGCTCATTACGCTCCATGGGTACTTAAGGACCCGCGTTTTCGCGTAACAAAAATGACGGAATTGTATGTATGTGCACATATATTTTTGTGTGTTAAATTTTTGTGACGACTTGGAATAGCGCGTCAACAGAGTCTACAGAGAAATAAAGTAATTATATTAATGTAAATTGATACTAACTTTTATTACTAACCGTTGAAAAATAAAAGAAAATTGAAACTTAATAAATTGACAGGTAAGATTTATGATATATAATATATTAATAATATAAATATAATTTTATGTGCAATAACTTATGTCCTTGGATAGGACACTTACAAAATAATTTAATTATTCTAGTAGTATTTATTTTAAGCCGTTATAATTTTATAAAGGTATATTGTGTTAAATGTAATATTTAAATTTAGAATCAATAACTTCAAAATTTAAATTAAAGCTACATGTGCTATATGTGCGTACATTACCACAATGGGTGCATCCAGAAGCACAACCGCTCACTGAGCATTCAGTGAAGGGTGCAAACCCACGGAGCGGAACGGCGTACGCAGAAAATCGCGGAACGAAAGCTTCGACCAATCACAAGCATTCCGTGATTTTCAGCGACTTTCCGTGGTTTTCAGCGGATAACTATCCGATTGGTCAATCCGCAATTATCAACTGGCAACGAGAGCATTTGCAACCAGGGTTGGGAACGTATCATACCTTATGTATTATACATAGATATTCTACGTATGATACTAAGTATGATACGTGCCTTAGTTTGATACATATGTGTTCGTATCATACGTTACATAACCTTTCGTTTCACACGTGATGCATCATGTGAACAAGAATAAATTATGCATTATACGCATTACGCATCATGCGTGAAATGAAATGTACCCAATTACCTATTGTTAACTACTGTGCAGAGTTGTTATTAAAAAGTAATATAAATAATAAAATAATATGAATAAGGGCGGAAAACCCAGACATTCTTTCTGGACAGAAGGAACTTTTATTGAAAAAAGAAATGATAAAGGAAAAAAGTCATGATATAACAAAAATTATCGATTTTATTAATTGGTTTAGGATATTAAATAAGATATGCTTTGTTTATTAACTACATTAAACACTGTACTATTATATACTGCACTTACATTTTCAATTTCACTTCTTTTTTGTTTTTTATTTATAGACTGCATATTGCATATTTAAAAGATCTGTTTTTTATTAATGGTTAATATACAGATTTGAGGTTAGGATTAAATGTCAAATTTCATGCATAAGTTGTGTTCCAAAATTCACTGCTAGTGCTGAAAATCTATAACATACATAACGTGAACTATAATTTTCAGCGCTGGCAGTGAATTTTGGAACATAGCTATAATTTGATACGTATCCTACGTATGATACGCAATCATACGTATTATACGTAGGATACTTCTGGAATGCGTATCAAACCCATCCCTGTTTGCAACCTATTGTGGAATGGCCCTAAGGATTCAACCAATCGCGTTGCTTGATTCGGCAACGTGATTGGTTGAATCCTTAAATTTACGGTTACGGAAAAAATTTACGGCCTCTATAATCCAGCCTTAAAGGCCATCGCACACGAATTTCCGTAACCGTAAGCATAAGACGTAACGTAAGAATTATTTTATGTCTAAAATATGTGTATATATTTATATATATTACATATTAATATTCTTTAAAATTTTATTATTTTTTATACCAAATCATACATAAATCAGATATATATTGTATACATATGTCATGCAATGAACATAAATCGAGTAGAAGAATAGAGATGTGCCATAACCTTTTAGTAGCAATACTCATATATATATAGTCTATATACAATTCTTCGTACGTAAAAATTTCAACCGACTGAAATTCATGTTACGTGTTAAGGGGATCCTAGTCGGATGGTCGAACTCCGATAAGTTAGCACCACACATATCCAAACATATACACGTATACACATATACACACGATAGGTTAGCACCACACATATCCAACATATGCACGTATGCACACATATGCGTGAAAATGTTTTTAATATATAACTTTTTTATTAGACTTGCAATCTCACTTTTTATTGTTTACTAATATTTCTTCATGTTAACCCTATCGCGTATACTATATTTTATGCACAGATAAACTGCAGAACTATTTTTATTAAATAAGTATTGTTACGAGCTGACATGAAAGAAGCCGATAACAAAACTGTAATTTTTGATTTTTATATGATTTATATATGGAATTATAGCTAACGCGGTCCGTTTTTATAAGTACTTTAATCGTGGAAAAGGATTTATTGATCTGTATAGTCAATAAAAAGATATCCCAAAATAATAAAGTTGGTTCTGCCGTACCGACAGAACTAACTTTAGGATCCGACTAGGATCCCCTTAAGGCTGGTTTATAGAGGCCGTAAACTTTTTCCGTAACGCTGGGTCCACAATAGGTGATTTAAGCCCTAAGCCTTAAGAAATTGACCAATCACAGTCGAGTTTTCTCCTCATACTTGACTGCGATTGATCAATTTCTTAAGGCTTAGGGCTTAAATAACCTATTGTGGACCTAGCGTAAGAGTCATTCCACAATAGGTTGCAAATGCCCTCATTGCCAGTTGACAATTGCGGATTGACCAATCAGCTGACAAGTAGCTTTGCTCTGATTGGTCAATCCGCAATTGTCAACTGGCAACGAGGGCATTTGCAACCTATTGTGGAATGACCCTAACTGTAAATTTAAGGATTCAACCAATCACGTTGCCGAATCAAGCAACGCGATTGGTTGAATCCTTAAATTACGGTTACGGAAAAAGTTTACGGCCTCTATAAACCAGCCTTTAAGATTATGGTTATTTCTGATCTTACGGAATAATTTAGATCAAAGCTAGTTTTTGATTGGTTCTCGAGCTTATGATTACGTCTTATGCTTACAGTTACGGAAATCCGTGTGCGATAGCCTTTTAGATGTGTGCGAATACGTGTATGACTTTCGGCTGTCATACACGTATTCGCACACATCTAAAGGTGCCTTTTCATGCTGACGCTCGACGCTCATTTTTAGCGTCAAAAGACGTCACGTGACCAAAATTGACGAATTGGTATCTTTATTCTTTAAAAGCTGCTTTTTAGCATCAATTTCAATTACACATAAAATAAAACATTCATTAATTTAAAATAAAACTACAAAACAGTTGTAGATTAATGTAATATAGAATAAAATAAATTTTTGTCTACCGAGATACTAGTTTTCTTTAAAATTAATTAATGTTTTATTTTATGTATAATTGAAATTGAAGCAGCTTTTATATATTAATAGTTTTTTCGAACGTCAAAGATGTTTTATATGTTATTGTAGTCGATTGTCAGAAAAACGATTTAAATCATTTAATGTAATCAATGATGAAAACAATTATATTGCCTTAAAATTTGTTTTTATGGTAATGAATTACTAAATAGTATATCTCTATATTAAAAAATATAAAATCTAAGGAGCATAATGTTTAATAACTCGAATCACACCGTTGAATCTTTAATATAATTTTTTGTGCAAAAACCTTAGGTTTGTTCTTTATTGCTGAACTTTCTGCACTAGTGTACACTAGTGACACCAAAGCGTTCTTTATTGCAGTGCAAGATAGCATTGGTCCGTTCTTTATTGCAGTGCAACGAAATTTAGTGCAACAGTTCATTGTACTCGTTGCACTGGGTCTTGAGGAAGAACAAGCAGTGCAGGAACTGATAAGTTCAATAATGGTGGCGAATTTAATTTTATAAATAGTAATAGAAAGTAAAGTTCTGCGCAAAATAGGGAAAATATTGGGAATAAATATTGAATATTAAAAATAGAAATTATTTAAAAATAAAAGCTAATTTTGTGTATATAAATTTTTTGAAGAAATATAATTAAGAAATAAAGAAAAATTGAAAATTAATGTATTATATTGACTTTTTAGGAGGGACAGAATTTCAAGTTCTTTACAAAGAGATTGATTTTAATTGTGATACTGTAAATTATACTCTGTGTGTGTGTGTGTGTGTGTGTGTGTGTGTGTGTGTGTGTGTGTGTGTGTGTGTGTGTGTGTGTGTGTAGCAAATAAATCAATATTTATTAAATTACATAAAGATACAAATATATATGAATAACATTGAAAACAATATACAAGAAAATATACAAGAAAATATACAAGAAAATGAAAATGATAAAGAAAATACAGAAATACTTGCATGGACGGATGCTAATACCAAATTATTTTTATGTTTATATAAAGAAAAAATTAATTTAGTTATAACTAGAAAAATTAAAAATAAAAAATCTTATGGCATAAAAATATCAGGCATTAGATTTAGGCCCTGCGCACAATAGGAAAAATATTAGGAATAAATATTATAAATATTAGGAATAAGAATTATTTTAAAATAATAAAATCAGAAAAACTCTAATATAAAAATACAAATTCGGATATAAAGGACTCTTAATAGTTTATTAGCCCTTACTAGTCCTTTATACTCGAATTTGTAATTTTATATCAGAGTTTTCTCGATTTTATTATTTTAAAATAATTCTTATTCCTAATATTTAATATTTGTTCCTAATATTTTCTCTATTGTGCGCAGGGCCTTAGATCTTCTTCATCTGAAGAATTTAACAATTTATTTATTATTACGTGATGCGCCATGTTGATCACTGCACTAAATGGCACTGAAACGTTCTTTATACTTGCTTACACCAGCTTGTCCCCGCTTGCACTAGTTCAGTTCAGTGCAGTGCACTGTGAACTCAGTGCAGCAATAAAGAACAAACCTTAAGGTCATTGCACGTAAAAAAAATTTAGTCGTAATAGTAAGGCCATAAGCAAATCGTCCAATCACAGTCAAGCATTCTTATTACGTTATGATAATTATTCTCTATGATTGGACGATTTGCTTACGGCCTTACGATTACGACTAAAATTTTTGTACGTGCAATGGCCTTTATAATAAGAGAGGCGCGATCTTGTTCCTACTTTCTGATTGGTCGATTAAGCCGCCATGCTAGGCTCGCAAGGTCTCACGTGACCCATATATTGTGTTGTGTTCTAGTGTTGATTAAAGTGTTTATTTACAATTTAAATAAATGCATACTTGTAACTACGGTAAGTAGAAATGTTTTTTCTCTGTTAAATTATTGTAAGATCCTTATTTGTGCCCAGTAGTACACATATATGCAACCTAACCTAACCTAACCTAACCCTAACCTCTTCATTCGTGTATCGTATGTGATTCTCATCATAATTCGTCTTTTTGTTTTATTTTAGATGGTGAGGTACTGTGCAGCTAAAGGCTGTAATATAAAAGAAAAATGAAAGATCTAATGTTATTTCGATTTCCAAAAGAACCAGAAAGGCGTGCGAAATGGATTATAATGGTAAACTCAAAGAGTAAAGAGAAACAGGAGGGAGCATATGGCTCGAGCTAAGCGGACGGAAGTGAGTATATATCCCAGCATAAAAGTGGACACTCAAAATGGCTGCTTATGGGCGCCAATATTGAATGGCTTTTCGGAGATACTGGAAGAACCTCAAAATTACGGTAATTAGAAAACAATTTGTTATGTAAAGTATGACTTCCGAAATAATTTGCTTTGGAAATTATACTTTATTCGTAATTTTTATCAGCGAGTTATCTCGTGCATGAATCAAGAAAATAAAAGACAACCATAGTCAGAATATAAATAGGTTTTAATAGCGTTTAATAGATTGAAAAGCATTTATAGATAGAAAAATTTTTTATTACTATTTATTTAGAAAATTAGAACAGTAGGTATAAAATTCTTGTTATTATATTACTGATAACAATTACTAACCAGTGAAATGTTATCCCATAATTTCGCGCTGTTGTTGTTATGCCACAGGCCTGACAATGCACCATGATGCTCTATTTCACTATTTTTTTTACAATGATTGTACATAAAATAATATTTGACGCACACGTGTCTGCAGGCTCCGACAACTATAAGGGTGCCGTCACATGGGGCGTAACTTGCGTAAGCGTAACCAGCGGATCGCCAATCACCGAGTTATTCCGATAGAGCTCGACGAAGGGCTCTATCGGAATAACTCGGTGATTGGCGATCCGCTGGTTACGCTTACGCAAGTTACGCCCCATGTGACGGCACCCTAAAGGCTCATTCAGACAGGACGCGTCAAGCGTCAAGCAGCGAGCAGCAACCAATAAGCGAGGCAATATTTTTTACGCCATTGCTAATATTATCTCGCTTATTGGTTGTTGAATGGTTGCTGCTCGCTGCTTGACGCTTGACGCGTCCTGTCTGAATGAGCCTTAAAAGTGCCTTTTCATGCTGACGCTCGACGCTCATTTTTAGCGTCAAAAGACATCACGTGACCAAAAATAAAAATACCAATTCGTCAATTTTGGTCACGTGACGTCTTTTGACGCTAAAAATGAGCGTCGAGCGTCAGCATGAAAAGGCATCTTAACTGCAGACGACGCTATAAACGTCAAAAAAGTGGACACTCAAGATGGCGGCCATGACATACTTCCGTCAGCGATTTGCCTAGCCCCCACCATGGTATAAGGAGACAAGGTATGCTCTTGCGCATGAAAATAATTGACCAATGAAGATAGTGGAACAAGTGACCGGCCATATTAATATCTCAGCCAATCAGCGTTTTATCTCCAAATCCGCGGTAATTGAAACGTGGCATTAATTTTACAGGATAATTAATAAATTAATGTAATTAAAAAATATTATAAATTTTATAATTAAAATGATTTAAGTTTTTAATTAATAGTATAATAATAATAATAATAATAATAGTATAATATTAGTGTAATAATAGTATAATAATGTACATTATGATGTTGATTTAAACATTTAAAAAGGTAAAGGTAAATAATGATTTAAACATTATATTATTTAATATTGATTTAAACATTTAAAAAGGTAAAGGTAAATAATGTCTTCTATTCCCCATTTGACTCTTTTCTTCTGCGGATTTATAAGCTTGTGTATTTGTTGTGGTGTAAATACTTTTTGTAGTATTTCATGAACTTTCTTCTCCACAATAGTTTTGTTTTCTTTTTGTAGTCGCTTTATATTTTTTTTTTAGAAATTGATTTTGTTTTCTTTCTCTTGCCAATTGCTC
The DNA here is from genome assembly GCF_030444845.1 of Prenolepis imparis. NCBI lineage: Eukaryota > Metazoa > Arthropoda > Insecta > Hymenoptera > Formicidae > Prenolepis > Prenolepis imparis. The sequence continues at coordinate 2,225,357 of NW_028141171.1, read as the reverse complement.
CTTCAATTGCAATATTGCACTTTCATATCTACAAAAACAAAAAAATATATGAATTACAGTATACAGTTGGTACAGTTATTAAAAATAAGGTGAATATAAAAAAATGTTAATTATATGTTACAAATACATTTGCTGGTAAAAAAATATAATTAGATAAGTACATTAAATATAATATTTTAGAAAAAAAATAATATAATATTTTAAGATATTTAGAAATACGTACTTTTCATTTTCTGTAATATTCCCATTTAATTTTTCAATTGTTGGTATTTTCTGTAATCCTTGGTAATGGAATTTCATTTTCTAAATTTTCACTTAAAATTTCTTGTCCATAGTTACTTGTGCTAATATTATTTTCATTATGGATAGTTGCATCAACTCCACCAATTTCAGTTGAACTGGAATATTCAGTTACTGACACAATAAGTCTAAAAAAGTAAATATTATTTCTAAATTAATATGCCAAAAACTAGCAATAACACAAACATTTATAATAGCACAAACAATTACCTTGAGTTTTTATTAATATTTACATGGACTGAAGGATCATTATTATTGATTTCTTTTAAAACTTGTCGATCATTAAACAAATTTTCTGTCGGAACGGCATCAGGCAGGAGACTTCTTACTGTTTATGGAGAATAATCTCCATAATATTTGGGTTTTTCTTTGTAGCATGTGGGTAGAAAATGAACGGAACATATGCGTGCTGTTACATTTTTAACATAAAAAAATGTATTATCTATTACAATTTTCATATATAATGAAACTAAATTTATGTATTTACCAGTTTTAAGGTTAACCTCCTTGTCACAGGCTTTCATCCATATTGACGCAAACTCAGGATTTTTGGGAAATGAAAAAAATTTAATTTTTTTTTCTTTAACATTTTCACTGCGATTTTTGCATATCTTGACACTACATGCCACCATTATTTACAAAAAGGTTATCACAAATTGACTTCGTTACACTGCTTTAATTTTCAATATGGAGGGTCACTTGTTCCACCGCCATATGTGCGCAGAACTAGTCAAATTTGGTCTGCTTGACGAGCATACCTTGGCCGGTATTCATAGTCCGTTCTTATATTTAAGATCGTCTTAAGATCTCGTTTAACCAATCAAGAGATGCTATGCGAGCATTTGATTGGTTAAACGAGGTCTTAAGACGATCTTAAATATAAGAACGGACTATGAATACCGGCCCTTGTCTCCTTATACCATGGCCCCCATCACCGATACATTCCCTCCTGTATTTCTTTACTCTTTGGGTAACTCTAGTTTGCACTGACATGCGGATACGAGCCTAAGATGGCGGCGGTGGCAAGATGGGGTAGAGTTCGCGCCTCTCTTATTATAGGACTCTAAGTGGAAGCAGGTTATTCTATAAAAATAAAGAGTTATCTTTCTCCTACTAACCGAGGTCTAGTAAGAGAAAGAGCATCAATCAGACGTAACAGATTGTTTATTCGAGATTATGCAACATGTTATGTTAGTTATTTAAATTTTTTTAAATCGCGAGCAGCGATTGGCAGAAACATCTTCATACACAAGCTTTTTTTCAACGTATATTTCCGCACTTTATCAACTTGTGCCTTTTGTGAATCTTTGATTTCATCAAATTTCTACGTATTTTATTAAATAATAGTTTCTTTCAAGAATATATAGGCAACCGAAAATGAATCGTTTCGCAAAAATCCTTAGGAGTAAGGAAACTCGTGATTATTTTATGAGGCAAGTGTCATGGTTATGTTATCCGTTTTATAACTATTTATATAGTGTTCACGATGATACGTATTACATCCGCATCGATTATTGCATGTGCAAACAATAACGTTTTTCTTTCTTCAGCACGCATTTCTGGGGTCCAGTTGCCAATTGGGCGATACCAATTGCTGCTATTTGCGATATCCAGCGAAATCCTAAATACATCAGCGGAAAAATGACTTTTGGTTAGTTCAATGAATGATCCTTGAATATATTCTATTTTATATATTTATATATTTTTAGTGGAAGATAAATATTTGAAAAATATTTTTATTCGAGTTTTATACTATCGTTACTTTATTTATTCATATAATATTTAAAACATGTTTTAGCTCAAAAAGTTACGAGCAATATAATAAATGTTCAATTAGTGTCTGTATATATATATATATATATATATATATATATATATATATATATATATATATGTATGTATATACTTTATAGAGATTCTGGAAAGTTGTGATGATGTTTTGGAGATATAATCGAAGACAAAAGCTAGCAAAACTATAGTTTACACACATTGTACGTCTTATAAAAAATCGCTATAATTTTATTTCCTAGCTTTCAGTTGTTTTCAATGATAACACACATTGACAACCGACTGCTCGGTAATCGGAGAAAAAACTACAATTTTGATAAATTATTATTATTTTCTTTTAAATGGTTTAGTGAATGTTAATGTCATTTTCCAACATTGTTCTTTAAAGTTTCAATTATACATGTAAAAAATTGGAAATACACGGTAGAGATATTATTTTTTCGATATTTATTTTAATGTAGTACAATCTACATAGTAACGAATCTTCATAAGATTATGTGTAAAACTGACGGAAATTTAAATTCCAAGAACTTTTAAATAGGTTAATGAATTAAATCCAAATAGTATATTAGTATTTAATAGTAGCTTTAAAAGTAGAAACGATGATCCATATAATTTTTATGAATTTATACATTTTTTAATATCTCCCATACATCTTTAAAAGAGTAGTAAATCTCGTTTAATTGGGACTTTTGTTAAGTAATTCATATCCGGCGAATAGCCTTACGACTACGACTAAAATTTTTTCACATGCAATGAGCTTAAAAAAACGGAATTAAACATAAAAAAGCTCGTAGACTATGTATTAAAGATTAAAAATTGGAATTTGACTAATCAAAAAGAATTAAAAAATTTCTTTGTTCTAATAGATCAAATTTCAATCTTTAATGCATACTCGATGGGCTTAAATTCTTTACAATTACCTATGTTTAATTTCGTATTCTATATTTTGCTCATTGTGTTTAATTTTATTGATGATGCTATATAATTATTCGATTTCTATATAATTAGGTTAAGTCAGGTCATATCAGGTTAAGTTAGAATTAAAAAATCATATGTTTTTAATTGTTTTTGTATAATTATAGGATAAATATTCAAAATGACGATCTTTAATTCATTACAAGCATAATATATGTTTTAAGAAGGCATCGCCAGACATGAATTATTTAATAAAAGTTTTAATTTATGCCTTTTGATTCTTTATTGATATCGTACTGAATTGTAACAAGAAATTAGGAACTCATAGAGAAATTAGAAATCATGAGTTTTTTTGCTGATATCCATTGAAATAATTAAATTTTTTGAATGCAGAGGCACTCGTATTTAATAATATGGATTATAATAAAATAAGAAAAATTCTCTTTCTTTATTCCTAAATTAATTATATAGTAATTGTAAATTTTAATCATAAAATCCATTTTCATTGAAAATGTAAACAAATACAAATGAATTATACAATATCATTTATTAATGCAGAATAGAAATTAAGCAAGGAAGTTTTTGGAATTTATTAATCCATATATATTATATCGAACACAATCGCATTTATAAAAAACTTATTTATTTCAATATTTTGCAAGAAAAAATTGAAAAATATAATTTCTTACTTCCAACGTCATAATATATGCAGCATGATGTCAATGAGAGACCGAGACTAGCAATCTTAAATTAAACAACTTTTATTAACTAATACATTGCACAATATAGTTGCAATAAGAAGATAGAATCTTAACGAAATCTATTCCAGATTCTTTTAAGTTTGTCGCAACTTTGCAGAATTGTTCTGTATAAAATATACATTTTTGTTTCCAAAATGTTTCCTGATGTTTATCTTATGTATATAGAGATTTTTAGAATGTTATTTCCGGAGTTTCTCAATTTGATAGATTTTTTATCGAGAAAAAGAATGCCGCAAACCACAGTGCGCTACGATTAATAGTTTTCGAGATATCGATGTTTCAAATAATGCTTTACCTATAATTTTAAGAAATTAATTGGACTAGGTTAGTGTTTTTTGGGTTGGGATTACTGGAGAAGGGACCATAGAACTTACAATTAGTTTAGAATGAGACAGAACCATAGCTTCCCAGATAGCCAAATCTGTCAAGAGCATGTATTAAAACTGTGTGCTATATATTTTTGCCAGCAAAAAAACTGCAGGTTTTAAACAAAACTTGTTATATCAGATAATAATAGCAGAACGTTGGCAGAAATGTTATAAAACCTGCTAACATAATTTGGCAGCAAGTCAGTAGCAAAAATCAAGCAGGATTTGTATAGAATTATCATAGCAGATTGGGGTAGTAGAAACCGAACAGGATCTGCGCAACGCAGTTTGATGTCAAATTGACGGCAGAAATCGAGCAAGATTTGTGCGCGCACAATCTGATGGCAAATTGACAACAGGATCTGCATTTTGCAGTAATTTAATAGTTCCTTCGCCTATCGCTATGCGATGTATTTTCTCGCAATCAAATTTCTGTTAAAAATAGATATAAAGTCTGCAAGTCGTGGCTATTAATAAAATATATTTTTCTATCAGTTTAATTTTTGATATCTGACAAGTCCGGACAAGTCTAACATGAGAATATTAAACTTATTAGAATCAATAGGATATACATGGAAAATTATCCATTTACTTTCTATTTGAAGCATAAAGCAGAATTTAATTCTCATAAATTATATCTTAAATTTTATAAATTACAAATTTAATTATTTTTACAATTTATTTTATTAATTTAATGAATAAATTAAATTAAATATTTAATTGCTATGTGAGATATAACTACATACTATATAATATGTTATACATTAAATGTCATATTTATAAAAAAAAAAAAAAAAAAATTATAATTAACGGATAACACATCTTATGCACTTGTTATATTCATCGAAAAATATTGAATTTTATTATACTTATATGTTCAAATGGCAAGGAACTGCAGATCCTGCTCGATTTCTGCCGCCAATCTATACTATCAGATTGTGTTTGACAGATCTGCTCGGTTTCTGCCGCCAATCTACCATCAAACTATATTGTGCAGATCTGCTCGGTTTCTGCCACGAATCTGCTGTCAGATTTTGCTTACTAACTATACTAGCAGAATATCATCAATTGCGGACACAGTGGATAGGAATCTGCTGTAAAGTCATGATTAGATCTGCTGTCATACTGCCGACATGCTGCTAACATTTTGTTGTTGTCTCACTTCTTGGACATAGTTGTGCACATCCTATTCCGGAGTCTCTCTCCCCAAGTAGCAAGCTGACGTCATTAAACGTCAAAATTATATCAACGACGTCAAAATGACGTACGCTTGCTACTTGGGTTCCGCCCACGCTTTGGTATTAATGTTTTTAAGTTTTGTTCCTCAAAAAATATATTGATTTCAAAATTTTTGACAAAAGGTTATTCTCATAGGATTTTTCATCAAATTTATTATTATAAGAAATTTTTGTTTTATTTTAAAAAAATTTATTGATTTCAAAATATTTTAATACAGCACATTTTAATTTTTTATGAAAAAATATATTGTACACTTTTTTATGAAAAAAATAATGTACACTAGAATCATATATAGTACAGTATGAATAATAATAACACAATGTAAAACAAGAACTGTGTAAGATAAAAGCAAAATTATGATTGGTGAAGAGGGAAGGAAGAGTATCAGAGTCAGAATGTGTATTGAAGTCATAGAGTCACCTAAAACTAATTCATTTTTTCGGTAAAAAAATCTATCAAAAGTGTCTATGAAACTGAGGAGCCCCGGAAATAATTCTTGCCGAGATTTTATAAGATTTTTAAAAATTCAATAAGATCAGAACAATAACTTGACATCATGATTTTACTATCACATAAAAATTACTTGTATTTTAAAATTTTATTAGTTTTATTCAATTGTAAAAATAGAGAATAAAAAATATGTACTATAAATATTTACATAGTCTATTTTATCATAGAGAGTTTACAAAAATTATGAGATTCATATAGCTTTTGGAAATTCTAGAATTATATCTGCCGCTTATTAATATAAATTTTTTAAGATTCTATATTATATTCTTTTTCAGCCTTATGTTTATATTCAGCAATGTTCATGAGATTTGCCATCAGGGTGCAACCACGCAATATGCTTCTATTTGCCTGCCATTTTGTTAATGAAGGTGCACAAATTACACAAGGTTGTAGATTTATCAATCATCATTATCTCAATAAAAAAGAATGATAAATTAAGAAATAAGTGCTATATTTGCTGGTCAAAGAAAAATTTTATATTAGTAAAAAATTGTCATATATGTATATATATGTAGAAAGAAAGGAAGGGGAGAGAGAGAGGGGGAAGACTAGATATTTGTTAAATTGTTAAACATACAAATATATAAAATACAAATATAAAAATGTTTGAATGAATGAAACGGGCTAATTGAGAGCCGAGTGCGGAAGTCGTTGTGCATAAATTGGAATAAATAGAATGTCTTGTAGGATTTAATATTGTTTATTCTCGATTGAGGAAGAATCTTATGTACGTTACAAGGTTTCTTCCTCAATCGAGAATAAACAATATTAAATCCTACAAAACATTTTATTTATTTCAATTTATGCGCAACAACTTCTGCGCTCGGTTCTCAATTAGCCCGTTTCATTAATTCATTTATTATTTATAATTGAGCCTTATCTAATTCATATAAAAATGTTTGATTATAAGGCCCTGCGCACAATAGGAAAAATATTAAGAATAGGAATAAATATTAAGCATTAAGCTTCCTCCACAATACAAAAGTACAAGCAATAGGAACAGAAAATAGAAAATATTCATCAATAGAAGGAAAGAATATCTATTGTTATCCCCTAATATCTATCTGCTTCTGTTGATACACATATGGATATTTTTATTCTCTGTTCTTAATTTCTATACTTTTATATTGTGTAGTAGGCCTAATGCTTACCCAGGTAGAACATAAAACTCATAATGACGTCATTATGACGTCACTAAAATGTCATTTTGAAAAAATCATAATGATCTCATTTAATACATTTTTAGCAACGTTTTGATGACTTATTTTTGATTTCATATCCCGTGTGGAAATTTTATATAGGCTATAACCGGGCCCTATAAAGGTTTCCTAACTTTATTTGAGGCCCGAGTTAGGACGCCCATCTTGGCCCAATCTCGAGATGTCACGCTCTTTTATCTAGGGCCCTTATTGCTTTCCAAACTTAGGCCAATATGGGCGTACAAATTTTGGCTTGAGCCAAAAAAGATATATTCATATATCCATTTCGAAATTTTTTAACTTGTTTTTAACTACATGCAACTTATATAATGATTCTATCTGAAAATTAGGCGTTTTATAATGGATTAAATGTTTTTTTGTATTTGAAAAACACACTTACCTTGGTGGGACTCGAACTAGGGACCTCTGGATCGTGAACCAACTGCCTTACGTGGTAGACTACTTTTTAATTTAATGTAAGTGTTATATCTGCATATGTCATAACCAGCACAAATATATAATTTTTCAAAAATTATCTTAAGAAACAAATTCAGTTTAAAAAAAGTAATAAAATTTCGAAATGGATATACAAATATTTTTTTTTAAATGTCAGGTCAATGTCGGAAACCAGTGTCGGCTCGACACTGGCACGTAGCATTGGATCGATCACATGTATAAGTTAATTATTTAATATCACAAAAAGTAAACAGTTTGAATAAACTTTAGATAATTGAGTCATTTCTTTATGTGTATTTTAAAAAATGTATTGATTGCATCGTTTACATCAAAAGTAGAGTAAAAGAACTTTTCATTTTTTCTTCCACTTCTTACGAACACACGTACTTTTTTATACAAAATATTAATACATATCCCAGGTAGAACATAAAACTCATAATGAAATCATGATGACGTCATTTAAAAGTGATTTTGGAAAAAAATTTTTATACATATATTACAGTTATTTATTTATTGTTCACACATATTCTAACAATTATTCAAGCAACATAAATTTTTTAAAAGTCATATAATGCAATTATTTTATATTAAGGGGATTTAAATCTAATGATTACTTTTGTCATCTTTAAATCATTTTTGAATCATTTTTGTCCAGATAACTTTTAAGTGATGAATAAAATCATGATGATGTCATTATGACGTCATTATGAGTTTTATGTTCTACTTGGGTAATATTTATTCCTATTCCTAATATTTTTTCTATTGTGCGCAGGGCCTTAGGCTCCTGGGTGCTCACCGCGGCCATATTGGAATCGTGACGTCAGAAGCGAGAAATAACACGTTGAGATTTCTTATTTCTAAATAAAAACATATTTGCATAAAATAACACTCTTAAGATCTCTTTAATACATTTATAAAAAACGCCGAAAACTAGTTCTTTTCCCTTGACAGTCAATCAACAACCGTAAAATGATCGAGATATCAGACTTTGACATGCGGAATGACTGCGCATGTGCAAAGACCAGACGGACTGGGCCTCTAATAATATTACATTTTACAGCTGTTGATTGATTATAAAGGGAAAAGGATAGTTTTCGGGGGTTTTTTAAGAATGTGCTAAAGCCATCTGAAGTGCTGTTTCATCGAAATATTTTTTTATTTCGAAATGGCATCTAAGAAATTTTAGCGTGTGTTTTCTGGCCTCTGACGTCACGATTCCGACATGGTCGGCGAGGTACCATAGGAGCCTTGATAAGTAATATTTTAACAAAATTTTTTTGTTAACTTGTCAATTTATTATATTTATGAATAATTACTCAAGAGAACAAATTAATCACTCAAGAGAAATTTTTAATGCTTATTTAAATGTATTATATATTTTTCGATTATTTTTAGCAACACATTTTAGCAATTATATATATATAAGGCACAAATTAAAGTTTGAAGCAAACTTTTTTAAAGATACATAGATATAAATTTATGTAAACTATATATTTCATATAAAAGGTACAAAATATATTAATATATAAAATTGCATTATATTAAATTTTGACATCGACTATTAATATATCATAATATAAAAATTAATGTATTATTCATTAAATAACCCTGATAAAAAAAATCGATAGAAAACAATAGGAACCGATACGATCCGTAGAAAATCTTATCGTTTCTTATTGTATCTTATTGTTTTACTTTTTAGATTTCGAAAGAAATGTTATCGTTTTTTATCGTTTTCTTTCATTCTCTGTTAAAAGCGGATCAGTCGTTAGAATACGATAAAATTCTTATTGTGATATATTGTTTTTTATTGTTTTATTGGAATTTATCAAGAAAAAATAATTGAAAATCTATTCGTAATCAATTGTATATTTACAATAAAGAAGTTTTAAGTTTTTTAACATACAATTACGAAAAATCCTATAATTTTTAATCATGCATCAACCATAAACAATTGAAAACGTATTTTATAAATGTATTATCGTAAAGTTACAACAGAAAACATCCCCGATAAAAAATCGATAGAAAACAATAGGAACCGATACGATTTGCAAAAACAGTACATTGCAATTACATTGCAGTAATATTACAATCTTGCAAGTTGCATTGTAATACTGTAGGGACATTATAGAAACATAATAACTGTAATATTTTATGAAAAATCTTACAGCAACATTCCAAAAATATTATAAAAAAATAGTATTCAGTCAAATCGTTAGTTCCTTCATTTACCGCTATGCGACGCGCGATTCACTATCTATCTCGTACTTAAGTTTTAGTCAGGAGAATTATATAAAGTTGATGAAATTAGCTCTAAGACTAAAGGTACAATTGTCTCTTAACTTTAAAATGTCGAGTAAATGCTAGATTTAACGCTTGATGTTATAACATTAATAATGTTTTATAACATCAGCATAAACTAGAATTTACTTAATTTAAAGATAATAATTATAGAAATATATATATTTTACTACATTAAATTACTATAAGTAAACATAATGATGAAAGCGCGTAATATATCGAAATAAAAAGTTTTATTTAATATTATTTTTAATATATTGCACCGTAATAATACCATAACATTACATTGTAATTTTTTTAAAGGCGGAAATTTTACTGTTGCCACATTCTTGCAGTAATATTGCAGGAATATTTCACAACTCACATGCAATATTATAATGTTAGATCTATGCAATATGTTTCTACAATCATTCAATGCTGTATGGGTTAGCGAAAAGAAATGATAAGAATAAACGATAACATATTAATAGGATACTTACGAAAGGAAACGCTAGAGAATCAATCGTACATTTACGATATTCTTTCGTTAACTTTCGATTCATAACTACGATTAAAAACGATGTAATCGTTTTCTATTGTTTTCTATCGATTTTTTTATCAGGGAATTTTAACTAGAGATGCTATATATTTGTAATATATCATTTTTTAAAATTTTATTTCCAAGTAATTTAAATTATACATATAAGAACTTAAAATATATAAATTTATTATTTATTTAAAAATCATAATTGTGATATTTCTGTAATTACATACAATTAAATGAAAATATTAAAAATTTTTATAATGAAAGTTTTGTGATTTATCATTTATACATTATACTTTGTCCGTATCGACACTGCCTTTAAGATTATAAAGGAAAGGAGGGTTTCCAATAAAAAATAATATAAATATTTTTAAATATACATATATAAAATCTTAAAAATTGTATACAAAAATTCAATTATATTCGGAGAATACACTATAGATATAAAAATGTAACAAGTTATTATTTATTGCCATTATAAAAATTATATTCAAAGACTTAATTTGTAACTTTTCATCTATCTATTTTTAGAGAGTAATATTAACTTAACTTACATTTATATGGACGGCATAAATATTGTACTTGTTGATAACAGAAATGTAATAGTAGATTTTGTTTTACAAAATATCATGTTTTACGAAGTATATGTAGTTTGATTTAAAACTTTTTACTCTAATAATTATAAGAAAATTCTTTCTTGAATAAAAATTGTTTCAAAAAATCTATATGACTTAATGAAATATGACACTTTTAATCCTTATAATGAGTACATGCTTTTAAAATTGGCCATCTATTTTTGAAACACCACGTGTAGATCTTTTTAATAATCTTTAGAACAATTTTTATTTGAAGAATTTTTTTATAATTTTGTTAATTAAAAAATAATTAAGTGTCATACATGTGTAACACTTAAGTCAAATATGCTGTCTATATGTATATTTGTGTGAATGTGTGTGTGCATATATATTTATCTTCTTTGAATTTGCAAAAATATTATTAAAGTTGATATGTATAGCAATAATATCCAATTGGCTTGAATTGATGAAGCACCAGCTAATCGACATTTAAACATATCATATCTAAAATAACACAATGCTTAAAATTAATAAATCATTATTATTTCATATCATGTAATTATTAATATAGATAATTTTAAACGCACAAATAACTTATTAATAATTTTCAAATTATTATAAAGAAAGAAAATTATGAGTACCTGGTTTCTTTATCAGCTACAATATTATTAAATTCAGCTTCGACTAATTGCCCATCGTAATATGTAATTAAATCTTCAAATGGATATTCAAAGCCTTGCTTACATTCACATTTATATCCACCTGTTTCGAATCCTCTCCCAAGAATAGGTACACACTATGGAAATAAAAACTTAAAATTATAAATAAATAATTATATGTTTTTATATAAATACAATACTCTATATAAACAAAAATAAAATTATCGCGCAAAATGATTTGGAATTACAGCAAATATGTGTATTCCTTTAATATTTTCAAATTTATGCAGTGTCCCAGAGGATCACACATTACAACATCTACTAATACTAGTAAATTCTTTGAAGATCATTTGGAGACGATCTTTTCTTAGCAAAAATGTCGAGGGAGATCATCGTTTTTTGCAAGTTTCTAAATTTTTGAAGAAAATTCTGAAGGAAATTCTTAAAGTAAATTCTACCTGAAATTAAGTAAAGAATATAATTTTAATAATCTTTTAATTCCAATGTTTAGTTTTGCGAAAAGCTCTTCTTTTTGAATCGCTTATAAGTCGAATATTGATGTCTCGACCTTTTCAAGAAAAAATCGTCTTCAAATGATCTCAAGAACCTGCCATTAGCAGGCGATATCCTTGGAACCCTTGGAACCTTATACAGTACATTATATAATTTTAACATTTTTGTTTAATATAATGGAATAATGACTTACATATGATGTCTTCCTATCACACTTGTGCGTATCTTTGAATGCGTTTGATCGGTAAAATTTATCATCGCATTGATTTACATCTACTTGAAGTAAATCCATGGTAACAGCTACAATACCTCTGTAAATATCTCAATGTTAAATATGATCTTTCTCGTTTTTATTACTGGAAACTGGTTTTATGTCTCCATAGTGTTTCTACATTTGAACACACAGTGTTCTATTTTAAAAGATCCACACAAATATTTTTTGAACATTGCATTTTAGAAAACAATGTCCAGACAAAAGTTGTAGGATTTCGAGGGGGAAAGAAGTTGGCGTTACTGATTTTATATATATACGTATATATACTACACACACACACACACACACACACACACACACACACACACACACACACACACACACACACACACACACACACACACACACACACACACACACACACACACACACACACACACACACACACACACACATCCTTTCCACATATGATCGCACACCGACGGGAACAACACTTACTTGAATTCCAGTTTCTCCTTCAAGCTATCCCAGCCGAAAAACGGGGATGCATAAGTAATTACCCACTTCTTCACCTTGCCATTACAATCAAAGTACGGAGTTGTCCAGTGTCCATGGTCCAGGTTTGCTGCCCTACACAGATAACCCATACCATATTCTCATACATTAGAATAAATCGTACTTTAAAGATCGGATTTCCTTTATCTTCCAAGGAACATAATCCTTTTATTCTTTAATGCTTTACTTATTATCGCTTGAGAGCATATATTAATAAGATATAATTATCACCCGTAAATTTTGCAAACAATATACGCGCTTTTCCTTACCTGTAAAAGTTCGGGTAGTGTTCAAACTTTTTTAGGTGCTCTCCAGTTTCGTTAAATCGAATCTTTATCTTCATATAATATTTTTCCAATTCATCAAAGTTCGTCGCCCAACGTTGCTTTAATACTTGGAAGTAACTTTTCTTCGTGTATACTTCATCTATAATCACACAAATGTGCATATTAGCAATTAGTCAAGTTTAAATTACTCTTTAATGTTTAAAAAATTTACATGCTGAATACAATTTACTAACGGAACAAATTAATAATTAAAAATTTAAGTATAATATATTCTAATTTGTATGAAGTTATTTTTTCTTTTTCTGTAATATCTGAATTTCCCTTTACCTGTATCATTAAGTCTGGCTAAGTCTTCGAGTTTAAATTTACGCGTGTTTAACTGAGTCTTGTAAGCATATGGGGCGAAGAATGTCCTATTAGTAAATTTATTACGATCCCAAAAAACGCTGGCTGACCATATCTTTGTATCGCCAAGTATTAGGGCTAAAGTCTCTCCTATCATTTGATCTTCCGTTAGCGGTCTGTCGGCTACTCTTTTACCCGAATATACTTCCAAGGGATCGGATATTTGCAAAAATACACTGATAAAGTTTGCCAATCTAGTCGCCATTTTTGCTTCATTTTCAAAAAATTCTTCCGCACCGAAACCAATGTCACCGCGTAATACTAAATCCTGTGGCGCATAACTAGAAATAAAATTCAGGAATATTGTTCGAGTTAAAATAAAAATATATTTCAATAATAGAAAATAAATGCGATAACTACGTACTTCTTGCAAGTTCTCGAATTCATGCCCAAAATAAATTTGAGAACCTGGTCAATGTTCATCTTTGTATCGTGAAGCGAGGACGGGCCGGTTGAATGATTTCTATAGTGATGATATTGTTCGAGATATTTTTCTCTGATATATGATTTTGCTTTTTCCCATTGTACTGGCATTTTATGAATCCCTGCAGGATGAAATTCTTTCATTAAAGTTACTTTTTGTCGATTAATACAGCGAAAAAAAAAAAGAAAAAATACATACAGCCAATTCGCAGGCAATCAAAACCATTATAGTATTGTTCTTGCGTCGCTCTTTCCACTATTTCTCCAAGGAAAGGTCGTCGTATTACAGTCGGTAGTCTGTAACCGGGTCTACATCTACATTGATATCCCCCTCTTCTAAAGCCCCAACCATGTATCGGCTCGCACTGTAAATAAAACATGTATAGCAATATATTGTATGTATGTACATATATATATATACATATTGTGTGTGTACATATTTATTTTAATTAATATATCGAATATTGCTGAAACTATAGCTGTAACAAGAAAATATTTTGTATAAAAGATTTTGAAGGGAAAAAAATTGATAATCTTGAATTTTAACTAAGATTGTTTGAAGGTCAACCTAATTTTTTCAAATGAAACCAGTCAGAAATGAAAACGTAGAGACTTTTTATATATAAATAGATTTCTCGCAATATTTGACATAAAAAGTAATAAGGATAAAATGGCCAAAAAGTGAATAGTTTACGAGAGGTTTTGTACTTCAATATAACATACTTTTACAGACATAAATTATGAAATATCTCGTAAAATATTCAATTTTCGATTTTACCTTAATATTTTTATGCAGAAAATAATGAAAGGAATATGATGTAAAGAATAGTTGATTTTAGGAAAAAATATGTAATTTGCAACTAGTAGTGACACATTTTTTTTTCTTTCTCCTTCAAAGCCTTTGACTTGTATGAAATATTTTATCGTTATAGCCATATTTTCAGCAATATATTATATCAATTAAAATATATATATATATATATATATATATAAGTATATAATTAATATATTAATTTAATAATATATTGATTTAATTTTAACACACACACATATATGTATATGTATGTATATTTAATGAATTTGATTTATATGATAGTATTTGAATATACCTCTGTAGTATCAGTTTTACATCTTGCACTATTGGCGAATCTATTAGGACCACTATTTCCTTTACCTTTGGGACACTGATTTATGTCTATTCTGTCAAAGTCCATTTCCATCACAGAGACAGCAGTATACCTAACAAATTTTTATTTTATTATAATTTATAAACTTACTGTATCATTATAATGTTTATTTATAATATATATTATATATATTATTAATTATTAATGCAATATATATGTACGTTGGGTATTCAACATGTCTGAAACCAGTATGCCGTGGATAGATATCTGCTACAGGTGATACTGCAGCCACAATCCATCGATTTGATCGACCGCAATCAAAATATGGCCTTGTCCATTTCACAGGTCCAGGATATTCATCAGCACCTGTAATGTAAATTAATAATGAAAAAAATAGGCATAAGATTTCAGATTGTAGAATTATTGTTTGAATTCTTTACCAGGTGGACCGTGGAAAGTAAATGTTTCATTTGTATTATTGGCATAACGAATTTCAACTTGATAAGTTGTTTTAGTATCATGTCTTTTCTCCACATTATCCGGTAACCATTTCTTGTACCTGTAAGCGAAACATAGGATATCTATACAAACGAATGCCATGAAATATATGAATTAATATTGATGGATCAAATTTATTTCAGGAATTTATTGCAAATAATATATGAAGCAATTGTTTTTCTTAACTTTAAATTTTTAAAAATTTTCTAAAGTAAAGAATTGCTTCAAAATACCATTCGTTTATACGATAAAAGTCACTAGTGTAGTCATCACTGAGTCTGGTGGTGGGAAATGCCCCTAAATCTTGCACGGTGAATGTATTCCTAGTCGATATCCTCTCCAAATGTATAGGATCATTGAAGTCATCCGCTCTGAAAGTTCGCGGTGCAAATCTGGGAAAGGTTTTATTGAAGAAACCTCTGTAGGATGGGGAATAGGACATGTTGGACGAAAAGTAGATGGCCGAGGTGTTAATGTAAGGATTGGAGGAGACATCCGCCACCGTGGACAGGAAATAGTACATCATGCCTGGATCATAAGTGTCGTTGATCGCCGGTCGAATGAAGCGCGACTGGAGGATGTAGCTCCAGAAGAAGCTTCTGCTAAGGGCCATGTTGTGAAGGTGCAACAGGGCGGTGCGATTCGGGAATACCGGATTGATGTTGATATCCTTGATGTCGGGCAGATGCGACACCGCGTCTTCCGGTAGATACAAATCGCCGAGATGCTGAATTTGACAGTTGTCCTCGTTCACCTTGTCCATTCGCATGCGAATCTCGTCGAAGGCGTCGCGGGTTTGCCATTCGTACTGGCCGACCACGACAACGCCTAAAATAAGGTAGTACAACCAGGAAGCGATGATGATCGGCATCATCGCGCGAGGAAGAGTAATCATTTTTTTTTAATCTAAAGGCACTTCTATAGAACACTTGTAGTAGCTTCAACGAACACCTTGCATCTTAGCACCTTCTTTCTTTCTTTGTGTTTTGTTTCTTCCCTTTCGTTTCTATCGGAAATATTGCACTCTACAATTTGTAGATAGGCCTATTATTATATTTTATTATAAATTAAACAGTTTTGTTATAATACTCAGTCTTTTAACACGTTGATGTGTTGTAGGGACGGAATCGATTTTATATTAAATACTTTTACAATGGACGGATCTCTCGATCGAATCACACGAATGTTTGGAATTAACACGCCCAGTCTAGCGGGTGTGTGTTTCATAAGCTGTCCAATGGTGACGTCATTACTCATGTATACCGCCGCATTAATAGGTTAGTTCGTTGTAGCTGAACTTCTTGCACTTTTTGTTTGTTCTCTCTTTTTCTATTCTCTCCAACTTTTATAATTTTTCTCATTTTTAGTAGGTATATATAGTGTACCGTAAAAGTTATTAAATTATATAAAGAATAATAAACATAAAATATTATTTTATTCTTTTATATATATATATACACTTACAAAAATTAAAAGCTAACACTTATTAATTTTTCTTAAAAAATGGGCAAAATTCAGGCAGCTGTAAACTTATATAATAAACCGAAATGTGTAACAATAAAATAAGTAATATACCGTGTTCATTACATTTCACGTTAGTTGTAATTTCCCATTTATACAAAATTGCAGTGATATAACATAAATATATAGAATAGCGCGATGAAATTGTTTTAAAATCGTATAAAGATGAAGGTTTTATTAGGCATGTACGTATGTATATGCGAATATGACAAAATAAATATATTATACTTACAATTATAGTCCAATATAATTAAATAATAAAAATTAAATAATAAAAAATAATAAAATTTAAAAAATTTATTTTATAAAATTTTTTTATATTATTTTTCTTTATTTTATAAAATTTTTATTTAAAATTAAAAATTTATTTATTTATATGAAAATTAGACTTTACAACTTAAATAGTATAATAAATGAGCGATTTCTTCTCATCCGGACATTTATTCCGCTTTCTAAATTTTTGATCAGTTCAATATATCTCTGAATTCCCTGTTGAGATATATCAGAAAAGTTGAACTCTGACAGAAATAATTATGACATCTTTAATTTTAATAGTCACTTTTTGTAAGCTTTATATAATTCTTTTATGACTGAAATTTAAATACGAGATAGATATATAGCTCATCGCACGTCACATATAGCGATAAATGAAAGAATTGGAATATTTTAACATTTTTCATAAAATATATTACAGTTAAATGTTCTTATAAAATGTCTCTACAATATTACATTGCAACTTGTAAGATATTATAACATTATTGCTGCAATGTAATTTAAATGTTCTGTGCTGTATGTGATATGTGATATTTAAGTGATGCTACACGTTGCTGTTATTTTAAGATAGTTAGAAAATTATAAAGTAATATATAACAATATTATAAAGCACAGTTTTATATTGTGACTATCAAAAAGTTATATTATTGTATATAAAATATAACATTTGTTATATTGCGCGTGTTATTTCGACGTTATATATAGCGTTATTTATATTCTGTGTTTGCTGGGATATATACTCCTTTATTAATCCCCTCTTATGTTTTTCATAATTTCTTCTTCGTATTTTTAAAACGGCTCGTTCTCGGCTCAGGAAAATCCTAGCTCGGGTTTTCGGCATATGAAAATATTAGAGTGACAATAGCTTTTTTTCCATCTTTTTTTTCCACCTGGCGAGAATTCACAACAGAACGTATTAGTTACTTTATGAGGGGATTGGCTTCGCGGAATTGTTTTTTCCGCATTACTAGTTTTATATCTGAATTTATATTTTTATATCAGAATCTTTTCGATTTTATTATTTTAAAATAATTCTTATTCCTAACATTTAATATTCATAATATTTTTCTCTATTGTGCGCAAGGCCTAAAAATCTCTATTTTCAAAGGTCACTTCTGAATTTCTGGAATGCGTATATATACGCAACATTGCTATTCCAAAATTTGCACAACTTTTAATCACAAATGAAAAACAAGACCTAATACAACAAAAATTACTTAGTGCTCACAAGGACTCCGTAAAATTTTGCAAAGACAATCCTAACATCATATTCACACGCGCGGACAAAGACAATGTCACTGTTGCGATGGACAGATCATATTATATTAATAAAATGGAAAATTTACTAAGCGATGTGAACACATATTCTATCATCAATAAAAACCCATGTAAAAAAATAAAGAAAGAATTAAACAACTTATTGAAAAATTGGTTAAAGAAGGATTTCATCACTAAAAAAGAATATTACAAATTACACTTCAGTGATTCTCTCCTTCCAAAGGCCTATGGATTACCTAAAATTCATAAAGTAGACACTCCATTCAGAATCATAGTTTCTTCGGTGAATACAGCTTTATATTCAATAGCTTCCTTCATGCAAAAAATCCTATCAACAAGCCTCCCTACTGCAAAAAGCTATATCAATAATAATTTCGATTTGTACAGCATACTATCTGGCAGAATTGTTGATGGTGACGATAGAATGTTCTCTCTAGATGTGGTTTCGCTTTTCACGAACGTGCCTCTGGAACTTGCGATCAGCGGTATCAATGATAGGTGGGAATACATTGCAAAAAATACAAAAATATCACACAATGAGTTTATACAATGTATCAAATTCATTCTGACATCCACATATTTCACATTCAAAGACAAAATATATAAGCAAACTTTTGGGACCT
Source organism: Prenolepis imparis (assembly GCF_030444845.1). NCBI lineage: Eukaryota > Metazoa > Arthropoda > Insecta > Hymenoptera > Formicidae > Prenolepis > Prenolepis imparis. The sequence continues at coordinate 2,206,043 of NW_028141171.1, read as the reverse complement.
ATGGGGTCTCCATTGTCTCCAATCATAGCTGATTTAGTCATGCGAGATCTGGAAGACATAGTCCTCGATCTATTAAACATAAGATGCACGTTCTACTTCCGATATGTTGACGACATATTATTAATCACCTCTAGGGATAACATGGTACGGATTGTGGATAGTTTTAACGAGTACCATGACAGACTAAAATTTACGGTAGAACAGGAGGTTAACCGTAGCTTAAGTTTCTTAGACTTAACAATTAAAATAATTAACTACATCATATACATAGATTGGTACCAAAAAGAAACCTTCTCAGGAAGAACTCTATCATTCTTCTCCAACCACCCACTTTGTCACAAAATTGGAATAATTTACAACTTGGTTGACAGAGGTCTATTACTATCACACCCTCAATTTTTCAATAAAAATTTGGAATTAATTATCAATATACTAATAAGTAACGGTTACCCTCTTGACTTCATTTTTAATAGAATTAATCATCGGGTAGGACATCTCATTTCCAAAAAAAGCATTATAAACAAACAAATCAAAGAAAAATAAAAGAGACAGACAAGGAATCAGTAACAAAAAAATTATTTGTTATACCTTACATTAATAAGATCTCAGAAATGGTGGTCTCATCGTTTAAAAACTCGGACTTCATAATAGGATATAGATGTTTCAATAAACTTGATAAAATCATTAAGACACATAAAGATAAAAATGAACACCCATTTATCTCAAATGTTATGTATAAGATCAATTGCAATGATTGTAATGCATCCTACGTAGGTCAAACGAAGAGACAATTACAGACTAGAATGAAAGAACACAGATACAATATTAGATTAGATGCGAATAAACATACGGTAATTTCCGAACACATAATCAATGAACACCATACTTTCGACTGGGACAACGTGAAGATTTTAGACAGCGAAAGTAATTATCATAAAAGACTCATTTCTGAGATGTTGCACATTAAGGAACAAATAAACGGGTTAAACTTAAATAAAGATACTGAGTTACTAAATGATTCGTATTATGATATTTTAGAAAAATTAGCAAACATAAAATAAATATACAGACAAATAAGTCAAATATTATTTCAGGCATACTTAACCGAACACATAAAAACATACACAAATTGAGACAAAATTACAGTTGGAAATGAGCGGTCTTACCATACCGGTCTGTCTAAGGATATGTCAAGAAGAGCGATACGTAAGCAAGCGTGCCAATTCCGTATTGGTTTTTTTTATAACAATTGACATTTTAATTATAATAATCTTTATATTCATCACTCACAGTGGTTTCTACTAGTAACAATTTCTCGCATATCAACGATGAAATTTTACGGGATTCATTTATCATCTCTGAGATTGATCATATCACAACGAATACACGTTATTCGAATATGACACATTATAATACGCATAAATTTTCACTAAATTGCTCGTTTCATAGTAATTTTATTACTGCCAATGTTTAGGATTAAGTTGTTTGTAAGAATTTTTATAATACTGAAGAAGACTGCGTGCAGTTGAAACGTTTATACTTTCCATTTATATTTTATTATGTTTTGTATAATAAATTGAATAAAAACTTGAGTTTAATATAACACCCTAATAATGGCTCGAAAAGTTGGCCTCTTAAATATATGAATTCGTTTTAAATAAAAATATGTAGACATTATGCAAATGCGGAAGAAAATAATGTAAAAACAATTTTTTCCTTTTTTATTTTGATCCAGAAATTATAAAGAACAACAAAAAATTTCTTCACGATTCTTTTAAAACTTTTATAAATATCGTGCATGTAAAAAAATTGTCTAATAGCTATGAGATTTTTTAAATGGTGGCTATGCGGCAAAATACAGTATACATCTGTAGAGGACGGACGTGTTTTTGTCTGATTGTCTGTTACTTGCGTGATTTTAAATCTCTAAATAAAGGACTGTTTTTCTACATTTTCCTTGTGATTTAAATTTTTATTTTAACGTCATGCATGGAAGGAGAATGTGCAAGGGGTGTGGCACTGTAGTGGTTAAGTCTGTTATCTGTGGAAACTGTAATATTGCATCTCATCCGTCTTGTCTCTCTCGAGCCGGGTGAAGTTAGCCCCCCCCCAATATTAGAATTTATTAATTTTTTTTACATGAATCGATTGCACATTATTTGCACATGTTTGCACATTCTTAATTTTTGTTTGCACATCTCTAGTACAAAAGTTATTAAAAAATAACTTTTGAGGGGGCCAACTTCACATTAGCCCCCATTTTGTGCAAAAATGGTTTTTAAATGCAAAAATGGAGCGCGCGTGCTCGGTCACATTAAAATTTTTAATTCAACAAATTTATTTAATTTATTAAATTATTTCGCGATAAAAATCAGAATATCGTAATTGTTTTATAGAGATTGAATTGAAATCACGATCAAATTTCATATGGATTGATATTTGCCGATCATTAAACGATAGAATTCGACCGATGAATCTCTATCTATATTTAAAACAAAATAGATACAATGTTCTTTCTCGCATTATGAGTTATAAAGGCATTGCGCAAGAAGAACATTCGCTTACTTCGCCCGATACTACCGTAAATACAACAGGATAGAACGAAAGTATAGAAGAAAGTATACATATGTTGATAATGAAACAGCATGCATTGAAACTGGCCAGAAATGCTTATCTATTTTATATGATATAACTATCATCGATGCTGAAACATGGCAGCGTATAGCTCCGAAACCAATGATGTGCAAAGAGCATGGTCAATATAATAGTACACGAAAGTATTCAGTGTTACAACAAGGATGGACGGATATAATATCAAAACTATGCTGGGCCAAAATTAAAATTCCATGCGTGTATATTTTCAAAAGAACAAAATATGAATCTGCAATTGGCGCATATATTACAATCTTTGAAAAATTCAAAGAATGTGATGCACCTTTTACAGCTCATTCTTTTGACAAACCTGAAGTTGAAGACAGTTTCAAGTTAATTTGTAAAAAACGATCGACACAAAATCAGTATCCCATGAAAAAAAGAGGGCCTTGAAAGATATGGAAAAAACTATAGTACAGAAGAAACTTCTACATAAAAAAGCACTCATCTGGTATCGCGAAGAAACAAAGGAAATTGAGTATGACGATCCCGAATCGAGTCATTTATATTCCGGTAACATATTGAAAAAAACACGTCAAGAAGCTAAAAATAAAAAATTAGATGTGTATCAAATTCAAGATTCTATTAAATCTATACATAATTTAGAATATAATGTTCAATACGCCGGTATATAATACAAAATTGAATTACATAAATTTTATTGTTTGTATTGGTCACCGTTACAAATAGATATTTACAAAGATATTGTAAAATTAAATAATTTTATATCCATTGATGCCACTGGTTCCGTCATACAAAAATACATCGACAAGATCAAAAATCAGGTGCAAATTTTTAATATTAAGCCGTTGAATCTGGTATAAGTAAATTGTACCATTAATTCAAATATTACCCAAGAAACATGATGCAAATATAATTTAATACTAGTTAGGTGAATGGTTGCGTTCTGGAGGGATAATACCGCATGAGATTATAACTGATTTTTCGTTTGCATTGTTAAATGCTGTTGCACATGCATTTAATAATCGCATCAATATACAGTATACAGAATAATATTTTTAGAAAAACGGATGAGTTAAAATACGGTAGTTCTTAATGTTAATGAATATGAAGAATCTAGTTAGAATGTCGAGCAATATCTAACTGCAGAAGGAAATTGACGTGGTTTTAATCTACAGAAAAAGCACGAAAAAAAGATTCACTAAATATTAGTGAAAGAAAAAGAGAAAAGTATTTAATAGTTTATTTTGATATAAGTTTTATTTTGAAAGAACTTCTTACTTATTAACGCTTTTTGACGAAAGAGAAAACATTGTTAATTGTGCTTGTAATATCTCTAGTTTAATTAGTAAATTATTAGTTGAAGCACCAAGCTTCAAACAAAGAATCACTTATACCAAATGTCACAAAGAAATTAAAAACATTGCAATAGCAGAGATTGATTGCAAGCCAATTCTTCAGTAAGGTCTACATATTGGATTGCAAAAATCTGTAGATACTTTCCTTTTGCGTAAAGAAATCCAATGTAAAAGTTGCGATGTTAAAGTTATCAGCGAAATAAATTCAGATACACATGTATTAATTGACGTCGAATATGCATACCACAGTATACTTTTAGCTAAGATTGGATTTCCAGATGCACCCAAGAATATATTGTTATCTGAAATACCTATAAACTTAAAAATGAAAACCGAAAATTATCGATTAATAGGAATAATATCTTATGACGGTTATACTGAGCACAAAGTGGGACATTATATCGCTTATTGTTATAGAGTAACAAACATTTGGGAGAAATACGACAGTTTAAAAAATAAATATGTAACGGTATCAAATAAATTAATCAGACCAAGTGTTATAGTTTATATAAAATCGGAAAAATAAAAGTATCTATAGAAATATATAACCTAATATATTTCCTATAATTTCCTAATAAATTTCCTAAATAAAATATATATAATCTTATGTATAAGAACCTATCTCAAGAACTATATTTCCGTTGCATATCATTTTATATATGTATATATTTATATATACACATATGTGCGTGTGTGTGTTATTTATTATACACACGATAAGTTTAATAATAATAAAGTAATACATAATGAATTTAAAAAAAACACTTTAGAAACTAACTTTACATTAAAAAGTATTCAATTTCTACGAAAATTCTTGTAATAAGCTTAATCGATAGACTTGTTTGCACATTTTAATACAATTTGAATTTTTGTTTCCACATATTTTGAAAAAAAGTTATTAAAAAAAAACATGTTGAGGGACTAACTTCACATTCAAAAGTACTCAAATTTCACAAAAATCCTTTAGTAATAAGTTTAATCCATAGATTTTTGTTTGCACATTTCGATACAATTTGAATTTTCGTTTACACATCTCTTGAATAAAAGTTATTAAAAAGAAACATATTTGGGGGCTAACTTCACATTCAACACTATTCAAATTTTGTGAAAATTCTTTTGAAATAAGCTTAATTGATAGATTTTCGTTTGCACATTTCGATACAATTTAAATTTTCGTTTGCACATCTTTTTAAAAAATGTTATTTAAAAAAAACAACACTTTGGGGATTCCCAAAGTTTCTCTTTTAATAACTTTTTTTCTAGAGATGTGCAAACGAAAATTCAAATTGTTTTGAAATGTGCAAACGAAAATCTATCGATTAAGCTTACTATGAAAGGATTTTCGCGGAATTTGAATAGTTTTGAATGTGAAGTTAGCCCCCCAACATGTTTTTTTCAACAACTTTTTTTCTAGAAATGTGCAAACAAAAATTCAAATTGTTTTGAAATGTGCAAACGAAAATCTATTGATTAAGCTTATTATGACAAGGTTTTCGCGAAATTTGAGTACTTTTGTACGAAAGATAGCCCCTATATAAAGTGTTTTTTTTAAATAACTTTTTTTCTAGAGATGTGCAAACGAAAATTCAAATTGTTTAGAAATGTGCAAACGAAAATCTTCGATTAGGTTAATTAAAAACCATTTCTGCACAAAATGGGGGGCTAATGTAAAGTTGGCCCCTCCAAAAGTTTTTTTTGAATAACTTTTGTACTAGAAGTGTGCAAACAAAAATTAAGAATGTGCAAACATGTGCAAATAATGTGCAATCGATTCATATAAAAAAAATTAATAAATTCTAATATTGGGGGGGAGGATAACTTCACCCGGCTTTTCTCTCGGACTGGTCACCCTCATGCTAACGGACAATCCTTAAATTGTAAATGCTCTGCGCAAGTGCATCGCTGAGCTTGGATGCAGATTCCGTCTTTCTAAACACCATTAAAAAAATGATTTGTGTTGAATTTCTTGATTTTCGGATTGAAATGAGGGATGGTGCCGACATGGATAAAATTAAGGATGACATACAGAGTGCCTATCGGATAGAATTTAACCAGCTTGAGGGTCTGTTATAGATTTGTTGACTCTACCCGACTCTGAGTCGAGTCGGGTCGGGTTGGATCGAAAGTTCGATTTATAATTAAATTATCATGGCGGAATGGACCCGAGTTGGATCCGACTCGACTCGGAGTTGGGTAGAGTCGTGGATATAGAGTCAACAAATCGAATACGCTATATTAATTGGATCTTAGTCGTCAGTCGTCTTCCCATTGTCATTGGAGGAGGATATAATTTTGGAACTGGAGGACAGAGAGAGGAAATCAAAAAATTAAATTTTTTACAATCTGGATGAACCTGATGGAGGAAACTGTTCCGATACTGATCTTGTCAATGACATCATCCGGAAAATTCAACCTAGTGATGCTCCTGCGACGCGTATTTTGAGACTGGGGAAGAGAAAGCAGGATCATTCTAGACTGCTGCGAGTACGTTTCCAACTAAGCATGCATTAGCGATCTTGAAGAACAAATCTCGGTATTCCGGTCCGGTTAGAATCTCTCAGGATCAAACGCTTAGACAGAGGTAGCATCTTCAAGTTAAATTAAGAGAGTTTAAAGATGCGGGGGAGTAAATAGTAAGACTAACGAGGTGTCTAAAATCGTAGATGTTAGTACATCGTCAAAAAATCTGCTCGCTTCTCTCTATAGTTTATTATCAGAACGTGCGTGGCTTGCGAATGAAACTTCGAGATCTGCGATGTGCTATATCATCTCTGTCTCCGATGATTATGATATTTTTATTCTTGTTGAAACATGGTTAAATGATATAAATAAGTGCGACAATCGAGGATGGCTCCGTGGTTGACGCTATTTATACTGATTTTAAAAAGGTTTTTGATAGTGTTGACCATACTCTACTGCTTGCAAATTACGAGTCTTTGGTATCGATGGAACCGTATGGTATCGTACTAAAATGGATAACTAGTTATTTAATTAATAGATTGCAGACCGTTAAGTTCAATAATTGTTTCTCCAAAGTTATTAAAGCGACATCAGGCGTATCATAGGGTTCTCATTTAGGTCCGCTTCTATTCAATTTATTTATTAATGATATTGGTGAAGTTTTCAATCATAGTAAATTTTTGCTTTATGCTGATAATTTAAAAATTTTTCGTCGGATGGATAACTCTGTGAATGCGGATCTTTTACAGCAAGATTTGCTTCGCCTTGACCATTGGTGCAATAGTAATAAATTACATTTTAATTTATCTAAATGTTATGTGTAATTTGTTTCAATCGTAAAAGAATAGTTTAAAGCACGAATACACATTAAATGGGACTTCTCTGTCGATTATTGACTCCATACGCGATTTAGGTGTCACTTTTTGCGTAGATTTGTCTTTTGGAAAACATATTTAAAATATCACGAGTTGTGCGTATAAAAAACTTTATAATGCGCTCTTTCAAGTATTTTAAAAATATTTACACTTTAAACTAGACTATTTTGTATTGCGCGTTTGTTCGGTCTCAGCTGGAATATACTTCTATTGTTTGGGCTCCGTATCATAATAATTATTGCATCTTAATTGAAAAAGTTCAGCATCGATTTCTCCACAGGATAAGTTTTCTTACGGATAATTCAATGCGTTACTCCGATCATACGTACGATGTTGTTTTGAACAAGCTTAATTTAATTACATTGAAGAATAGAAGAGCTTTTTGGATTTATTGTTTTTACACAAATTAATCAGTGGTCAACTCAGTTGTTCGGAATTACTTATGCCCAGCTAGGCTTCTCAGATTCAGTTTAATGTTTTTATGAAGAATTTCATTGTACCTCTTTTGGTAAATTTAAACCTTTAAATAGATTTAGTTTATTGGCGAACAAGTTTTCCGATCGTGTTAATTTTTTTCACTGTTCGCTCCACACTTTCAAACGATCTTTATCTAGCAATCTAGTTGTTTTCGTTAGATTTACATGTATTTTTCGTATTTTCTTTTTTCTAATTTAGTATTTTTTAATAACGCTTTCTTTTTTGTAATATGTCTTTTACTGATGTTAATACCTTGTAATTTTGAATTTTTGTTTATATTAGAGGGATTAGTCCCATTAAATAAATAAATAAATAAATAAAATATACAAAAAGTTGTAAAATTACTTAATTTTAATGGAAGTGTAGACAATAATTATGTACTTTTATTAATTGAACATGCGTGATTTGCGATGCGCGAGATCGACTGCGCAAGATCGTTCGATTTTGTTTCGCGATGAGTCGATACCAAGTAATCGTAATAAAGGATTAGCCGACAAAACAACACTTGTTTGTATTTACGCGAGTTCTCCTTTGACCTACCTATCTCGCTATTATACTCTGTTTATATATATATATATATATATATATATATATATATATATATATCTGGCTATCCAGTTATTATATAAAGTTAACGAACCGCATTATGTATCTGATTTGTTTGATTTAATATCTCCTTGCTTTTTGGCATACCGCTATTAAAAGAAAGAAACTATTCCAACATAAAATCTCCACAAAAGTTTAATCAATGTTAAAAAAATTGATTTTCAGTGCACTATGGCCGGTATTCATAGTCCGATCTTATATTTAAGATCGTCTTAAGTCCGAGCTTGAGATGCTACGCAGCCATTTGATTGGTTGAATGGATCTTAAGTCAACCTCTGACCAGACTTAAGATGATCTTAAATATAAGATCGGACTATGAATACCGGCTTATGATCACACTTATCGCATATCATAAATGAAGCCTGCATATAGCATAGATGCATTTGATCTCATATCTTTTTACACGATGCACTTTTTCTTATCCCTTTTAATCGCATTCTTAAATCCGTAATTCGTAGCAATAACACACACGCACACGAGCACGCACACATTTTTCTCTTATGTAAACAAATAATCAGTTTATTATTAATATCGAAGTTATAAATCATCATTTTTAAACTCCGGTTTTTTATAACGCATAATAATGAATTATATGATTTTTCTATTAATAAATTCTTTATTGTGAAAACTATTAAAAATTCTGTTTGTTTTCTCTTTTTTTCTTATCTTTCTTTCCCCTTTTTCCTACTTCGTTCCTTTAATCTTTTTTTCGTTTTCTCCCTCTTTCCCTCCCTCTCTCTTCGTCCCTCCTCCTTCCTCCCTCTCCCCTCTCTTTCTATATGTATATACATTAAATACATATATACATATATGTGTATATACATATACATACATATATTCTTCTTTTTTCCTTTTTTTTGGTTTTTTTTTCTTCTTTTCTTTTTATTTATTTTTTTTTATTTTTCTTCTTTCTTTCTCTCTTTTCTTTTCTATTCATTCTTTTTTCTTCTTCTCAATTTCTTTGTTTTTTCTCTTTTTAAAAAATTATTTAATAAAAATAAGTATTTATTTTTGTATATTTATATATATTTATATATTTTTTTTCTTTTAATAATATAAAATTATAACAAATATAAAATTCACATTAGTAGATACATATCTACATATATTATTTAATACTATATAGTATTAAATACTGAGAGCCGATAAAAAGATTTTTCTTAATATATTATTTATCTGTTCAAACAAATTGCTAAGTAAATTGTTATTACCAATTAACTCGACAAATTTGTGGCAGGAACCGAACGGGATTTGCATTTTCTAATTATTTAAAAAGAATAGTAAAATATATTTGCGCGTGAAAAGTCGTAATTATAAGGTCGTAAACTAAATCGACCAATCACAGTCAAGCATTCTCGCAACGTAGTAATAAGAATGGGTTGGAGTGGAATCAATCCTTTGACTATATAAATATGGACTGCCAGTTACCCCCACTTTTCCTATATGGACAATGCTAAAGAAAGAATCCAACGTTGATTCGATATATTGCGATATATTGCGAGAGTTAGGCCCCGCCCCGATGACCAAAAAGCAGGAATTTCAAACACAAGGTTATATTCAACGAAATCTTTGAGTCAAAGATAAAAATAAAATACATTATAATATTATTATTTGAATAAATAAGAGATAATGATAAAAAACAAGAGGAAACAAATATAAAATCATGAAAATCGTAAAATACAATATTTATTCATATAATCTACTGTGTCCCTTAAACGAAACGGTTTTTGTACATATGTATGTCTAACAAAATTTTCGTGCATTTTCAGAGAAAGAATTTTAGCTTTGTATTTTAACTTAGCTTCTAAGAGCCAGTTTCACCAACATCGGTTAACTTTAACCTCCAGTTAAACTATATGTTTGTCTCTTTTTAATGAACGTATCTGAAACGAGACAAAGATATAGTTTAACCGGAGGTTAAAGTTAACCGACGTTGGTGAAATTGGCCCTAAGTATTCTAATATGATTAATTTAATTATTTCATACTTATGGTTTTCTAATATATCTAATTCTAAAATATATGTTTCAAAATTTGTAAAAATTATATTTAAATTTAAGTTTCTAAAAACATCACTTACAATCCGCATATTTACATTTTTACATTTTAATTTATTTTGTAATTTGTACATGTTAAAAACTTTTTCAGTTGTTGAAGTTATGGTATACACAAATCTACTCGTGGGTGTCTTAAGAATAATCCAAAACATAAAATGTTTCGTTGATATGATTTTCATCATATTTTCGTTTATATTTCGTCGATTTACAACCTTTTATGAAACAATATATAATCATCTTATATCGAATAAAATAAAAATACGTAAATAATACGTAAATAACACGGTAGCAAACTTGTAGCAAACCTTTCACTTCACAAAGATTAGTTTCTCTGTTCATCACTTGGTCATTGATGTCGCAACAGGTCTTGGATTTCGATATAAGCTAGCACTAGCAGTCCATATTTAAGGATCAATCGATTTATTTACGGCTTTACAGTTTCGCTTAAAACTTTTTTTCATGTAATGGAGCTTTTTGTTGCCAATCTGTTAGTTAGCATATTGTATATGTCATATGAATATATTTTTTATTAAATACATAAAAAAGATTCTCCATAATGATAGCACATATCCACAGGCACAGGTATCGATCGATCCCTAGGGTGATCAGCACGATTGACCAATCAGAAGGTTCTAGTGTTCAACTGGCAATGTAAGCTGCCGAATAAATTCGTCGATTCGTCATGCGTGATTCGCCATTCGCACTGATTCGCTAACCGAGCGGTTTTTTGACGAAACTCAAAGGACGCGAATCATTACGAATCGATCTATCGTGTCGCGCTACACTGATATACTGCGAATCGCGCGAATAATGTGAAAGGCTTAAGTTAGCGCCAGACTATGCGCAATTCGTAATTTGGGATTCGTGATTTATGATTTGTAGAGATTCGTTGGATATTCGGGAAAATTCGTTATTCGTCAATGTAAACCTTCCACACTATTCGCCATTCGCAGTATATTAGTATAGCGCGACACGCAGGGCCGGCGCAAGGGTGGGGCGAGCGGGGCGATTGCCCAGGGCGCCGTTCTTGGGGGGGCGCCATAACGTCGGCAAACGCGATCGAGAAAGCTAGAATGGGGGGGGGGGGCGACTTTTTGGTCCCTTGCCCCGGGCGCCATAATTCCTCAGTCCGACCCTGGCGACATGAATAGATCGATTCGTAATGATTCGAGTCCTTTGAGTTTCGTCAAAAAACCGCTCGGCTAGCGAATCAGTGCGAATGGCGAATCACGCATGACGAATCGACGAATTTTCCTTCCACACTATTTACGAACGTTATACAAATCACGAATTACGAATCACGAATTGCGAATACGCGCATAATCTGGCGCTAGCTTTACACTGGCGAATAACGAATCTTCCCGAATATCCAACGAATCTCTACAAATCATAAATTACGAATTGCGCATAGTCTGGCACTAGTTTGAAGTTTGTCCAAGTATATATATATTATATATAAATAATATATATTTTGTAAATATTCTGTACATAATACGCGCGCGTATGTGTGTGTGTCGAATTCAAGATGTTTTCAGATTATCTATGTAATAAACGCGTTTTTAAACGATATTATCGTTTCGTCTTCACTTATATTGGAGTTCGAAAAAGAAACTGGGTAATATAACATATTGCGGGTGGACTTCCGAATACGACCCACGCCCGATTGCTATGAATTTTTGTAGAAACATTGTAAATGATGTCAAATGAATGTCCTTAAGTGGGTTTTCACCGATACAAACATTTAATGCTAAAAATATTAAAATAATGTTCTGTATAAATTATGGTCTATTTACGATTTACGAATTACGAAAGACAATATGGCTGATCATTTGTGTGAGTTTCTGTGGAGGCGAGATGTAAAAAAACATAAATTAGATCCATTTAAAAAATTAATTGAAGACATTAAAGATGTATATTCTGGCTAAAAAAAGAATAATATAAATTGTTTTTTGTTGACGTTTTCGTTCTGATATTCTATTTTTGTATTTCTTAGGATTCTTTATATATGTATATTGTATATCTTAGGACGCTTTATATATATTTGGTATTAAATGTGTTATGTTATTTGAATATATCTTTCTTGATTGTCTATTGGAATTCACTGTGTTTAGGCATATACTTTACAACGTGAAGCGAGGTCCACCCTGGCTACCGGCGGGGAGGGTGCGGGAGGGGGGCCGAAGGCCCCCTTGCACCCCCCCCGTGTGTGTGTGTGTGTGTGTGTGTGTACCCATGTGAAAAGGCCCTATTCTATATAATTACCGACAATAATTTATATAGAAAGTTATTTTAATATTTTTAGCATTAAATGTTTGTATCGGTGAAAATCCGCTTAAGGACAATCATTTGACATCATTTACAGTGTTTCTACAAAAATTTATGGCAATCGGGCGTGGGTCGTATTCGGAAGTTTATCCTTTATACTAAAAAAAAATAGGGAACACTTCGTATTCTGAAAGGTAGACTATTTTTAAATCACTGAAATTCGGCGAAATCAAAAAGCATAGACAAAAAGTTAAAAAAGCATTTTGAAGCTTGAAATTTCATAACTTTAATGTACTGATCGGTGGTTTTCTAAAATTTTTTATCTTACCTGTTCTGTGCTTAAAAAAAAACACATTGTTTTGTTCCTTAAAATTACGTATTTTTGACAACTCGATAAAAAAATTTCTCTCAAAAAATTCAACTCAAATTCCATAAACTACAACATTTTGTCTACAACTTTTTGTAAAATTTTCTACGTTTTTTTTTGACCGTGTTACACGATATTACTGATGGATTATCGATATATTAGAAATATTAAAAATATGCATTGTAATAAATAATAAAGTATCTCTCAATCTACATATTTCATAATATTGCATTAGTTACTTCGAAAGCATGTGTGTACGTCCTTATTTAAGTCTTTGCAAAATAAAATGGATTATTAACAGAGGAGCAATTAGCGAAGCATAGATTCTTCTAAGAATCTATTGATCAGTTCTGTAAATGTGCGCTTCAGTCTCTAGATTAGACCATCAGACTCTAGATTAGATCATCAGCTAAATCAAGTTAAAAAGTGGATATGATCTTTAACGACTCCAGTGCTTCCCACAATGATTGATCGCAACAATAATTCTCTCTCTAGATCTAGTTGTTGAAGAAAAAAATACTTGATTGCGATTGTTCCGAAGCATTGCATAAGTCCGAACACATGATAATTTTTTAGTCAATAGTATAGTTTAGACACAAGACTATCATACACGAATAAATAAATTACAAAATTTCATTCATATACAAGGACATTCTGCCAAATGAATTGAAGAACATCATAGTGTATAAGATCCTGCAGAAATTGAAGTGCATTATATGTCAGACAAATAGACTTTTAAAAACACAATTGGCAAAGCAGCGCAATCCGCAATTATATTAAGAAAAATACAGTACAGCGTTTTGTCATTGGACTACAGGTTGATTAATCATGAGTTCATATAGGAGGATGTGGAAATCTTGGACGAGGAACTTATCCATAGAAAGCGATTGATGTCGGAGATGATATTCACATTTAGAGACAAAAAACAGCTTGAACCTCCAGAATGACACGGAAAGTCTGCATCGTGCTATCTCGCGTTGGTAGAGGATTTATTGAAAGTTTAAACTCGATAATTGATGTTGATCTATGTACTTATCTCAACTCATAAAATTTATGGCAGTGCTCAAGATTATATACATTGTAAAAATCATAAATACATTCGATTATTCAATTGACGATTGAGTTATTCTGACCTTTGTCGCACTCCATTGAGTATATTTGCATGATGAACTATCAAGTGTTCGAACATTATGCAATGCTTCCAAGCAACCGTGATTAGATATTTCCAGTGTTGTTCTTAGATGATTCTAAAATTAGCTAGATAAAGATGAGATGAAAATATGTAAATTCATCTTTTTATAAGATAAAGATAATTTTGTTTTAAATATATTTAGATAAAAGATAAAATTATATGGCGATTCATCTAGACAACTTCCAGATAATATTATTTTTAAGACCGCTTATGTAAACACAGTTAGAAAAAAAATGTAAATTATAAAAAAGATATAAAAATATATTCATACTTTTATTTATAAATTTTGATCGTTTACTGCTTAAGTTCTACTATTTAAGTATTTTTATGTGCTATGACTCTAAACCAAATTATCTGAACATTCGTCTAGATAATTTAGTAAAGATAACACTTTTTTATTCTTAGATGTAGATAGATAATACATATTTTTATTATCCATATAAAGATAAGATGATGCCAAAATTTCATCTAGATAATCATCTATATAATTTTATTTAGATAACAGCAAACACCGGATATTTCTTTCCTCAGCAGCTAAAACTGGAGGGAAAATGATCGTGATTAACCATTGTGGGGATCGCTGTAGTTAAAAGGCGTATGTATACTATTTAGTTTGATTTACTTGCTGTTGATGATCCAATTCAAGGATCGAAACATATATTTACAAAATTAATCAATAAATTCTCATTAGAAAAAAAGAATCTGCACTTCGCTAACCACGCCTAGCTCTTAATAACACATTTCCGTTAGTTAAATATTTAATATCAGAACGCCTTAGACTTTATTATCTGTTAATTTGTAAGAGTGTTAGTCATATATTCAGTATATTGAAAAATTTTTATTTTTATTATTTACTTTTTCTTCTTTGGATTTTTTTCTTTGTAATAATTTTTATACATTTTAAAACAATATAAAAGACAACATTCCGAAAATATTCCGAACTAGATATATTCTTTAAATGACACATGTATTTATTTGATTAAAAGTTAATACTGAAAAACACGATCACATCTTTTGTCGCATTTAGACATGTTACATGTTGGCAAATTAAACAATACGCATATGTTTTTATAACATTACAGCATTTGCTATCATACAGTATATACAAACATATCTTGAGGAACAAAATAACTGTGCCACATATAATACGGTCTGCGTCTAGACGGGCAAAATGGGGAGAGCATGATGTTTCGGGAATCTGATGCCATCCATTACTGGCATTGGCAAGTTGCACGAGCAGTGGAGGGGCGTTTCGTGGGCGAAAATCTGCCCGAAACGAACGAGTTTTCGTCCGATCCGTGGGTGTTCTCTCGCTGGACAAAGTATACTTGCATATTTTAACATGTGTCATATACATCTCTATTTGTATATATTCTAACAGATTTTGTACAGAGTGTCAGAAATGTCTTCACTTTCGAGACATTTTTGGGTTAGACATCGGTTGGTCTAGATCAGTGGTTTTCAACTTTTTTTCTCAACCTTACCCCCTCCCCCTCAACCCTTTTCACTATTTATCAGAATGTCATTCTCTCCCCCCTCAATATTGACTTAAAAATAATATACATAATAAATTGAAAATATTTTATTTGTTCTATTTTTAATACATATATATATTTACTTGGATTATTTTTTTATAGTCGATTTTACTTCAATAAACAAAAAGTAGAGTGTTAGGGTATTATAAAATTTAGGACTGTTTCGTGATTCACTCATTCCTTGCTAAAACTCTAAAATTCCCCTTAGGGGAAATTCTCCCTGGATGAGAACCTCTGGTCTAGAAATTCATACATTATGACGGTTGGTTATGAAAAGAATTGGCATTATGTTATCATCGAAATATGAAAAAAGTCATATTACGTTCTATCAACTTTGTATTTGATCTTAATGAATCAGATAAAACTGTTAAACTATTTAATTGATATAAATTTGCCATATAAAATTGCCATTTCGTTTAAGAACCAACAGTCATGATACATGAATATTTAGACATGCTTCCGATTCGAAAATACTTAATTTGGAAGTAAAGACATTTTTTATGCTTTCTTTATATTAGTTTTGCAAATGTATCAGAAAAATGCTATTATATTTTATTATATATTGTGGCTTCTGTGTGTGTGTGAAAAAATTTTAATTGAAAGCACATAAGAATTTCAGATAAATTATTTTTGGTAGCGTCTCAACGATATGTCATGAATATATAGTTGTACGACCAGTTTAAACATTTTTCATGTATGTACGAGTATGTTGATGTTACGATACTATTGCGTTAATATTATGAAAAATCATTTCTTAAAACATTGATTTTTATATTTTGCGCATTTTCTAACTAGACATTTCTTGTTTTCAGCAATATAGAATTATATAAAAGACAACATTTCGAAAAAAAAATATGAGTAATATAAATACAAATTGAAATAAATGATGCAAGACCGATATGAATAATTATTTTTTATTAAGAATGTCAGTCAAATATAGCCTATAGATTATTTTTAAAAATATTATTATTAATTTTGATCATATATTTATGACTTTTGGACCACGCACTAATTATGTGAAAAAAGTTGTCGTTAAAATCGACCAAAAATATGAATTAGTGTACTTTGTGTGATGCTGATCGAAAGTTCAAATGAGCACGACCTTCAAAGTATGCTAGTTTTTAAGCTGCAAGTCCAGTTTTCTATTTTTTGTCTAAAAATGAGCAAAAATATTACATTTATGGGCTCGTAGCTTAAAAACTAGCATATTTTGAAGGCCGTGTCTATTTGAATTTCTAATCGGCATCACACAAAGTACACTTTTCATATTTTTTCACATACTTTTGGTCGATTTTAACGGCGGCCACTTTTTTCATATAAATAGTGCGTCGTCCTTTTCAATTCAAGCTGATCAAATTAGTCGGTTTGAAAAAAAATCTGCTTAATTGTCATTACGATTTTATCCAAAGATGTTCTGCACGTTTACGTTTCGTCATCTCACCACAGGACGATGTAATGTCTCGAATGTCCCGCATGTTCTCGAATTATACCGGGTGCGCAGAAATAAAGAAATGCACTTCCTTTACTACGTGCATAAGAATAGTTCCCAAAGCGTAAGAAGAAAACAAAAGTATGACTTAATGTGAGATAACATTTAGGCGACCTTTATTATGATAATCCACATAGCGCCCTGGTCCAACGACCCCTCGAGGAAACCGGGCTCCGCCTTTACCTCCTCTGCTCCTCCTTTTTTCGTCCGAATTACGCTTGGCTGTTCTGCCAAGCGATGGTTATTGTCCTGTAATACAGGTTCACCCCTATTTATCCCTGAAAAAGGGAGAATTTCTCTCAGAGACGAAACGAGTTTGCGCGAAAGCGAGTAAGGAGAAGACAGCACGACTCGCTGAGGATCTGCTGGGGGGCCAATGTTAATGCCACACTGTTTATGCTAGCTTGTGAGGGGAGGGGGGGTCTCTCCTGAGAAAAATCTTCCTCACTGTCTGCATTCGTGGTATGGATCGCCGATATTAACGTGGGAAACAAACCGAACTTGCACAGCGCGGTCATTAAATATTGTCGTCAGGAAAAATTCTCGTCGTCTCCTCTCTCAGCTGCTGTGCGGTCGAGCATCACTTGATTCTCTACATATGCTCTTGGGCTCACGCTCGTACTGATAGCTTTGTACATTCGATATTGTGTTAACGATATTCGTCGGTATTCGAAACCATCGAACAATTTATTGTTCCAATTTTTATAGTATATAGTAAAGGATTTGTCTATAAGTATAATATTTCTTTAGTATTCTTCTTTTGAGAAAATTTGCTTTTATTAAAAAAAAAAAAAATATGACGAAGTTTTAATATAACAAATATAACAAACATAACAAATAAAATGTAACAAATAGTTTGACAGCTGTCTGACTCATTAAGATCAAATATAAAATTAACAAAACGTAATATGACTTTTTCGCATATTATCTTCATTGATAACGTTGTTAATGATTGGTTTTCAAAATCAACAATTATGATGCATGAATATCTAGACACAATAAAAATGTAATCTATCAAAATGTGACAGATGCAGCTGTTTTTTGCTATTAACTTTTAATATAATAAATACGTGAATCATTTGAAATATTTCGATTTAGAATGTTTTGATTCGGAATATTATTTTATTATATTGATTTAGAAAATTGTGGAAAATTATTAAATCGTTTAGAAAATAGTGTCGGATAGTAATATGGAACATTTGTGATGAGACATTTATAGTCAAAATCTGAAGCATCCCGCGAAAAAATCCATATCAATACGCATATAAATCCAAATGTAAATATATACATATACATAATTATATATAAAATATATACATAATTATATATATATAAAATATGTCCATATATGTTTTCTTTCTCTTGTATAATCTCTGTACAAGAAAAATAATAAGAAAAAAATTGAGAAATAATTAGAAGAATAATTTTTTGCATCTTTTTTTTAGAAAAAGTAAAATTTGTGAGAAAGAATTACGTCGTTATCTTGTAAGTAATTAGTATAATGTGTGCAAAGTATGGTTATTATACATACAAGATGAATTTATGTCACGTGTTCCATAAAATACTAAAATTTGTATTAAATGTTTTATAACTTTATTTCCTTCTTTCCTTTTTAATATTAGTATTCTTTCTATATGATTCTTCTTTTTATTAATATTTATAATATGTACAGTCGCCGACTAAAAGATTGTCCGCTGAAATATGAATTTTATTAGCAATTTTATATATTAATATATTTGACACCTTATACATCTTGTTCGTCTGCTTCGCTAGGATATGCCGTATGCATTGGCGCTCATATACTTAAATAAGATCCGTATTCCGAAATTTATTCAAGCAAAAGCGGACGACCTTTTAATCGGCGACTGTACATTAAATATGAGCAAATGACACGTCAACCGTTAATGAAAGAGTCAGAAGTTGTCGTATTGCAGAGCTATATATTATTGAAAAGTTAGTAGCCGCAAGTAGTAGGTGCAAAATTTTAAGCCGAAAAAATTAATATAATTTTTAAAATAATGCTATTAAATCATATTCATCACTATATTCATCTCATACAGCGCTGCAACTTATGTTATATATCGAAATATCTATGTTATTCTAAAAAAAAAAAATAGTGCGTACATAATCAAAAAACAGATAATTTTTATTTTTATTTTTAAGATTACTACACGTACAATAAAATTTAAAAAATTAATAAAATTAAAAAATATATATAGAATATATATGAAATATGTCCTGTATGAGATCCTCCCTCCTTATGCAGGGTGTTAAAAAATCATTTAACATTTATATGGTAGATAATACATACAGTACTGAGTAAAAAAGTCTTAATAAACATAAGTCGAAAAAACTATCGTTTCAGAGATATAAGCAATTTTCTATATTACTATCATGAGTCAATACTTATTGTTAGTGGCTTTTACGTGTCACATATGAAGGTTTATCTCATAAACTGATGTGTAAAATAATGTGTACAATCATATCTTAGAATGCTGACCATTCCTCCTGAAAAAAATACTCTGTATATACTAGATACATAGTATTATAGGTACATATGTATATACTTACAATTAGTAAGCAGAATGCGCGCAATATACCAGCAGATTGACAATAACTGTATTCGCATCAGGCTTGGTTGTATCCGGATCTGGCGGCCGATTCTGCTCACAGAACCTGATGACAGATTCGCAGTAAAAACCGAGCAAGAGGTGCGGAGTGACAAATGGCAGAATTGCAAATGGCTGCAGATTTGCTTGATTTCTACCATCAATTTGCTGTCAGATTATGTCAGTAAGCTCTGTTCTACAGACATAATTTGTAAACATAATCAATAAAATTAATAAACTCTATAGTAGCCTTTCTACTGACAGAAATGTTACAGAAATTTATAACAGACACTTGGCAAATTCTGTTTAAACACATAGCTCACACACACACACACACACACACACACGCGCGCGCGCACGCACGTATGCAGGCATGCACGCACACACACACAGAGGATGTCTAGGTAAAAGAACGTTTCTACTCGGTTTGAATCGCTTTATATGTTCATACATGAGAGGTGTGGCGATTATCACCAGACATCCTGTATACAGGGTGTTTCATTTTAATTGCACTCATTTTAATTGCAATCATAAATATCTCAAAATTATTGTAGAAAAAATGTATTTGAAAAATAAAAGTTTGAGAATTCGGAGGGGGAAAAAAGAATGAGCACATTAAATCTTTTAAGTAACTTTTTTTAAAGTCATTTTAAAATCAACTTTGTTTTTTTTAAATAAAAAAATGGGTAATTTTTATTTAATTATTTGATAGAACTGAAATATAATAAACGTGAAATATGTAAAAAAAATTGTGTCTGAGACATATGTAAAATTCATTGTTTACGAGATGTTTAACAATTATACTTTTGACTTTGATTCAGACAATGAGCGTCTTGAATCTACACATAAAAACTTGACCTTCAAAATTTCAAAAGTAAGAATTTTCAAGGTCATTTGAAAATTGACTGAAATATTTTAAAGAAAAAAATATTTTTCTGAATTTGAAAGTGTCAAATTTCTTTATACAATCAAGCGACGCGATATAACGTCGCGATGCCAAGTACATATAAATATTTCTTTCTGGCTTGTCAACAGCTTTGCCTATGTACAGGAACCGTGGTGCTCAAGTTGCTTATCCGGAGTTTTATGTCTAATAAACTTTCGATTAAAATATCTCAGGCACTAAAGCCGTAATTAAAAATCTAATAGGACTTTTATTATATAATATGAAAACAAGTTTTCGATTGCAACCAGTTTAAATAAAATAATCTTAAATGTTTTTTCGATCACTTGTTTAATATATCGAAATTAATTAAGACTGATAATAATAATAAATATAAATAGTTTCAAATATATGAAAAAATATATATTATTAGCATAGAAAGAAAGAATATATAATAATTTTTTTAGAAATACAAAAATATTTATGAAAAAGCTAATAATTTACTAATTACAAAAAATTGTAATTAATAAAGTTTATTAGCTTTTCTATAAAATCTTAATTTGTACGCAACAAAAATTTTAAATATACATTTTTACAAAAGTAATTACTTAAAAAATAAATAAAAAATAATGTATTTCTAAAAAATATAATTATAAAAAGTAGTAATATCCCACAACATTAAACAAAACTTCACAAAAGTAAAAAAATACGCCAAATATAAAAAATATCCTTTAAAGCCAAATTTTTGTATGTCACTTTATTATTTAATTTTAACTTTTTTAGTTTTGGATTGAGCTGATAAAGTTTATAATTTCAAAATAAGTCGATTAATTTTTGGCACGAGACACTTTTAAATTCGAAATTGGCAATTGATGTAATTGACATTATTGCAGTAAGACTTAAATATTTTATGACTTGAATGAATTTGTGATAAAATCCATAACGTAATAGTAATATTTTATGTAGTTTTTTACGACTTATTATTTGTAATAAAATCCATAACAGTACTATTTTATACATACAACAGTACATTTTATTTAATATTATAGAAAATATTTATTTGGAACATAATAGTGTAATTTTATATACCATACAAAATTGAACTTATTTTGAAAATTAGGTTTTTCTTAATAAATGCATTTTCATTTTTTTTTTTTAGAGATTCTATCATTCATAATATTTCTATAAGCAAGATTAATTTTATGACAACTACTATTTTAAATTATAAATCCTCACAAACTGAATTGCTTCTAATTGTACTTAGCTGGTTAATTATATATTGATTTTATATTTAGTTTTTATTTTTTTATTTTTTAGAGGTTGATTTCGTATTTAATTTAGATTTTATATTTTTTAGAGGTACATTATTTTTTGAAAAGTACATTACTTTTTTTTAGAGATATATTATTTTTGGGGGGGATATTTCTTATCCACTTGGCGTATTTGTTGCCTTTGCGAGATTTTGTTTAATAGAATGATGTAAAACACACGCGGGAAAAAACTCAATACATTGTGAGATACAATTATTTATATTTTGACTTATATTTATTCATATTTATATTTTGAGATTATGTTTGTATATTTTTTTAACGAGTTAAAAAAATTTTGTAGAAATCCGCTGTCTTAGTATTATCCGAGATCAACGACATGGACATAGCGAGAATCTGATCTCTAAGATGCTTGATGGTTAGTCTCTTTGCCTCTCACTTTTGGGATGCTATTGTAATATGAGTTTTTTTGCTTCTCTTACGATATTTTGTTATGTTGAAGTTACAAATATTGTTCAAAGTGATTATCATTCTGTTGAATACATAACAGAAAACGTTTAAATATCTCTATTGTAGCTAATAAAACATGTTGCGGAATATTTCTGTTTTAAAAAGCATTTCTGTTCGAAATGTTTCTGTTTTAATACAAGTTCATATCAAAAGGTTAGTGAATGACGATATACAATATCTTCAAGATGATCTTATAAAAAAAATCAGGCATGAATTGAGATCGGATAATTTTGTTGGCCATGGAACGGGATCTAAACAACCAATCCAATAATTATTAAATGTTGCATTAAGGTAATGTGTGATTACTTCACGTACATTATATAGAGTCCCGTCTTGTTGAGATCATAACCGCAATGCTTAATACTTGAGTGGTACTAACGCATATTATATAAAAGAAAATGCCAAAAGTGATACTCTAACATATATACATAATAGTCATATATTTTTAAATATTTTGAATCAATTATTTGGATAAAATTTGATATCTAAGGATATCTAAGGGTTTTTAAAGTTGTAGCTTACGATTTTGAGGTCAAAATTGCAAAATCAAATATGGTGAACTCAAAATGACGGTTTATAAACTGTTAGAAATATGAACTACTTTTAATGAATTTGAAGATCGTTAATTTTATTCTATCGCGCAAATCGCTACCTTAGAGTTTTTATTTAGAGTTGGTCGTAAATTGCGATTTTGAAATTAAAATTGAGAAATTCAAAATGGCGGACTCAAAATCCGAACCAAAAATTATTGCAATCGGCTTAAAATTGGATTAATGGTTTATTATAATAATATTAATGGATTATGAGTTTATAGTTTATAGGGTTTCAGAAATAAATGGCTAACTAAACTTTGAGTATATTCTACTCATTATAAGAATGAAATAAAGAACTTCCTTACCAAGTTATAAACATTTTTATTTATAATAAATAACATTTTGTATTTTGTCATACAAAGATATATATATATATATATATATATATATATATATATAAACTTATACAAACCTACGTTATCAACTCCTTAAATTTAATTCTATAATCTCTACTTCTCCTATCTAAAACACACACACACACACACATACACAAAAGAGAGATTAGCACCCCCATGGTCATCACTGTCACGATATTTACATATTATGGGCGCTTTTCAGCAAGCAACACAAGTCGACACAGAGTATCATTCTATCTTCTTTCAACACCAGTGGACAACAAAGAATGATACTCTGTGTCACACTGTGTCGACTTGTGTCGTTTGCTGAAAAGCGCCTTATGATTTCTTAGCTTCCTGTGTGTGTGTGTGTGTGTGTGTGTGTGTGTGTGTGTGTGTGTGTGTGTGTGTTCGTGTGTGCGTGGATTTCAGGAAAAATTGAAAAATAAAGTCATCTTCATAAAATACAATGTTTGTGCATGAAAACAAATGTGCTGCTAATAATTTCTAAAGTTTTAATGGATTTTTGCGTGCAAAATTTAGAGAGAATTTAATAGAATGACAAAAGAATATTTTCTCTGAAATTATTAATAGAATTTCAAAATATATTTTCAAAAGATATTGTCGTTATAATTTGATAGATCATATTAAAAAATGTAAATTCATATTCAATTAAATAGGCTCTTCAATAGATTTTAATACAAATGCAAACTTAGGTAGATGGAATTATCATATTTTTCTTTAGTTATTATCATTTCAAGATTTAATTAAACAAATGGAAAAATGATTAGAGGGACTGTAACAAAATATGATTCTAAAATTATTCATTGAAGAAGTAAATTATACTTTAATGCTGGTAGACTATCCAGCCTTAAATTGAAAACCGCTTGCAATGATTGCTAAAGTGAAAGAGACAGAAAATAGGCAAGAATTAATTGCCCAAATTATTTTAGAAAGTAATTTTTTTAAAATTAGAAAAAAGATTAATTAACAGAAAACCTGGTGATTTCGATTATTTTCCAGGGAAAAAAGGAGAGATATCTTCTATATCAAGAAATCATTTCAAGAGATATTTTTGTCAAAATTGATTGGCAATGGCATTGTTATTAAAAGAAGGAATTTTACATAAAAGATGGATTCGAATTAAAAATGTTATATTCTACAAATTATTGTTCGGAAAAGAATTTGTCAAATTCTCTAAAGGAGTCTGGTGACTCCCCTTTCGAAGGAATTTTGAAATAAATAAAACTCTCGAAAAGATTCGAAAAAGATCTTATTGAGCAACTTGCAAGAAAGATGCTGATGTAAATTATGTAACATTTGCATTAAAAAATCTTTCTGATAAAGGAAAGTTTTGTAAATTTATAAATATTGGTGAGTTCACAACGTATATTCAGACGGATATACTTGGTCCTCTTCCGTCTTTATCTAAGAAATAGATACTTGCTAGTAATATACTGATTGTTTTTATGTGTAAATGGATAGGGGCCTTTCATTTAAAAAATATTAATTCACAGTTCATAGTAGATTAGTTACACAATTGCAGAAATTTTTGTTAATCAAATAATTTCTAAGCATAGTGTTCCACTAGAGAACACGGATTAAGGAAGGAATTTTGAGTCATGTTTGTTCTAATAAGAAATAACGCGGTTATTAGACATAAAAAATATAAGAACCGATGCTTTGCATTCATAATCTGATAAGCAGGGCATAACGACAACATCGAATTATTTTAAATTATTTATATAAATGTATTAAGAAAAATAAAAAAAATTAGAATTATTGAATTTCGATGTACCAGTACGTATATCGGAATCTATGAAATATACTAATAAATACATCGGAATCTATGAAATGTATCAATAGATACATTGGAATCTATGAAATCATTTCCGAAGCAATTCCCATGTTATATTTTGCAAAATTTAAGATTATCGTTGGACTTGTTGAAAAGACATCTGCCTAAAAATGAAAAAGGAAATACAATCAAAGCTTATGTTAGACAATTAAGAAAAAAAATTAGATAAAATTTATATAAATGCGAGGCATCAAATGAAAAGTTACAATTGAATAAACTTAATTTAATCGATGAGCGAGATAAATTAAATTCGAAAGACAGAAAATCTGATTGTATAATCTTCAATGAGAAAGAACTCTAAAATTACAAAGAAATTGGAAAAGGACTCTAAGAGATATACAAGAAATTGATGACATCGTATTTAAAAGTCGAATAGGAATAAAATTGTTTATTTGAATAGATTCTTATATTGTGAAAGACAGATAGAAGATTAGGTTCGCTAATTGGAATTGATTATTAAATTAAAATTAGATAAAACAGATGAGAGGGTTAGAAACGATAAATTTTAAATGTCCTCAAATAATAATCGAATGGATTCAGAGTCCGAGTTAATCAGACAATACTTGCACGATCCAAGGTCTGTAAATGAAAGAGGAATAAACAGGTCTTCACACGAGCGCCATCTTGAATACCAAAAAGTATGTGTGAGTGTGTTCGTACGAGAAGAGTAAAGAGTGTGGTAGAAAAATTGTGAAAGAAAGGTGCAATATATATTTAATAATGAGTGAGAGAAAGATAGCGGTCGTCATTTTGGTGCCAAAATGTGTGAAGTGAGTGCGAAGACTTTCCCTCTCCCCGTTCATCTACCTTGGCACGGTCTATCCATCTCCCAGAAAACTGTTCATTCAAATAACGTCTAGCTTCTCGATCGAAGTGGAGCAGAACACCGTCATACATGAACCACATACGATGATATCTTAGGTAAACTTCATTTAGTAATCCATATAAATGATAAACAGCAAATTGATCGAAGTTTCCTATCTTTTAACTCTGTTGGAAAATAAAATAGGTTCTAACTCGGAAACAAGATCATATTAAACATACGTTTATATAAACGTTTTTTTTTTTTATTTTTGTGTCCTGAATTTACTACTGCAATACTTTTCATTTATTAAGAAACACCCTGTATATATGTACACAGGGCTATACTGGCCAAAAGTATAAAGTACCTATTCTTAATTGCAATAATAATTAAACAAAATAAAGTTGCGAAATAAAAAAATAGTTGTCAATATTGACTTTCTTAAAATAAACGGTAAATTTTTTACACTAAAATTATTTTTAAACTATTTTTTATTTCATAACTATTTTATTTATATATGTTTTTTTATTTTTATATCGCTAGTATATTAATTATTTTATTTGTTATTGCAATTAAGAATGGATGCTTTATAGTTTTGGCCAAGGATTATAGTGCCGATTTTGAAGAGGGATGAAGAGAGGAAAGTAACAAATTTTAGGGAAGTTACGTTGGCAACGTCGCTATATTTATATGGCGATTTATACGGCGATACTGACAAAGAGGTTGAGGGAAAAAGATGGAGGGAAAAGATGGAGAGTAAGGGATTGATTCTACCGAATCAAGCAGGAAAGAATGGAAACAATGGACAATGTATATGTTTTGAATTATTTGATAAATAGACAAATTAGTAAGAAGGGGAGGTTGTTTTTCGTGGATTTGAAGGCCGCGTTTGATTCGGATTGATCAAAGTTGTTGATGGCGCAAGAGGAAGGGGATGAGGGAAGGGTTAGTGAGAAGATGTGAGAATATTTGGGGGAGATATGTTTTAGGGTAAGGATAGAGAAGGATTTAGGGGAGAAGTTTTGGACGGGAAAGAGAGTGAAGCAGAGGAGGGAGGACTGGGAGAGAGTAAGACCGGGGGAGGAAAAGGTTGATGTATTTTAAAAAATCGTTAATTTTTACGTTATTTTTATTCATTTGTATCATGTCTATATATTTTTATAAAAATTTCAATTATACTGTTTTCAATTATACCATTCAATAGAACAAAGTTTCAGCTTAAGAATCAGCTTTTTAATTGCAGTACAATGATTTTTAACGGAATTAAAATGAGCAATCAAAGTCAAAATGCTCATTTTTGTTTAATCCGCGATAACTCAATAACAAAAAATCTTAGAAATATTTTTAAAAAACGATTTTGTAGGGAAAACTTTAAACACATTAGAAAGTTGAAAATTGTCGCAAACAAGTTGTTTTTTTTTTTTTGACATGTGACCAGTGCTCACAAAGTGAGAAGAAAATTTCTTATATTGTCCAGCTCATAGTTTTCAATATGTAAAAATTATCAAACTCAAAAAATGGTGACTTTTCAAGTAGAGATTTCGCTTTGAATTTTTTCTTTGGTGGGATTTAAATTTATTATAATTTATTTTTAACGAAGTCACAGTTGCCTAAATTTTGCTTATTTTTTAAGAAAAATTAAATGTTCCTTTAATTTTTGTGAGTAGTAAAGACCGCCCACACTAAGTACATAGCGTTATTTCTTATCACAAAAATAAGTCGAAAAATCCTGAATAATTTTTTCTATAACATTTAATAAAGAAGTAATTATTGGATCAATTAAAGTTAGGTCAAACAGCGTCGAGATGATCGGACGACCACCTTGTATATATTCGGTCAAAAAAAATGCAGTAGAAAAATAGAAAAAAATTGTAAAGCTTCAAATGTGCTTCTAACGCAGCTAATAAAATTAGCTAATAATATCGAGATTATATATTAACATAAAGAAACCGTCGCAATCTATTGTAAGTTCCGGAACAGGAAATCTCGAATATTCCAACCATATGGTATCCAAATGTAACATCTGGATACACTATATAGAATATTACTGAAAAGATCCTCTGAAGAATTAAGAACTTCGGCAGGGAAGGAAAACGAACGAGAGAGATTCTTCCTGCACGCTTTATCATCTCGAGGAGAGGCCTCTCGCATGACTCAAATGTAAGCGACGAGCGCGATGGGGGTTAGTCACGGAGGAGAAATATGCGCGCTTTAAAAACGAAAATAAAGCTTGAAATTTTATTTGTATTTTGAGAAAATTTTAATATTGATTATGGAGATAATCAATTTTGAAATGGTGGATGACACAGTGAAAACTTGCAAAATTGATTAATAATAGAAGGTCCAGTTTGAGTTGCACGGAGTGAACCAGTTGACCTAACTCAATGAGATAAAAAGAGCGTAAAAGTTCAAATTCTTCCTTTTAAAATATGCTTTTGCGGAACTCGATACGATTATTTTTCGCTGAGTTATGTTAATCTAAAATAAAAGTTGTTTTTTAACGACAAATTATGATTTAAAAGTGTTTGCCGCCGTTATTAATTCGAGCCGTTCAAGATGTATCGTATTTATTGTTTGAAATCACATCTCTCTCTCTCTCTCTCTCTCTCTCTCTCTCTCTCTCTCTCTCTCTCTCTCTCTCTCTCTCTCTCTCTCTCTCTCTCTCTCTCTCTCTCTCTCTCTCTCTCTTTCTCTGTGTGTGTGTGTATGTGTTCATGCGCGCGCGCGCACGTATAACATAAATGTATGCAACAGGGATGAAGACTCTATGGTTCGTCACGTTCACAGTAAATTGACTCCAAATCCTCCTTGCCGTGTGTTATGACAGTATGTTAATAATAAGTGTGACTTTCGCAGGCTCGCATTACCTTCTCATACTATGAGGCATATTTGTGATCAATGCTTTTATTTCTGCCTGATCTATCTCATTCCATGCTCTTTCAAGAACTTCTCGAATCTTCGAGATATTTTAAATGCAGACACACATTTTAAATCACAATTTATCGTTATAGAAATTACTTTTTTTAGCTTGATATAACTCAGCGAAAAATTATCGTATCGAGTTCCGCAAAAGTGTATCTTAAAAAGGAAGAGTTTGAACTTTCACGCGCTTATTATCCTATTGAGTTACACCAAATGTTTCATTTCGTGCAACTCATGACAAACTGGATCTTCTATTAATCAATTTTGCAGGTTCTCACTTTGTCATCCGCCATTGCAAAACTGATCATCTCACGTAATCAACATTAAAATTTTCTCAAAGTACAAACTTCAAGCTTTATTTCGTTTTTAAAGCCTTTCGATATCATAATTATTAGTTGCGTCATAAACATTTAAAGTTTCACAATTTTTTCTATTTTTCTATATATATAAATATGTTTTTTAAAATTAATATTTTATAAACAAACACATATATTAATGTTTTATAAACATATATTTCTCAAAGATTATCTAATGGATCGAATTATAGTAAAATGTGTATGTGCATGTATATACACACGGCCAAAAAATAAGTGGTACACTTGAAAAGTAATAAAAAATTGTGAAATTTTCAATATTTATAACTCAGCTAATTATTATGATATTATAACTCAGCTAATTATTATGATATCGAGGTATTTCAAAAACGAAAATAAAGGTTAAAGTCTGTAGTTTGAGAAAATTTTAGTGTCGATTACGTGGAATGATCAGTTTTACAATAGCAAATGACAGAGTGAGAATAATCTGCAAAACTGATAAAT
This sequence comes from Prenolepis imparis, assembly GCF_030444845.1. NCBI lineage: Eukaryota > Metazoa > Arthropoda > Insecta > Hymenoptera > Formicidae > Prenolepis > Prenolepis imparis. Next base: position 2,176,153 of record NW_028141171.1, on the reverse strand, counting down.
AGACGTTTCAAATTTCCTGAATTGTACGAAATGAATCAGTTGACGTAGCTCAATGGGATAAAAAGCGCGTGAAAATTAAAAAATTTTTTTTTTTAAATGCGCTTTGGCGGAACTCATACGATAATATACGATAATTTTTCACTAAGTTATGTTAATCTGAAAAAAATCGGTTTTTTAACGACAAATTATGATTTAAAATGTGTCTGCTACTTTTATCAAATTGGAGCCACTGTAATTCTATTCACGAATGTTGCATTGAATGCGAGGTCCCGAAGCGATGCAAATTATGTCGGCACCCCGCGCAAATGGAGGCCGAGTAAGACACCCATGGGGTTTTCGCCGGTAAGAGTTTAGACTACCCTTCGACTTTAAGGACCTCGGGGGTCAGAGGATTTCCCCGTGTAAAAGAAGAAAAAGAAGAAAAAAGAAGAAGAAAAGTCACATTGATGTTTGAAATCACATTTGTGTGATGTACGTGTGTGTGTGTATGTGTGTGTGTTTGCGTGTGCATCACTTCGGAACATTTATTCGCATTCAATGCAATATTCTTGAACAGAATTGCAGCGGCTCAAATTGATAAAGGTAGCAGACACACATTTTAAATCATAATTTGTCGTTAAAAAAACGACTTTTTTTTAGATTAACATAATTCAGTGAAAAATTATCGTATCGAGTTTCGCCAAAGCATACTTTAAAGAGAAAAGTTTGAATTTTTACGCGCTTTTTATCCCATTGAGCTACGTCAACTGATTCACTCCATGCAATTCAGGAAAGTGGATCTTCTATTTATTAGTTTTGCAGGCTCTCCCTCTGCCATTCGCCATTGCAAAACTGATCAACATCATTCCACGTAATCGACACTAAAATTTTCTCAAATTATAGACTTCAAGCTTTATTTTCGTTTTTGAAACAATTAACAAAACTACATTCTTCAGTTAATTTCAGATAAAGTTTAATAGAATTTTAATTTAAGTCTTAATTACAAAAGATACATGGTGGCAAAATTGAGAACATGCAAAAAATGATGAACTCCTTTGACATTTTCGCTGAGAAAAAATTGTTTCCAAATTGGCCACAGAATTTGATGGTGTGCTCCATATGTTTTCTTCAGTTACACCCTGTATATGAATTTAGTATGTGTTTAAGAAATAATTAGAAATAAATTTGTGTGTGTATGAAGATTTTATTTAATTTTTTTTCAACTTATTATAAGTTTGTGATATATGCATGTATACTAGAAAAACATCAGAAATCTGAACGGCATCCAAATTCTGTTTTTTTAAATGCATAAATTAAATTTATACAATAGATAATAATACTAACACAATCTGATAATATTTTACATTATTGCATTTTGATCAAAATTTTTTACACTATTGCATATAAAAATATATTTATTATATTTACGTATTACGTTCGTTTAAATAATAACAATTTAATTGCATTTGTTAACTTCAGAAATGGATGTGAATATGAATAAATATATTTATTATCATTATTTTCAATTTTATAAAGGGCCTAGGGGGATAAGCGTGTAAAAGTTGCCCCCGCACGTATCAAGTTTAGATTGACACCATAGATTGGCGTCTATGTGACTAAAAAATCCTGCAAATATCAACCTTAAAATTACATTTTTGTAGAAGTTATGAAGGGAGAAAGCAAAATCAAAAAAGTGGTTTTTCTCGAAAACGGCTGAACCGATTTTTATGAAAAAAATATATGTTATAAACATCAATGAGACTATTTTAAGAATAAATTTAAAAGAAAATTCTGACACAAATACGGATTTTTTTTGAGGTTATGTTTTAGAGATACACCTCTAATTTTTTTTTTAAATAAACCTTGAAATGTCTACTTTAACATATATTTTTTTCAAATTTTTCATAGAGGTACTTCATGGCGAAAAATAATGAAAATCATGTATTCGGCGCGGCTGCAGTACGGTTTTAAACTTCTTATCGGGGTGCTTTATTAGTGTGAGTCCCCTTGCCTCTCACAAAACGGGGTGCTTTTTTAGTCTGAGTCCCCTTGCCTCTCAGAAAACCGGGTACTTTTTATGAGTCAAGATTATTTTTTTAATCTTCATCACTATCACTCTCTATTACTGGAATGTAATTGTTTTTCTTGAATACTTTGCTGAGTATTTCCGCTGGTTTGAAAATTTTTGATAAGTACCTAGCATGTGATAAATAATATACCACTGCAGCAATATGGGAGCAACAACCAACAGTTCGTTTTCCATTGGCACATTCACATGTATAATGTGTCAAACCAGAAAAACCAACACTGTTAAGCTTATATCTTAAGAAGCACCTATATGTTGTTCGAGAAATATGATGAGATGGAACTTTCAATTTGAGTACATTTGACTGATCTTTAACATACTAAATTTTTAGCTTACCATCAACCATTTCTGCCAAATATGATACGGCTTGACCGAGTTGGTATGAACCGGTGAATAAGATTTTTAAATCTCTTACTGTCATTTCTGGGAAATCTAAAATGTCATCTGATGTAACACTTTTGAAAGGTAGCTTTCAACGAAGCCAACCATTTTCTTCTACCTCAGCCGCCAAAGTATTCTGTACATCTCTTTGACTATGCATTCTCTGTAGAATGTCATCAAAAGTGTCTACATCAGAATGAAACCTTTTTCCAAAGGTGTTGTTGAGAAACGACGTGCTTAAACAAAAATATCGCCTTTTGGATCATAAAACAAGTTTATACCGAAAATTGGATCTTACTTCAGAATCGCGTCGTTTCTCAATTACACCTTTGGAAAAAGGTTTCATTCTGATGTAGACACTTTTAATGACATTCTACAGAGAATGCATAGTCAAAAAGATGTGCAGAATACTTTGGCGGCTGAGGTAGAAGAAAATGATTGGCTTCGTTGAAAGCTACCTTTCAAAAGTGTTACATCAGATGACATTTTAGATTTCCCAGAAATGACAGCAAGAGATTTAAAAATCTTATTCACCGGTTCATACCAACTCGGTCAAGCCGTATCATATTTGGCAGAAATGGTTGACAAAGATGATAAGCTAAAAATTTAGTATGTTAAAGATCAGTCAAATGTACTCAAATTGAAAGTTCCATCTCGTCATATTTCTCAAACAACATATAGGTGCTTCTTAAAATATAAGCCTAACAATGTTGGTTTTTCTGGTTTGACACATTATACATGTGAATGTGCCAATGGAAAACGAACTGTTGGTTGTTGCTCCCATATTGCTGCAGTGGTATATTATTTATCACATGCTAGGTACTTATCAAAAATTTTCAAACCAGCGGAAATACTCAGCAAAGTATTCAAGAAAAACAATTACATTCCAGTAATAGAGAGTGATAGTGATGAAGATTAAAAAAATAATCTTGACTCATAAAAAGTACCCGGTTTTCTGAGAGGCAAGGGGACTCAGACTAAAAAAGCACCCCGTTTTGTGAGAGGCAAGGGGACTCACACTAATAAAGCACCCCGATAAGAAGTTTAAAACCGTACTGCAGCCGCGCCGAATACATGATTTTCATTATTTTTCGCCATGAAGTACCTCTATGAAAAATTTGAAAAAAATATATGTTAAAGTAGACATTTCAAGGTTTATTTTAAAAAAATTTGGAGGTGTATCTCTAAAACATAACCTCAAAAAAAATTTTTGAATTTTTCAAAAATTTTTTTTGAGGTTATGTTTTAGAGATACACCTCCAAATTTTTTTAAAATAAACCTTGAAATGTCTACTTTAACATATATTTTTTTCATAAAAATCGGTTTAGCCGTTTTCGAGAAAAACCACTTTTTTGATTTTGCTTTCTTCCTCCATAACTCCTACAAAAATGTAATTTTAAGGTTGATATTTGCAGGATTTTTTAGTCACATAGATGCCAATCTATGGTGTCAATCTAAACTTGATACGTGCGGGGGCAACTTTTACACGCTTATCCCCCTAGGCCCTTTGCGGTTTATTCTATTGTGGCATGATTTTATTGATATCCAAATGCTACACTTTGCATTGTAAAATGTATGTGCGAATACATAAATATGCGTAAATATAACTAGCATAAATACACGATAAGAAACTCTGAAAAAAATGGTAAAAATTCGCTAACATATGTTTCTTAAATTTCAACCTTCCACAATAATAATGTGTAAGAATTGCAAAAAGATGAATTGTTTGCATGGTGCAGACAATCGATTCATATGACAAGGACGGCGCAAAAATTTAAATATATGTAGATAAAGAAAAGAAATAAAATCGATCCAAAGAAATTGATGCCTCGTGCACAAATAAATAATCAATTTCAACAAAAAATAATTCTTCCTTGAAACTGATGCACTAACATTTGTTAGAAGCGTTTGGCTCTTATTAGCCGTTTTTAAAATATGTATGTGACATTTGAGAACCTTATTTATAATTTAGTTGTTAAGAAAAAAATATCTAACAAAAAATATAAATATAGTCTATTAAAAATGTGTGTGCGTGTGTAGGTGCGTGCGTGTGTATGTGAGAGGGAGGAGAGAAAGAGGAGAGAGGGAGAGGGGAAGAGAGAGAGAATAAAATTAAAGAAACAGGAAAAGGAAGGTGTGTGGCAAACGGCGTGTAACGATGTTCGAGAAGAATTTTTGTAGCAAAAACGTGGTTTGGCCGGTCGGCTGCTGTTGGTTGGTAGTTTTCAGAATGGCTTGCTTCCGGCAGAGCCAATGTGGCGCAACACACGACGTGGTGCGACACCTGGCTGGCTTGTCTGCCTGCTTACTTGCCTAGTTGCCCGCTTGTTTGTCTGTCTGCCTGCTTATCTGCTTGCTTGCCTGCCTGCCTGCCTGCCTGCCTGCCTGCCTGCTTGCTTGCTTGCCTGCATGCGATTCTCAGCAGATAAAAATAATCGCCAAGAAAGTATAGAAAAGTTCCAAGCCGAACAGGTTTCTGCAGAGCGAGAGTGAGTGAATCAACCAGTGAGTCTCGACGTATTCTTGCTCTCGCTCAGTTGAATCACCGCATCGCACCGCACCTACGGAGGGACGCGGGTGCGTGCTCCCGACACAACGGGTGGCTTACGGTTAGCACGCAGGGCCGTAATATTATTAGGTTCCGTCGGTTGAGATCGCAAATCACTATTTCGATGAAACAAACTTGTATAATGATATGCCAAGAGCATAGGATGCATGTACGTATGTGCATTTACAATTCACCGAACGCAATTCACGTGACTATAAGAGAGGAAGAGATGTAATAATTTCAAAAAATAACAAGTATTTTTTAATACATGAGAGAGAGGGAAAGAGACTTATTAAATTATTTATTTATTTTTTATATATTTATAAAAGACAATGCACAATTTAAATCTTTTAATTTATTTTATTGCTTATCTTCAGGATTGATGAAAAAAACAAAAATGGAACGCTTGAATACATTGCAATTTATATGAGAAATCAAATTGAATAAGTTTATTTTCGGAATACAAAGTTTTAAAGATTTTAATAGAATAACTTATTTATTCTTTTGTACTTTCATGTAAAACATATATAGAAAATATTAGATGATTTCCTTTATTTCTTGTCAAATAACGATAATAATCTAGATTAAGAAGCACGAATTATAACATATAAATATAATATTAATTAATTAATGTCGAGAAATGCGGCGATTTTATATATTGAAAATATTTTTAGATCTCATTAAATCATTTAAATATATGTGGGAGAGTAAAAAGGAGAATAATAATAATAATAAGGAGAATAATAAACTTTTAAAATAATAAAATTAAAGAAGAAAATTTAAAAAATGTTTTTAAATATATATATTTTTGAACTATCATATACATATAACACGCATATATATTACTTATCTATTTTTTCACATAATCAAAACATACGGATTCTAATGTACGAAAATATATTTCTATGCACTTTCGTAGAGCGTACAAAAGGCGAAGTAACATTTGAAGATTTTTGAGTTTGATAGTTATCTATGTCGAATAGAATTAAAACAAACCACACGGGGCGACCGGAGTGTTCGTGACGATCCTGATTAAGGCGGAGCCCGTATATACCGCGAAGAGAGGTGAGCGATTGAATCGGATTGGACTAAGGCGCAATTCCGACGGCGAGCGCAAAGAAACTGGTTTCGGTTTTGTGGAGTTTGCACCATTGCACCGCTCTTTCAGTGAGACAGTCCAATTTATGCATCACGGCTATGTAGGCACTACACGATATCAAAACGCTGCGCCCGAGTCTTAAAATCCAGTCATCGTTGTCTCTTGTCTCACGCACACATCGTCATAATTATTATCGTTTTCATTATCAGTATCATTATCGTTATCGTCGTCACTGCCATCGCTGTCGTCTATATCGCTAGTAAAATAATTTATAAAATCTGTGTTTCGACGTGGTATTCTGCCCAACGGACGGAAATCCAAATAAAACAAGAAGAAGAAGAATTTATGTGTCTGTTTATTTGTCTCGTTCTTCGGTTCTCAATCACGTGCAAGTGCCTACGCAAACTAAATTTAATCCAAATGATCTAAAATAACACGCACTGATCACACATAACAAAACGGTCTTTCTCTCATTGCCGATCTCTCTTTATCTTTTCGCGCGTGCCGCGTCATATCGTTCGATGCAGTTACGCGCAATAGTGTAAACATAACCGCGAGTACAGCCGCAGCAACTGCTGTCTCTGCTGTCGCTGTCGCCGTCGCCGCCACCGCCACCGCTATCGTCGTCGCCGCCACTGCCACCGCCACCACCATCGCCACCGCCACCGCCACCGCTATCGTCAACATCAACGTCAACGTCAACGTCACCGTCACCGTCACTGTCAGCGCCACTGTTGCCGTTACCGCACTATCGTAATCATTACTATCACCTCCTCTATCTCCACTTGTACTGCCATCATTACCGTCAGTACCACCGTCATCGTCATCGCCACCGTTAACATTATTGCCATCATCACTTCCATCATCACCTTCACACCCATCACTACCATCATCATTGTCACCACCGTCACCGGTTTCACTACTATCATCATCATCACCTCCACCACCATCATTACTACTACCACCGCTATCGCCACCGTCATTTCAATCGCCACCTTCACTGTTGTTTCCACCGCCACCTTCACCGCCACCGCCATCTCCATCTCTACTACCTCCGCCACCGCCACTGTCATTGCCATCATCACCATTACCGCCATCGCCATCGCCACCGTCGTCGCCACCACCGACGCCGCCACCGCTGCCACTGCCGTTGCCATTATCACCATAAGTCAACTTGACGTACGGAGAACCGCTTTCCTCGTGAAAAAACTGTGACGTGCCAATTAATTATGAATTTCATGATACCTGGCCGGAGATCCTGACTATTTTCTTGTGTTGCCATTGCAATTGGTGTTTCTTCGTCATTGAAGCAACGAATCTGCTAAATTAATACCGGTGAGGAGTACAAATTCAGCACAGGTACACATGCATCTTTATCATTGCTCCTGACATTGCTCCATTCTCTTCGTCTTTCCTTTGTTTTGTCTTTGTGTCTTCCTTTTGCGGTTTATACAGAACTATCATTTTATTTCTTCCATACAAGGTAATCGAATAGGTGCATATCTCGATGCATTTTTCTCTCTTGTATGTCTAACGTGTAAAATATTATAGGATACGGTGCAGAGTCACATGAGAGAAAAAAGAGTATACATATTTCATTTGGAGAAATCTTTTTCGGTCGATAACAGATACTGTGTAATAAAAAATGCTATGTTATGAAAAAAAATTATAAAATGGATTTCCATGGGAACATTAGGAATACGTGCAGCAAAATTACGTTTCATTGCGAATGTTGTCGCATTTCGTTCAAGTTCATTTGTAAACGAATAGCGGTGTTCACACGATATGCAAAACAACGTGTAACACGTGCACAAAAATCATCATATCGCTAATGAAAAGCATGGTGAGGTTTTTGTGCATGCCGATAAGCGCGCACAATCGTCGTAATTTCCGATTTTAAAATCTTGCGAGATTAACCGCTGCGCGTTCGCAAATATTCAATCTCACGTAACGTTCGCCGCTAATACACGTCATCGCGTATATATATATATATATATATATATATATATATATATATGCTCGCTACATTCGTGAACGTGCAATTTTGGTTGATGTGTGCGAACTCTATGTTTGCCCAGAACTATTAAATACGAACAAGATGAAGCGAGCGTCCGGCGAATACGGCAAAAGGCTTCTCTGGAAGTGGTTCCAATAAGCAAGAAATATTAAATCAATCTTTTGAAATATTAAATTTATGTAGATTGATTTATAAACATTTTGATATAATATTTTATAAATGTTAAAGAGAACTGTGTTACTTGATAATATAAAATAAGGATAATAAATGTTCTTTTCAGCTGAACTGGCTGCACTAGTTCATAGTTTATCTCTTTCTTTCCAATGTGGAGTAACAAAGATAAACTTTGAACTAGTGTAGCCAGTTCAGCTGAAAAGAAACAGACCTAATATATTTCGAGAAATTAAAAATACAGTGTAGAAATACTATTCTTAACATTTTTGTGATATTATTTCCCAATGAAGTAAGAAACAAATGTTAAAGAGAAATCTTTGTGTATACCCAATAACATGTAAGAATTACAATATTTTTGGATGGGAAATGGACTAATTACAAATATTCGCCAATTATACCTAAAATATTATTGTAATAAATTGAATTTTTCGCTTACTAGGATGAATAGCCACACTCTCTGAAAAGCCTAACCTCTCGCTGCAATTTTTCCCGCAATTTCGCATCTCGCGACGATCGTCGTAATAAATGGAGATTTATCTATCGCCGTAATATATCGCGCCGAACGAGATGAGGGCTCTCTCGTTCAGAGCGCGCGTAAAATGTATATATATATATATATATATATATATATATATATATATATATATTCTCCCGGTCTTTCGCTCTTCTTCGGCGAACAAAACTCTGGGAGCCGGAGCGAACTTTTTTTCCTCGTCGGACGCGCTTCCGCGCGACCGACGGACCAATCAGAATTCGCGCGGCCGGAGAAATGGCCAACGTCGTGTCGCTGGGTTCGAGCGTATCTTTGCGCGTCGTTTTGTGAACCCCGTAGAGTCCGCGCAATCACGTTGACGTCTGTCGCCATTTCCTTCGGTACGGAGGAGAGACTCTTCTGTCCGTTTATTTCGCAAGGTAACCGCATTCTCGCCGCGTTCGCGCGCATCCATCCCGGGTACACAGCTGTTTCCCTGTCACCGGCCGACGAATTCGACGGGCCGCGAACGCACGGGCGGAAAATACGCCGGGAGGACTTCTGAAGCGCATCGCGAAGTGCATCATTTGTCGCGCCGGAGTGCATATATAGAGGTGCATCGTCGCGTATTTGGCCGGATCGTCGATTGCGTTTTGCCGGCCGGCAAACTTCTAATTCCGTGTGAAAAAATCGAGGATCTTATTTCATCTCAAAATCGTGTCGGGATTGATAGATTCCCGGGGGGAAATAATCTTCTATCGAGAGATTCTCTCTTTCGCCGTCCGGTATAGAATTCTTTTCTGTCCATCGCGTCCTGGACTCAGACTGACTTGATCGACACAACCGAGTGTCATGGATAAAAGTTCTTTCATCTTCGTATCGAATATATAACAAAGTGCAATATTATTCGCGTATATACGGATATTTTCAGTTTATTTGTTTTCGCGGAATTTTTTTTTCTCAGTTCGGACAATTTTTACTCCGTTATTTTTTTGTGACTCCCTCGTGCATCAATTAATAATAATTTCTGTTAGCTTTTGCCATCTCAAAAAGTCGCATTTTTTTTCGTTAGATACAGGTTTTTATATAGATATATGTTTTTCAGAAGAATGTGAAAATAATCGAGAACCGTCATTAATAATTTACATTTACTGAAAAGAGTGAGTTATGAATAAATAAATTAGAAATGATAAGTGTTATAAATAAATAAATAATAGTTTTTATAATAATAATATGTTGCAAAACTTGTTGCTTTTTGATATTAAAAATATATTTTTATTAATAATTGTTTTTTTTTTTTGTATTTTAGAATTATATTAATTCTCTGTTAATTAAAAAAATTTTTAATTGTACATTTTATATATATAAGATATAGAGTTTTTCTCTTGCCAGACAAAATGGCAGAAGAAGATATTGGTTAATGTTGCAATTTAAAACAAAATTATGAAACATATACTATAAAATAATTTTATTAGTATACACATATGTTACTTATTTGTATTTATATGTTAAATGTATTATAAGTATTTTGTAGCAAATATAGGATATATAACTCTATAATATAATGTGTAACTTTAAAAAAATTAATTCATACAAATATATATTTGTTACTTGATATATATTATAAAAAATAATAAAGTATACTTTATGATCAGAATAAAAGACTTTGATTAATATAGTAGTTGTTATTGTTTCAGCAATGGCAGAAGGAAATGGGGAAATAAAAATGGAAGAGAAACAAGAAATGGAAAATTTGGAACGGACAGAAGATTTTAACAAACTTATGCAATATGGACTAGATGAGAAAGTGGCTGCCAAACTGGACGAAATTTATAAGACGGGAAAATTGGCTCATGTTGATCTGGATGAAAGAGCTCTTGACGCTTTAAAAGAATTTCCAGTCGATGGTGCGCTAAATGTGCTGACGCAATTTCTGGAATCTAATCTAGAACATGTATCTAACAAATCGGCATACCTTTGTGGAGTAATGAAGACATACAGACAGAAGAGTCGTGCGGGTCAAGGAACAGGCACTAGCACAACACCCAAAGCCCCGGATGAGGACAAAATCAAAGTAATTTAAAGTGCTAGTTATTATGTGCATTTATTCAAGTTGCTTATACAAGTTGTTATTTAAATTTCTCTTAAATTGTTAGTTTTAGTTATTATTTGGTTAATATTTATGTAAGTGGTAAACAATTATTTTAGATGATTTTGGAGAGAACAGGATATCCTTTAGATGTAACTACTGGACAAAGAAAATATGGTGGTCCTCCGCCAAATTGGGAAGGTCCAACTCCTGGTACTGGTTGTGAGGTAAATTTATACATATATATATATATATATATATAGTTTTTTTTATATATAGATTTTTTTATTATAAAATGTTTAAAGTGCATTTTTATGTGTTACATAATTTTTCTATATTTTATATAAATTTCTCATAAAAAATTTCGGAACATCTTGATACTTTAAAAGCTTTTATGTATTAAAAAATGCTTGTATTTTTTGAAATTATTACATTGAATATTTTTGCAAAAAGGTATTTTGTGGCAAAATTCCAAAAGACATGTACGAAGATGAATTAATTCCGTTATTTGAAAAATGCGGAAAAATTTGGGATTTGAGACTGATGATGGACCCCATGTCAGGTTCCAACAGAGGATATGCATTTATCACATTTACTAATAGAGAAGCTGCACAGCAGGCTGTTCGAGAGGTATGTCAGTATATACTTTTCCTTAAATCATTATTGTGTAGTTTATATATGATCTATATATATTTATTTATTTCTTTTTTCCCCTCCTAATTACAAATATCGTTATGAATAATTTAAACAATTTTATTTTTTATTTTTTAAATTTTTAGAAATGTTACAAAATTGTTATTGCTTACCAAAATAATACTCCTTCGAAATGATTATAAATTAATAGAAATCTCAGTTTCTAAATGTTCAATTTTAAATGCTTAATGAATTTTTTAAATAATCTGATAGTATTGAATAATTATTGAATTTTATTTTATGTTACTTATAATATTATGGCTGAGCCATAATAATATTGATTGTCTAATAATATAGTAAAATAATATGTTTATTTTATGTTTCTAAGAAGTTGCTTCTTTTTTTTGCTGAACATTTCGAATGACTGTTATGTATTCCTATGTGGCTTGTTCTGCATTGTCCATTTTATTTATTAATTTTTTTTACAGTAGACTTACATGAACATCTTATTATTTTGTTCAATCTGTATAATCTTTTTTATAATTTTATTAATTTATATTTCTTTAATGTATACAGAGAGAGGATATCCTATTTTAAATAACGCGCGTGAATATCTTTGAAACTACTAATAATATGGAAAAATGTTTCGGAAAACATTGAATAGTTTTGAAAGAAAAACAAAATCTAATATCAATAGTTCTTTTGTAGATGGAGATGTAGAGGAGATATGATGAAGATCAACTTCATTTTTAAAAAATGGAATTATATACTTTGGAATGCATTAATTGATGCAGCTCTTCATTCACTATGAAAAAGCATTAGGGTATTTTTCGAAAAGCCATTAGTTTAGGTAATATTTTAATTTTGATTTTATTGTTGCGAAGTAATACTAATAGTACGATACGTATCTTATTAAAATTGGTGTTTACAAAAGAATATCTTTTTTATTTTTTAACATTAATTAGGCTTCACTCTTGAGTATAAACACACAAACTTGCATAGGCGCATAAGCGTATACATAAGAAATTCGATTGGTTTATTTTCTTATGCATACGTTTATGGACCAATCAATTTTCTTATGTCTATGTTTATGCGCTATGCAAGTTTGTGTGTTTATACCCTTAGGCCCAGTTCTACCAACGGCGGTTAACTTTAACCTACGGTTAAATTATATCTTTGTCTCTTTTTAAGAACATATCTAAAATAGACGAACATATAGTTTAACCGGAGGTTTAAGTTAACCGACGTTGGTTAAACTGGACCTTAATCTTCTAAATAATATATCAACTCTTATGTATTTCACTGGAAATTTATCAACATGCTAGAAGAATCCTTCAAGTTGTTCAAAAAAGAAGAGTTTTTGTTTTATTTATTTTTTCTTCTTTTATAAACTTTATTTTTTAAATAACTCTTCAAAAAAAATAATCCATGATATCAGATTCGATCGTCTTGAAAAAGTCAAGACATCATCTCGTTCAATCTAACAATTGGAAAATTTCTCACTTAAAATGGCTTGAGCTGTATTATTGTTTCGTGTTGACACCACATTTGTCATCTAGATTGATCTTTTCTAGAAATCATAAAAGTTTGGTTTAAGTAAAATCCTTTGTCATCAGTAAATGTATTAAAGAAAATATGAATTGATAATATATACACAATATATTACATTTTGAAAGATACTGCTGTGGAAAAGGATAACGCTAGTGCAAATTATGTTCAGTTCAATAAAATGACAGATTCGCTTACTCTCTGTTAATAAAACTTGCTCTGCCAGAAAACAAAGTATATGAAATAAATAATGGGTTTTAGAATATTTTATGCTGAGACAGAATATCGAGGTTTTTGAACAAAATCTCGTCACTTAATGCTTGATGCACATACACACACAAAACACTACACGCACGATACAATTACTGATTTCTTGTAACCGTTGATTGAAAAAGTTGTGGTGTACAATTTCACAACTAATATAGGGGATATTTCCAGCTACTATTGTTATATAATTACAACATTTTGTAAATCCGATGACAGTCGATGGACTTTTCTGGGTAAGTCTGTCTGTTCGATGACGAATGAAAGTTTAAATATCGTCGGTTTGGGTATCTTTCACGATACCGTCATGCTGCTTCTCTTAGTCATCATGTCCATAAATAACATTCTCCCAATAATAAAATTATGTCCACAATTTGGTTTGTGGAATATAATAGGACTTTCCTGAGCAGAGAAAAAATATCGAAGCCCTAAAGTACCGAAGACTCGATCCTAGGACTTCCTCTCAGTAGGCAGCCACTAAGCTATTCATTGCCCCATATCACTGTATTCTTTTCTGCTCGTTTACATATTCTCTACGAATCTGTCACTTTTCAATTATCTCACAAGCGAACCTCAGAATTGCCGAATTAGGAAAAATTATTTGAAAGTACACCTGTACTACCTGATCCTGACACGAAATTTCGTTTGTCTACTCAAACATCCATATGAGTGTAGATGTTAGTGGTTACACATAAATATATTAAAATAACGCGCGCGTAAGTACTACTTCGCAACATAAAAATTAAAATATCTTCTAAACTAATGGTTTTTTTTTTTTTGGTAGATATATTAATTTTTTTTACAGTGAATGTGAAGAGTTGTATCAATTAATGCGTCAAAAGTATGTGGTTCCATTAAAAAAAGAAATGAAATTGATCTTTATATATATATATATGTATATATATAGGGTGTGTGTGTATATATATATTTATATATACATATACATCCTTCCATCTATCAAAAACTATTGAACTACACCAAATTATATCCCTATCAAAATTGAATTTTTACTTAAGATATTTTTCTTTATCACCAATAGTTTTGAAGATATTCGCATGCATCATTTAAAATGGGACACCCTACACATTGATACATATATGTATACATATACATACACATACACGTACATAGGGTGTCCCATTTGATTTTTAATGCTTAAATGTAAAGAGGATTTTTTTTATTTTAAACTAAAGTTACTAAAGTGTTACTTCGTTTCAACGAAGTTACACATACAATGCTGCTTTATTGTTAGTTTGACCTTTCAAAGAGATCAATTATGTCAGGATTACTTAGATTTTTAAAAATATTTTAAAAATATATATATTATAATTTATAATATTATAAAAATATTTTTTAAATATATATATAAAAATATATATATATATTATAATTTATAATATTATAAAAATATTTTAAAAATATATATATTTATATATTCCTCACTTTTTATTGTATATTCTGAATAATTATATCGAGATTTTTCGAAAAATATAATAACGCCTTGTAAAAAATACAAATCCAAAAAAGTATAATTTGTTATCAGTCTGTACTCATGTTTACCATAAACCAGTTTTTAGAATTTAATAATAAAAGTATCACGTTATATTTATCTTTTTAATTAAAATTTAAATAAATTTAACTAATTTTGATATAGTGCTTAAGGATCGACAGGAGTGATGAGCAAACTTAAAATTTGGAAGAAGAGAAAAGAATGGACAATCACGCTATTCTTGTTCTTCTATCATATTGATAATATACGATTTTTCTTAAATTAATTACCTTTGCAAAAAATGTATTTAATTTTAAATATAGATATATTATTTAAAAGAAAATATTGATGACTTGATTGTTGATTCAGATTTGAGTTTTTATAACAGACTGAACATCTTGTACTTATAATTATTCCAGCAAACACAGATATATAACCGTAACATTACTAAAATAAGACGAAATGTAACGAGTAATATAACGTGTCATTACATGTAACATTCACGTTAGTTGTAATTTTCCACTTAAAATTGCAGTGATACAACAAATATAGCGCGGTATAAAATTGTTATAAAATCGTTATATAGATGTTATATAATCGTTATATAGATGTTATAACATGCAAATATGAAGGTTAGGCATGTATGTATATGCGTATATGACAAAAATACTTACAATTAGTCCAATATAATTAAATAATAAAATTTAAATAATTTATTTTATAAAATTTTTTCATATTTTTTAAAAATTATTTTATAAAATTTTAATTAAAAATTAAAAATTTTATTTATATGAAAATTAGACTTTACAGCTTAAACAGTATAATAAATGAGCGATTTCTTCTCATTTATTTGTCCGCTTTCTAAATTTTCGATCAGTTCAATATCTGAATTTCCTGTTGGAATGTATCAGAAAAATTGCAATAAACTCTGACAGAAATAATTATGACATCTTTAATCTTAATAGTCACTTTTTGTAAGCTTTATATAATTCTTATGACTGAAATTTAAATACGAGATAGATAGCTCATCGCACGTTGCATAGCGGTAAATGAAAGAACTAATGACTGAATATTGTTATTTTTTTATATTTTTGGAATATTACTGTAACATTTCTCATAAAATATTACAATTATATGTTCTTACAATGTCTCTACAATATTATATTGCAATTTGTAAGATATTATAACATTGCTGCAATGTAATTTAAATGTTCTGTGCTGTATGTGATGTAATATTTATGTTGCTGTTATTTTAAAATAGTTAGAAAATTATAAAGTAATATAACAATTATAAAGCACAGTTATATTGTGACTATCAAATAAATTATATTATATTATTGTATATAAAATATAACATTTGTTATATTGCATGTTACTCTGACGTTATATAACGTTTATATTCTGTGTTTACTGGAATACAGGATTTACAGGATTTAAAAGTGTGGAAACCCCTTAATTTTACGAAAACTACGCATTTTCGAAAAAGTTTTAAAAATTATAGGGTTTAAAAATATCTATTTACAGATCTTATCTTATCATTTGACCTTGAGTGGCGTTGCCAAGATTAAGACAAGATCACCTTGAATTTTTTAAACGGAATCACCATATTTTATTATATTATTTTTTTGAAACAAAATTTATAGGATTTTAAAGTTGAAAATATTGCCAACTTAATCTATGGTTAATTATACTTTGTTTGGAATTTTATTTTGATTTTTTTTTTTTAAAGGAATTGCTTTTGCAGAAGATGCTACTCATTATTTCATCATATCATAATTTCATAATTTTTTATCATATATCATAATTTTTTTGAGAATTTCGAAATTCACGATGGACCGATAAGTTTTCATAGTTTTTCCTATCAATTTTTAAACTAGTAACGATTGGTAACATTGAATGAGAAAAAAAGAATATGAGACGTTATCTGATCGCACAATCTTTTAAATGTCGAAGATGCCATCAATTTTAAAATTGATAACTTGGAAAGTAAACTAAACAAAAAAAATGTTATAGCTTTGAAGAACATTATAGAGATATATATTATATATATATTTAGAGATATATTATATATATATATTTAATTATATGTAATAAAAGTGAGGTTTCTATTCAGAAAATTTAAGTGATCTTGATATAAAAATCTTTGGACTAAAAGATTACTTAAGGTTGAATTAATTAAAATCAGCATTGTGTGTTTCTTTAAAAATTGACAAGAAAACCACGTAAATCGGAAAATTCAGATTTTGATGAAACTTTAGGGGAGCACTTGTAGGGGAGATAAATAAATTTAGAAATTTTTAGTTGCGGCCCAAAAACAATTTTACGGAGTGAAACCATCCTTAATATGTCGAAAAATATTCGAGATATTAAAAAATATGTTATAGAAAAGTTTCATGGTAAGAACATCTTTATTTAACCACACTAATATAAAAAAAAAATTTTCTTTACTTAAATTTTTTTTTTTTGTTTTTAATTACTTTTTCAAAATATTATTAATGTGGTTAAATAGAGGTACTTTACTTCATGAAATTTTTGTATAAAATATTTTTTGTTATCGTACATTTTTCGAAATATATCGAGAAAAACAAAAGCCGTTTTACATACGAAGAATGGTTTTACTCGGTTTTACCCCTTAGAATCGCGTTTTTGGCGACTAAAAAATTTTAAATTTATTTATTTTTCCCCCCTACATATATGTAAAGTTTCATCAAAATCGGAATTTTTGGATTTGCGAGGTTTCTTTGTAGATAACTTTTGTTTAAGGCTCCTGGTTCCTCACCGACCATGTTAGGATAGAATTGTGACGTCAGAGACGAGAAAACACACGCTAAAAATTCTTAAATGCCATTTCGATGAAATAACACTTCAGATGGCTTTAACACACTCTTAAAATACCTCGAAAACTATCCTTTTTCCCTTTATAATCAATCAATAGTTGTAAAATGACTGTAATATAAGGCCCAGTCCGTCTAGTCTTTACACATGCGCAGTCATTCCGCATGACAAAATTTGATATCACGATCATTTTACGGTTGTTGATTGAGCGTCAAGGGAAAAGAATAATTTTCGAGAAATTTTAAAAGTGTACTAAAGCCATCTGAAGTAGTGTTTCATCGAAATATCTTTTCATTTAAAAATGGCATCTAAGAATTTTCAGTATGTGTTTTCTCGCCTCTGACGTCATAATGTAACATGGCCGCGGCGAGAATCCAGGAGCCTTAAAACATTTTCTTTTTTTTTTAATGAGATATTTGAGCATCAAAAATAAAATATGAGACATATTGTATGTGTGATGTATGTGTGCGTGTGTGTATGTGTGGGTTTGTGCGCGCGCGCATTTGTGTGCGTGTGTGTATGTGTGCGTGCATACATATGTATGTATATGTGTACACATATTATGTATATATGTCGCACATGGAGATGCGTGTGTACTTTAGCTGAGAACAATACACATAATGTATGTTTTATATATGCATATTATGTCCTTGACCATTTTTAGTCGTGTTATGCGCAGTTATATATATACATATATGTATCCAACTGATCCCCCGAATATTTAACAACACCGAGAAATTATACATTAATGATGTCCTATGAATGAGTTTCTTTTTCCAGCTCTCCTCTTTGCTCAGTGGGCAAAATTGGGAGTGGAGAACCTTTCCGATAAAAATCACAATGAATTGTGTGGTCTCTAATTGGTTAGGGGTATATTTACCTAATTGGTCGATTTTCATTGGACAATTGTGACAATTTTTGTAACAAAATTTTTGGAAAATGTTAGGCTTAAAATTTGTTTACAGGAGTGTACATGATACGTGAAAGGCCGGTTTCATATATTGTGAAGATTCGAGCGACAAAGCCATGCCAACTTTCTCGCTTTCTCTTGGAGATTTACATTTATATTGTTAATAATGATTATATTCTAAATTGCACAAAAAATTTAAATTTCGCCATTTTAAACAAAAAAAAATTACGAAACAAAATTAGGCATGTGTATGTTTTCTTCATCCCACAGCTCGATAATCACGAAATAAAACCCGGCAAGAGTCTGAAAGTAAACATTAGCGTTCCTAATCTACGACTTTTCGTGGGAAACATACCAAAGTCAAAAGGCAAAGAGGAGATCTTGGAGGAATTTGGTAAATTAACAGGTAAAGTGAATTCGAGGCGTGTGTAACCTTACCTCTACCTATTACCTACCTGTCTTACCTTGTATTGTATAACTTATAAGAGTGGTAGTTTTTAAGTAGTGGTTGTAGATGGTATGGAAACTATATATTTATGGAGCATCCAAGGATCACATTGACTCCATAAATTCTGCGAATATACACCTTATGGCACCTTTAGTTCTGGTTCTCCTTGCCTCTCGGTTTATTAGTGAACAGTAACACCTCTCTGGTCCAAGTCTTCTTTTCCTCACATACATATTTTAGGTTTGAGTTTTATCGAATTTTATCTGCTTCCTACTCTATACATGCGATTATCTTACTCCCCCCCCCCCTCTGCTCCCCCTCTGCTTCCTGATTTTGCGTAACCAATCGATCAATCTTTAGTACACTGATCTTCGTCTTTGTTTTCCTTTTTTTTCTTTTTTTTTTTCTTTTTGAAAAAGACGAGGTGCAGAGATGAAAAAAGAAAATGTGGAAGTTACTTTTAGATTGTTTTTTACTTAGACGACACGGAAAAAAACTTACACACGCTGTCTTGCACTATTGCAATTTTGCAATATACGCAAAGGTGATTCATGACTAAGTCTCTCAAGCTTTTTTGGGGGTATGGGAGATTTGCGTGGACCGCTGGGGCGTTTGGCTCGCTAACAAACGGACAGGCACTCCCTCTACCCACTCTACGATCTCTATCGATCCTGGAAACCGATTATATACGATCCTTCGTGATATCATACTCTCAACGCTCTCTTATGTACCACAAACTGGTCCCCCTTTGTCCCCCCTTACTTCCACCCCCGAAAGGCGTTTCATGAAATCCCATGTTCAGACAGCCAATAAGCAGGTAAAATCATAAATGGCAAGCTTAATTGGCACTTTCCTTCCACATTATTCTTACAGCTGAATGATTATGAGATTCGGAAAGGGAAAAAGATTGGTGTTACCGTATCATATAACAATCATCGCTTGTTTGTGGGAAATATTCCAAAGAATCGAGACCGAGATGACTTGTTCGAAGAGTTTACAAAGCACGCACGTAAGTTGACAATTGTCCTTAAATCAGCGAGCAGTTATATCCAAGTTGGAAGTTCTATTATGGGAGAGAGATGATGGAACGAACAAAATTTTTTTATAATCAAATCACGAATTTTCTAGCCAGGTGGGTTAAATTCAACCCTCTCTTGCATAGATGTTAAAAAAAAATCTTGCAATTGATATATTCAGACACACAAAATCCAAAGTTTCATTATACATTTTTTCGGTGATTTTCTTTCAGTATTTGATAAATTGATGTCGATGTATTTATTAATATAAGCCAAGTGAACTCTTCATCGTGTGATTCCTTCATTTTTTTTTATTTCCAGTTATTTTGGGTTGTAGTCAAAGCGCACTGTTGTAATAAATAGAAATTGTGTATAATTGCATCCTACAACTAAATAAGTTTACACTGTAATTTTGTTTGAGTCATTTGTTCGACATATTTTCTCTTCTGTAATATATATAATATGCTACAGAGGAGTATATATATATATATATATATATATATATATATATATATATATATACTCCTCTGTAGCATATTATATATATTACATATATATTATATATATTATATATATTACAGAAGTTATATATATATATATATATATATATATATATATATATATACAGGATGTCCCAAAAAGATCGGGACCCTTAAAAATATCGAAAAATATAAGTTTAAAAAAAAATGTTTCAGATAAAAGTTGTAGGGTTTAAAATGATCTATTTAATGATCTTATCAGTTTGACTTTGGATGGCGTCGCCAAGGTCAGGACAAGGTTACCTTAAATTTTTTAAATGGGATGCTCCGATTTTTATTACATATTTTTTTATAGCTTACCTAAAGAGCTTTTCAAAACACTATAATTAAGTTATTTTTCATTAAGTACTTTCCGAGTTATGAGACTTGAAATTTACAGTATTTTGACATAAAATATAAAATATCTTATGAAATATTTAGTTTTTGGTAATTTTACTTTAATACTTTTATGCACAAAATAATGAAACCAATTAATTGTAAAGAACACATAGTTGATTTAAAAAAGAAATATGTTGCAAATTACATACTTTTTTTTCAAAGCAACTGTGTTCTTCACACCAATTGATTGGTGGTCTCATTCTTCTGTGCATAAAAATATTAAGATAAGACTTCCGAAAACTGAATGTTTCACAAGATATTTTATATTTTATGTCAAAATATTGTAAACTTCAAGTCTCATAACTCGGAAAGTACTTGTAGAAAAATAACTTAATTATAATGTTTTGAAAAGCTCTTGAGATAAGCTATAAGAATATATAATAAAAATAGGGGGTTTCATTCAAGCAATTGAAAGTGACCTTGCCCTGACCTTGGCGACGTCATCTAAGGTCAAACTAATAAAATCATTAAATAGATCATTTTAAACCCTACAACTTTTATCTGAAACATTTTTCTGTAAAACTTATATTTTTCAAGATTTTTAAGGGTCCCGACCTTTTTAAGACACCCTGCATATATAATATAAATTTTTATATTTTATTTGCATTTTTGAGAAATTTAATAGGTGATATTTGGTATTTTAAGACAAAGATTTAAAAATTTTATGTTAAAGAACAAATATAATTTTATAGTGAGCAGTATTTCATTCTTTTATTTTTATATATTTATGAAGAAAGTTTTAAAAAAATTTATTTTTTTAATTTTATTTTCTGATATATATAGAAATTTTTATAATATGTTAAGGCTCCTGGCTCCTTGTCGACCATGTCGAAATCGTGACGTCAGAGGCGAGAAAACACACGCTAAAATTTCTTAGATGCCATTTCGAAATAAAAATATATTTCGATGAAACAGCACTTCAGATGGCTTTAGCACACTCTTAAAAAACCCCGAAAACTATCCTTTTCCCTTTATAATCAATCAACAGCTGTAAAATGTAATATTATGAAGCCCAGTCCGTCTGGTCTTTGCACATGCGCAGTCATTCCGCATGTCAAAGTCTGATATCTCGATCATTTTACAGCTGTTGATTGATTATAAAGGGAAAAGGATAGTTTTCGGGGTTTTTTAAGAGTGTGCTAAAGCCATCTGAAGTGCTGTTTAATTGAAATATCTTTTCATTAAAAAATGGCATCTAAGAATTTTCAGCGTGTGCTTTCTCGCTTCTGACGTCACAATCCAATATGGCCGCGGTGAGCACCCAGGAGCCTTAAAAATATAATATTAGAAATATAATCACATTTTATGAATGAATAAATATATGTTTATCGTGATATCTTTAGACAATAAATTCAATATAAAGAGGAAAACATCCTATTTGTATGGTGTAAATATAAATTTGATAAAAGAGAATGAGATCAGTATGATTGAATGAATGTGTCTGATAATCACTACATTTTGTATGTGTGTGTGCATAAGGTTCTTGCATGTAACATCAGAGAATATGGACACAGAGAGGAGATTAATGGAAAAAAATACAATGATAAGGGCAAAACGTCATTGTTAAATGAGGCATAGGAATGACTTAGAAGTTAATTTTAAGAGTACAATTCATATAATGGTACAAGGCATCTAATTATTTTTTATGATACAATACATATAGAAAAAAGTTAATCCATTACATTTGTAAATTTATATTTTTATAAATAAAATCGATACACATCGATATACAAATTAGAGTGCTTTTCAGCAACGAAACACAGGGAGCTTTCCAACAAGGACACAGTGTGACACAGTGTATCATTCTATCTTCTTTCAATACCAGTGAACAACAAAGATAGAATGATACTCTGTGTCACACTGTGTTCTTGTTGGAAAGCTTCCACAGTCATACGTGTGACACAATGTTACACTTGAAGCTTAACTTTCTTTTTTTATCGCCAGAGGGCAGGGCAGTCACTTTATATAGCTTTTTCAAAGTTTTAAGTTTTTTAAAAACTTATACGGAATACCATTTCATGAAAAGAAAAATGGTACCAAATGTAAAAATGTTGGTATTTATGAAGTGATACAAAACGACAGTACAATCAAACACAGTCTTTTTAACTGTGTACAATTGATTTCGACTCTTGTAGTTGGAAAGCACTGTGTTAGTAAGCAATTACAAGGAATTTTTAAATAGATTATATATACTATATATAAGTTTAATATACGTTTGTCAACCAAATGGTTTGCTGTTTAGATTTATTAGTAAAATATTTATGAGATGCCTTGTTATCCAAATATCTTCTAAACTGAGAGGAAGGAGAGAAGGACTGTTTTTGAGAAAAATAAGTCTTCCCCTGGAAATTGTCAAATTGCTCATGTAACATTTGACAATTTTTCAGTACTTTTGAAGAGGATCTGTCAATTTAGATTAGAATGAGATATACATCAGAGCTCGAGAGAGAGAGAGAAAGAGAGAGAGAGAGAGAGAGAGAGAGAGAGAGAGAGAGAAAGAGAGAAAGAAAGAGAGTGAGAGAGAGAGAGCAAGCGAAAAAAAACGAACGATATTTTGTTATATCTCAGGATTAGAAGATGGAGAATATATATAATATTAGAGTGTCAATCTTTGCGTATATATATGATCGAGTTATTGCATGAGAATTCTAATAGCATGAGAATTCTTCTTAATAATATAGTGTTTACATGTCTTGAAATGATTAATCTTCAAATTTTTCAAATACGCAGATTCAGTAAAAAGTGATAAAGAAGGTTTCATACATATGTTTATTGAAAGAGTGTGTTATACAGAATTTAGAGAGCTTTCAATCTTTCTCTTTGTAGTTATTAATAACATCTTTGCATTTTTTTCTGTTCTTTTAATCTTGGTTATCTGTAGCCTTTTATTTCAAAATTTTATTGTGATACAGTGTTGGTGACGTAATATTACTCTCTTATTTTTATTTATTTTATATTCAATTCTCTTGGATATAGTTTGTGTTTATCAGTAAAACCATTCGATTAATTTGTTCCTTTTAATTTGTTTTTTTTATCTTTTTTAGACTTTAAGTATATTAGTTTTTAAAATGTGCAGAAAGATGAGACTTAAAATCATCTCTGCAAATAATAAAATAGAAACAATAATTTAAAACAATATGTTAAAAAAGATAAAATTAAGTAATCTCGTGTTTTGAAGATATGTACAATCAAGTGTTGTATTATAGATATTTTCAAATTGAATAACATATAGTGTCTGACTGATGCAATCTTTTATTACATTATTTTTTTGTATCTTTAGTTTAACTAAATACCGACTTTAAATACAAACAAGCAGTATTTTTTGTATTGAGTATCCAGAAATAAATAAAAATACAGTTGTCGGGAATTAAAAGCCATTTATTATAATATTTATATGTTCTTATAATAAAAACTTTTATGTGTGAATAATTATTATTAATCGAAATATAATCATGATAATAGTATTCTGTAAAATAAATATTAGGATGTAAATAATGATGTAATATTCCAATACATTAAATATTTAAAAATGTTTAAGAGACTATATAATGCAAATCTCTAGTTTACGGTAACATCGCACATGAAAACGTACATGAAATAGTTGCTTAGATCTATATTTTGTTTTTGCAAAGTTTCCACTTTTTATTATATATAGTAGCAATCCTTAAAAATTTCGCGATCGCCAAGATCAAAAGTTCGAGCGAATCTCATCCGCTTCTCGTATGATTTTTTTTCCGATATATAGCTGGCCTGACGGAGGTGATTATCTACAGTTCACCAGATGACAAAAAGAAGAATAGAGGTTTTTGCTTTTTGGAATATGAATCTCACAAAGCGGCTTCCTTAGCCAAACGAAGGTTGAGCACCGGACGTATCAAGGTTTGGGGATGTGATATTATTGTTGATTGGGCCGATCCTCAAGAGGAGCCAGACGAACAGACCATGTCCAAAGTAAAGAGTGATGCAATTGAGTTTAATTATTCTTATATCAATATTTCTATAGTCTTTTTTTTTATTCGTTATGCTATGCAAGTTGAGCAAATTGTTACAATGCAAATTACTCTCTGTTTTAGGTACGTGTGCTTTACGTACGAAATTTGACGCAAGATTGTTCCGAGGAGAAGTTGAAGGAAAGCTTCGAACAATACGGCAAAATTGAGCGAGTGAAGAAAATCAAGGATTATGCCTTTATACATTTTGAAGACAGAGATAATGCCGTTAAAGTAAGATATATTCTAACAATATACTGTTTTTTTCATTTGATAAAACTTTTGTTTAGTTGCCAAGGATGTTTGACCGAATTTAGGGTATTTTGGGGATGCTGAATCCAAAAATGACAACAGTTTAGCCGAATTGGCTCTAGTTTTTGAGATAATAGATACCCAAATTACGATTTTACCCCAATGCCCCAATACGATCTGTAGCTGCTGACATATGCAGCAGGGTTTGGTCTATCTTTTTATTCTTTAACATTGTTTTTATTTCCAACGTGATCCTGATGAGAGACCCACATAAAAGAAAATCGTACAAACAGTATTTTTCTATGCATTAATTGTGATTATCTGAATCAGTTTACTTTATTTTTATATTATTTTACTGAATACAACGTCATTAGGTATTTCATATATATACTTTTGTATAATTTGAGACAGTTTCCATATGATTTGGGGATAGACTACGCCTGACCATTACATTTTTTGCATTTTTTATGTTTTTCATGAAACACCCATTATCTAAAAAATTAGAGCCAATCTAGGAAAATCAATGCCATATTCGGAATCAGTGACACAAAGTTACTCTAAAATCGATCTAATATAATTGACAATAAAATCAGTGTTGACCAGTGTAATCAGTATATTAAAAATATATTTTGAATATATTTAAATTGATTGATGTACATTTACGTGTTCCCTTTTTAAGGCAATGAACGAATTAAACGGCAAAGAAATGGGTGGATCTCACATAGAAGTTTCGCTAGCAAAACCACCGTCTGATAAGAAGAAGAAGGAAGAGATGCTGCGCGCTAGAGAGAGACGAATGATGCAAATGTTACAGGGTAGAGGCGGGTAAGCTGTCTTTACGAGCTGATATTTATTTTTTTAAATTATTTGCGCAACGTTCATTATACAGGGTGTCCCAGGATTTAACCGACAAATTGCGGGAGCATATTCTATAAGTGGAAATAAGAAAGAAATGTTATATGAAGTTTGGCTAGAAATGCTTTATTACAAAGTTATAAACAAATATTGAAATAGAACATGAAATAGGCAACAACGGATTTTCCGTTGCAGAGAACATTAATGGAACAATTTAATAACGCACTTCAGAATGACTTTCTTGCGCGATAATACAAACTTGATTCGATATAATACGGAACTTATTACACAAAGAACCCCATACTAATTTTATGTGAAATTGGATTTCGGTTAAATCAGCAAGTTTTCTTACATGTTGTAGCTTATGACCTGCCGAACAAAAGATACAATAGCCTCAAAGTTAAATAATGGATAGTTATTGAATTACAGCCAGTCAAACAACTCGATTTTTCGTGTTTTACTAGCTATAAATTAGTAACTATGTCTATTATTTATCTTTGAGCCTATTACATTTTTTGTTCAGTAGATCATAAGCTACAATGTATAAGAAAACCAGCTGATTTTATTAAGATCCAATTTTATATAGGATTAGTGCAGGGATTTTGAACCTAAACTTTGTAATAAAACATTTTCTAGCCAAACTTCATATAACATTATTTTCTTATTTCCACTTGTAGAATATGCTCCCACAAGTTGTCGGTTAAATCCTGGGACACTGTATTATACCTTTACCTATTCTACCATTTCGATCTCTTTATTCTTCACTTTTTATTTATGAAAATCCAAATCAAGAAGGTGTAATATAGCTTTCTTTTCTTTTTTTTTTCACAGTGGATCTCCATCTCACCCGAGCATGATGGGAGGACCAATGCCAGTTCGTGGACCTACACAAGGACCTCGAGGTACCAGCGCAGGTATGCGTGGACAGATGGGACGAGGTGATTACGGTTAGTATCAATTTTTGTTTCTTTTTTCTTCTCTTTTTCTTTACTGAATTGTTTCATGTATTTCTCAAGAATATATCTTGCAATATATTCTTGCAACTTTGATTTTCGTGGCAAAATAAAAATTTTAGTAATTTTTTTTTATAAATGTGTCACGTATATGGATATAGTACATATATATGTGTTTTCGTTCCGCTCGAGCAATAACAATTTCTATTTGAACGTCAAATATTTCTCTCAATCGAAATTTGTGACACATACATATGTATGTATGTATGTACGTATATATATACATATGTATGTATGTATGTATGTATGAATGTTTGTATGTATGTATGTATTTATTTATTTATTTATTTATTTATTTATTTATGTATATTTAGAGCTCGAAATATTCAGACATTCACCCTCTTATTTATTACCCATATTGCATGGGGTAAGCATCGGTTCTACGAGTACTCTCACTCATGTAACATAATTTTCAGTAGATTATTAATAAATTAAAAAACTTAAAGTATATATAATATATATATATATATATATATATATATATATATAAAACAACATAGACTTTATATGATCAACAAATTATAAACGTTAGTTTACTGAACGTCAAATATTATTTCGGCCTACATTTATTTATGATCAACATTAGGTTTACATGTGGTTATTATTTAAATTTATAAATACGAAAGTATATTTTTATTATACAAAAAAATATACATGGAATTTTTTTTCTTGAATTTTTTTAAATGAAAAGATTCTATTTTTTATATAACTCGATTCCTCGCAATATTTAGCATAAAAAGTTATAAGGATAAGATGATAAAAAAATGAATAGAGAATTATCTTACCTCAATATGCACAAAATATGAAAAAAATCAATTGGCGTAAAGAAAACACATAATTGTTTTTAAGAAAAAGTATGTAATTTGCAAACTAGCAGCTATATACATATTTTTTTTTAAAAACAACTGTATCTTCTTTACACCAATTGATTTCTTTTATTATTTTGTGCATAAAAGTATTGAGATAAGATTATCGAAAAATGAATATTTTACTTTACAAGATACTTCATAGTTTATGTAAAATTATGACAAATTAAAGTATAAAATATATTTTATAAATTATTCTTACCATCTTACCTTTGTAACTTTTTATGCCGAATATTAGTAGGACTCGATTTTTATAAAAAACTTAGAATGGTTCCATTAAAAAAAAATATAAATGATCTTTAAAAGTATCCTTTAGGAAAAAGTCAGTAGCGCACCATCTTGTTTCCCTCTCAAAATTCTATAACTTTTGTTTGAAACATTTTTTCATAAATTGACACAACCATATTAATCAGGGTGATAGATTAAAATGAGACACTCTATATATTTTGTGATAGTTTTCTGATTATAATCTTCATTATCTTGATCTTGATTATAAAACTCTTTTATTATATTTTTCTATATTCTTATATTATACAATAATATTTGACATAAAAAAGACAAATTAACATAAAATTCAGTAATAATTATAAATTTTTTAATGTAATGCGACATTCTGCATGTTCTTAGAAAATATTAAATCTTTAATTAATAAATATATAAAATTATATTTAAGTAAATTAATATATATAAATTAAATTATGGTACAAGAATATATAAATTATTTTTGCTCTGTCAAAGTATTTCAACAAATTGTTTCACACAGTTGTAATGAGAGTACTCAGATTAAATCGATGTAAAGTTGACTTGACGTATAGTAACTAATTTATTTGCCACTTAATATAATTGGTTTGAATTCTTAATTTTAGAATAATTGAATAACATTTTCTGTGTGTGAGTGTGTGTGCGCGTGTGTATATATGTGTGTGTGTGTGTGTGTGTGTGTGAATATATATATGTATGATATTAGATGTGTGCATAGTATTATAAAAATACAAACATCTTGTTGCCTTATCACTATTATCTTCTGTGTGACATCTGTCTGTTTTGTTTTTATTTAACAAACGTTAATTGCATGTATTTCATCTCTATCTGTTTTGTTGTATTTTTAATTTTGGTGCTCTGAGAATTATACTAGTGACAATTATTATTTTGTGGCAGTGCACGGAGTTTAACATTGCATTGTCAGGAACAACAATTTTTGCATATAGCTCTTCTATTCTTATTTCTCTTTTTTTTCTTTTTTTGTGAGCGTGCGTGTATTTCGCATACCTTGTGCAATGCATCATCAATTCGAAAATCTGTTTACAGCTCTCAAGGAAATAGGTAAGCCGCGATGAATGGTTGAATGCAACAGTTGTAGAGTATCATATGTAGTGTTCATTTTTTTTCTTTTTACGTTTTAATGCCTTTTTTAATACTTTTGAGTACAGTATTGCAAGGTTAATCGAAAATCAATTTCCTCCAATGCGATAATGCTAATAACTCTGCGAGATTTAGAAGTTTTCTTTATGATTTATTGAATGTTAAATATTTTTGAAACTGCATTAGCAATAGAAATTGTTCTCTTTTTTTTTTCTTTTTTTTTTAAAGATCAAATAAGGACAATATGAGCCATTAGGCACAGATATGCGTATGCTAAAAAATACTTAAAAATTTACTACTATTTTTTCTACCCTCTAGTTATTTCTTAGATTGTTAGACTGATAAAGATAGAGCAAGGTGTGACTATTCTGCCTCTCTGTGATATTAGGTAGGCAAATTCAATACGTGCATAGGGAAGTTGGTATTAGGATTAGTATTAGATTACGTTTAGAGTTAGGTTAAGTTTGAGCTTGATTATTAAATTCTATACATATTTGAAAAGGAGGTATCACATATAATTTTCGTACAATAATTGGTTATCGAACTTGTCATTGTAGGTAGACTTTAAAGATGTGCATTATTTGAAATAGATGCGTTTAAAATGGAAATATAAAATACTTATTTTGTATTTTGCATTTAAAATACATTTTTTCAAAAATTATTTTACATTTCCATTTTTATTACTCATTTTCTATTTTCAAATGTATTTTTCTTGCATATTAAAAATTAATCAAGATATCATTAGTATCAATGATGGTACTATATTCTGGTATTATTGGTTCTAATTATGAAAAATAACGAATTCCCTCTTTGAAAAACTTGTTTTTTCCTGAAACTTCCACTTCTAAAGAGCATTGCAATAAAATTGTGATTTTAAAAAATAACAATAAATATCTGTAAACAATATAGGCAAACATGATTTTTAATCTTATATGTAAATGTTTATGTAATTTAATTTTTGTAATTCAAGTTTATATTAAAAGAAATAAGAATTTTATAAGAAATATGAAAAATTATAAGAAATAAGAAATAACAGTAAGAAAAATATTATAAATAATAAAAAATAAAAATTTTAATATAAATAAATATAAGAATATAAATATTTAAGAAAATTATTTTTATTTTCAAAAATTTATTTAAAAAATGCCTATTTTCCATTTTCTATTTTAAATAAGTGTCGAAAGAGCATTTTGTATTTTTTATATGGAAAAATTCTAATTTAAAAAATATTTTCCATTTTTTTATTTCAAATGGGTTTGGACACTCATCTTTTGCACATCTTTTTGGTAGACTTACATTTTACTATACTGCACCCTGCTTACATTTTCCGCACTTTTGAATAAAATCGAGAGAGGAAATTTCATAATTTTACAAATATTATATTATATTGCTATGTGTAAAATTTCTAATTAATTACAGAAATTCTATATACGCAGTGTAATAAGCTTTACCGCCGCGCGCATATCTCGTGTGCCGGTAGAGCGGATTAAACCAAGTAGAGTCTCTATCGTTTTGCAATCTTTGCAATAATTAATGAGAAATTAATTAAAGAAGATGGGGGGCAATCAGATGCAGGAAATACAAACGCTCGGGCAAGAATAGACAGCCCAGTGTTAAGCTGCCTTTTTATACGCAGCATGTTGCAGCAGCAAATCAGTCACGTGATCAAAATTTGCAGAGCATATTTTTTTGTTCTCTTATCATTTCAAGGTTAAGATTACGATTTTAGCTTTTATATTATCATACTCATCTATTCTTAAAATCTATTATTGATATCAACAATAACTGGAATAATAATAATAATCATAATAATTGGAATTAACTGGGTTGCGTGTTGCATGTTCTTCTGCTTTGCTGTCTTTGCTGCTGGTTCACAATGACGTATATACGTCATAGACTAAGCATTCCTAAACTGCCAAGTCTGGCTTCACTCTGTAGACGGAATGCTTGGTTTATGTATATACGTCATTGCTGGTTTAATTGAACTTCACCAATAGCAACAAACTGCTGCGGCAGCACGCTGCACATGAAATGATATGTACGTATTTGCTAAGCGAAAGGGGGGAGGGGGGGGGAGTATTTTCCAATTATACTCCGTTCAACGAAAGAACGTGCATCGGACCATCTCACCCATGATCGCCCTCTTCACTGCTTATTTAACTTGTCAATGCCTGCAATGAATGGTACCAGGTTCCCGAAGCATTTCCGCCGGTATCTCTCCCTATTTTGCCCGTCTATGCCTGTCGATGCACGTTCTCTCGTTGAACGGAATCTAGTCGATTATGACTTGTGATTTATTTGAAATGTATTGTTTGCGAATTTGAAGTGTGAATACAATTCTATAAATTAGATAGGCCAAATGCTTATTTTCCGAATTTTCTACTTATAAGTTTATTCCTAATTTCTTAAGAATGTCATTGTGTGTCATCATGATAGCGACATATCGTTAAAAAATGGAGAATAAACTTACAGACAAATTCAGAATAGGAGAATCTTGTCTAATTTTCAGAATTGTAACCACAGATTTTGATTCGTAAACAATAATTTAAATAAAACAAACAATCAAACAAACTGTAAACTACAGTCAGTCAGTTGCTATTAACCAACTAGGATCGCATCCAGTTGCATCTTTGCGTTATCCCCAGAACTGATTAAATTTTTGACACTAATATAAACTACAAAATAAAGTTAAAATAAAATAAATAAAATGCGAAAGTTAGGACAATCTTATTCGGCATGTTTTATAAAGTTACGAAATTCGCTCACATTACTAAAATTGCCTACCTTTGCCCTGGCTCTTTTCTATAAAATCGCATTATGGTTCATAAATGAACCAATGGAAGAAAATCGCGATTTAGCCTGTAAGTTACGTGTTTAAAACTGAGTGTTGTCTGTGAAATTGAGTACTTTACTAAAGATTAAAATTATTAGTTATTGCCTAGGAACAATAAGTTTCCTTTCAGCCAAGTGGCAACTAGTACTCAATTAGGTCCAATATTCGATTCAGAATAATTTAAATAAAGATCGAACCTGGTATAACTGAATAGATAGGTTAATTTTGAGTACTTAATAGGATATATCTGTGCTTAGCGATTCCTATTGACATTCTTTCGGCTCTGTACGTATAAATATTTATTGTTTATGGTAAAATATTGAATATATTTAAAAAATTATGAATGCCAGGATTTATCATGTTCAAAACATTATTATCGAATTGTTTTTTCTAAATAGATTGTTTTTTTCTAAATTTTTGATAATAAATGTTTGAAATATTTTCTATATTTATTTAAATTAAATTATTATATTTAGATATTTTTGGAGTATATGACATTTTCGAATAATCTTACACCTATCTCAGGAGAAATATGATGGTGATAGGATAATATCAGTATATAGTTATCCGTGTGATATTGCTATATAATATTATATATATAAAATTGTAATTGACAATGAGTATTGTTATTAATTATATTTTTTGTTTGTTGCTGAGAAACCGTATATTTTTTTTATACAAGTCATTTTACGTGCGATATTTTATCAAATTAATTTTGGTTTTTCTTTCTCTTTTGGTTTTTTTTTGTTAATTAGCATTTTTTCAAAATTATCTTTTCCCGGCATGCCTTTTTCATAATATTTGAATTAGCATTGATTGAAATAATGTTATATTATTTTAGTATGTTGCTAAAATTGGAATATATCGTGGCTAAATTTGGGTCTATTTGTAATGTGTGTTTTTATAGATTATGATTACGACTATTACGGTTATGGGGATTATCGAGGTGGCTACAGTGATCCCTATTACGATGACTATTATCGATACGAAGATTACTATTTCGATTATGCACCGCCTCCGCCGCCTGCCAGAGGGAGAGGCAGGCAGCCTCAACCGGTGGGTCGCTTTTTTCATGGTTCTAAAAAAGTCATTTTTGTTTTTGAAATTATTATATAATTATCTTTTTTTTGTATATATTAGAGCGGTAGTTTGACTGTGGCACAGTGTTCGCGAATTCTCCTAATATGTATTTATACATGTTTCCAATTTTTGCCTATAAGATCTCACTCTCCGCCTATATACATATTATCTTTATATCTGAGCGTGTGCAAATTTTAACGCTGGCTAACTGCCTATATGCTAGTTTATGATTATTAATTAACGTCCAAGGAAATGCACACAGGAAATGTGTGTTTTAATGTATAGTGTCTTCATAATATTTATAAATGCATTCACAGTATACCAATAATAGCACTCATCCGAGCTTTATAATTTTAGAATGAATTTTGAGAGAGAAAGAAAGAGAGAACGAGTGCATGAATAAATAAATAAATGAATGGATAAATATATATATAATGAAATGAATAAATAAATGAATAAATGAATTAATAGATGAATGAAAGAATGAATAAACTAATTAATTAATGGATGAATGAATGAATAAATGAATTAATTAACTAATTAATTAAATATTTAATGGATGAATGAATAAATGAATTAATGGATGAATGGATGGGGATGGATAAATACATAAATGAATGAACGAATGAATGAATGAATGAACGAATGAATGAACGAACGAACGAATGAACAAATGAACGAATGAATGAATGAATGAATAATTGAATAATTGAAGAATGAATGCTGTTTAAAGTACACTGTGATGCATTATATTTATATAGAGATTTACCCACACACACGCACGCACGCATGCGCGCGAGCGCACACACACACACACAACATCTACGCACGCACGCACATCCTTGTATATATGTTATACTCTGATTAACGCCAACGCTTTAATACTAAAGTTTTAATCCCTTTAATCCGAACACTTTGCCACTTTCAAATTGCTTGCAAATCATATCTGAGCCATGGTAGACCCATTCTAAATTTTTTCAAGCAAGATACAGCCGGGAAAAGCAATTTATCAATCAGAAAGAAAGAAAGAAAAGAGGAAAGAAATAATGCAGAATATATAAAAACGAACGTAATTAAATTATCCGAAAAATTCTCTGAAGGAAGGAAGAAGATTGCACATTTTTATATTGTTGCAGGATTTCCTAATCTTACTTTTCTCTCACTGCTGCCCTCTAGCACAGTTTCAGGAGAATTCCAGATATAGGCAGAAAGCAGCGTACAGGACTTTCTCACATACACACACAACACACATATATATAAAATCTATATACAAACAATTCACTGTTTTTTCTTCCTCTAGAGCGACGTTGCGTCTTGTGGCTCGGATATGATATACTTTTTCTATGTCAAGTTACAGGGTTATCCAAATATGACGTAGGAGAGTGTATGGGTGCAAGGCGCAAAATTTTTTAACCGTTTTATTTTTACTATACCTTTACATTGCGATCAACTTTCTCTCTTGTTAGCGTTTCATAGTTATGATACACAATATATATTCACAGTTTTATTATATGTCATACTCGGATGCTGTTACGTTTTTTTTTTCCATGCCATGATATGATCTATATGTCGTAGTTGGTCGTCAGAACCTTAGAAGAAAACAAAACGAGAGAAAAATCTTTTTCAAAAAATACCTTCACACTATCTTATTTATTTTATTTTAACAATAATTTTGCTTTTTTTAATATACTCCCGATGTTGCATACGATGATTGTCCGTTTTTTTTTTTTTTTCTAGAAATTAGATTAATTTTTTTCAAATACATTTTTGACAATCTATTTATCTAGTTTTATATTGCTTAAACTCGCACGATGTGGCTTCATCCACATTCTTTCTATGTATTTTCTTTTTGTTTCTCACGATTATTTTCTGTTAAATTGTCTTTTTCACTTAACAATATATCCGTATAGTATTTTAGATTTTTTTTCTAAATAATAAAAAAAGACATTCTCCACTTCTTTAAATAAGTTTTGTCAAATATGAATAAAAAACGTAAACTATAATATAGAGTACCTTACATATAGAGAGAGAAAGAGAGAGAGAGAGAGGAAGAGGAAAAGCATATCTAATAACGTGTGTATATATATAAAAAAACACGCTTTATAATATTCTAATAATTAAAACAAAGAAGATCTTTTAGATTATCACGTTAGGTATACTGTATAGTTGAATGGAATTTTTATCATTATATTATATTTTATGATTATCATATACATATAGGGTATCCCAGATCTACCGTATAACCTGTTAATGGTAGATTCCTGAGATCATTTAGAGACGATTTTTCCTCAGCGAAAATGTCGAGAGGGAGGTCATCATTTTTTGCATGTTCTCAATTTTTGCCATCATGTATCTTTGTAACTAAATCTTAAATTACAGTTCTATTAAAGTAAACTCTACCTGAAATTAACTGAAGAATGTGGTTCCGGTAATATTTTATTTCCATAAGGCTTAGTTTGCGAAGAACCCTTTATTTTCAAGCGTTTATAACTCAAAATATATTGGTGCCTCGACATTTTCACTGAGGAAAAATCGTCTCCAAATGATCCCAGAAATCTGCCATTAACAGGTTATACGGTAGGTCTGGGACACCCTGTATATTATATAATATAGTATATTATTTTACTCAAATAATGTTATGGAAGTATTTACTACTTTTTTGTGTCAGTGTTATTAATGTATGTACACATAAACACAATCATACCTTTTTTTAACTCAATTTTTTACAGGAGTACAGGAATATATTTGTATAGAGATCTCAGATTGTATAGAGATTTCTGTTTTTTACAATATTTACATATTCTATATTTTACATTTAGATGAACAATCGTTTAACGCGCGGGTGTAGCACAAGACACACATGCATATACATTTACACGTACAAGTTGAACAATTACTATAGTATATTAACTACACTTATAGTACTATACTATATTATAGGAATTATATTACACTACAACTATACTAACTATTATACTATAGCATAGTATACTATTACTATAGTATAGTAGTATATACTATAATATAGTGACTATAGTATAGTATACTATAGTATAGTAATATGTATTATATAGCTATACTATACAGAGAGTAGTATATTACAATTATATAATATATAGTTGTATACTATAATAATATATAGTATACTATACACACGTATATGTAATATATTATAATTATATTACGTATAGTATTTATATATATAGTATACTTGATATAAAATTTTGTACATAAATTTAATAAGCTCGAAGAAGCAATATTCAACTTGATATGCTCTGATTTGCCTTAAACAAGAGGAAAAGTTTGTCGCAAGTTGTAAACAACAACGTGTCTGAAATTGAGGGATAATGTCATGTGAATTTATTCACGAATGATTTATTATACATGTATTACCTAATTAATTATATGCTTAATTATATCTCATTTGTATATTGTGTATTGTGCATAGGTTGTGTGATAAAAACCATCACAGAAGATAGATGACGGAATAGAGAAGATTATGTGCCCCTCTCGTATATATAGCACCAGTAAACACACAACTTTTGCTTTGGCTCTCGCCGTCCGCCGCTCTTCCCCTTACCCCCACAACCCATGTATATAAGATATACCTCCATAGCTTCCAGCTGCTTATGAATCATTTTTTAAATCGCTTAATAATGTTGTGCCATTTATTTATATAATACGCCTTTTGGTTGAATTTTGTTTTAGCTACCAGTGCAATAGCTTGTGTCGCTTAAAAGTTCCTACGCCAACCAATCAGTTCGCTTTTCGCTTTACTACATTGGATAACTCTGCTAACTCCTACTGCTGTATGTAAAAAAAAAACACGTGGTTAGTAAAGATTTGGTTATAGGATCTATCTCTTCTGCCGCGCGTTTTCCCTCTCCTTTCTGCTTTCTCTTTTTCTCGTTTTGTCTTTTTCGCTATATTTTTTTATCTCTTTTCTTTTTCTCTCCTTTTCTCTCTTCTTCCTTCTCTCCTTTTCCTTCATCAGTCTTTTCTTTTTTTTCTCTGTTACTAATCTCTTCTCACGCTATGTTCATGATATATATGTGTATGTATGTGTGTATGTATATATATACATGCACACATACATACACACATAAGCCTTGTACATATATGTACATCTCTAAATATGTGAAATATGCATATATGTGTAGAAAAAAATACTCTTATTAGCGATATGTTGACTAATTTTTTTATTTTTATCGTATGTGTTAATACAATCATTACTTACATCCTTAAGGGCCACTATTCTACTGCGAAATATATATCTAATTTTATATATACATTCAATTATATATATATATATATATATATATATATATACATATAATACATATATATACATATATATAGGACAGAAGAAATAATAAAAAAGATGTAAGATAAGATTGAAAAGATATACGCAGATATATGCAAATGATGATGTAATTAGATAGGGTAACAATTTGGGTGTGTGTTATTTGGTCAGGCTGGTCGTGGCCGTGGAGTAGTGCCACGTGGCCGAATCGGTGGCCCGCAAGTCCGTGGGCCAGTCAGGGGGGGACGCAACCCCGCAGCTTCAGGGGTCCGTGGGGTCCAGCGGCTGGCCGCTCGTGGGGGGGTCCGCGCCAAGGGAAGTTTACCAGGTGAGGATGGTCTGTATCTCCACAATGAATCATCTTTTACACTGTCTACATTTAACTGTTCCCATCACATTTACACGCAGACACATATACATATACACATATATACATGTTCATCCTGACTGAATCATTGTAATACATCTCTGAAAGTTTTCACCGACATCTCTGAAAATTTCCACTGACATGATTGTATATCTGTAACTATTATCGTGAAAATTCGAATGTATTATATATTAATAATGGAATTTATTGAAACATTATTGAGGAGGATTTACAGAAGATGTAAGAAAAAAAATGATCAATGTTTGAGTATCTATATTTTTATATGTAATTAATGCAAATGTTACTTAGAGTTGTTGAAACGCAATGCTATTTAGAGTGTTTATCGTAACAATATCTCCGTGGTTTTTGCAGCATC
Source organism: Prenolepis imparis (assembly GCF_030444845.1). Classification (NCBI taxonomy): domain Eukaryota; kingdom Metazoa; phylum Arthropoda; class Insecta; order Hymenoptera; family Formicidae; genus Prenolepis; species Prenolepis imparis. The sequence goes on along the minus strand of NW_028141171.1, from coordinate 2,137,951 downwards.
TACAATAATTTGATAAAGGAATTTAATTAATGAGAAATTAGCGCAGATTCTGTTCTTCTAATGAGAATCTATTGATTAATTTATGTAAATGTACGTTTCCGTCTCTCGATCGGATCATCAGCAAATCAATCAAGTTAAAGAGTGTATACGCCCTTCAGTGACTTCGAAAGAATGAAGGTCATATAAGCTAGATATCAGAGCCTTAGATTTTGTTTGATAAAAAAGTATATATAAAACTGTAATTTACTTCGAACCCCAGTTCGAATGCCCCAGCAATAAATTAAAGTTAAAAACTGTCGAAAATTTTTTCCAGTACAAATGTCATACATGGTCATCTTGAGCTTTTAAAATAAAATAATTTATATATTTTTTTTACATAAATTTCTTGACAGACAAATGTTCTAGTTTTATAATGCATATAAAAATATTATAGAGAAAAATATTAAATATAGAATTATTAAAAAATTAATAGTTTACGAGATATAATTTATTTTGATATATTGTGATACAAAAAATATAGAACATTTCACTAAACTATTAATTTTTTGATAATTTTTTTAACGAAAAAAAATTAATTTTTTATAATTATTTTATTGTTATTTTTATTGCTCATTTGAAATAGATAGTTTTATATACATATATATATATTTTTTTTATTAAAATAATTAGAAGAATCATCGACATCACATTATGAGATAAACACTTTATAATACAAATGTAACTTTCATTCTAATAATAAAACATTAATTGGTAGTATTGCTTGACTCTTTAGTAGCGATTATTAATATAAGAAATTTTGTTGCTACTTCTCTCAGCGAATATACATAAAGTTTTTTCTTGCAATAACTACATTGCTATTATAGTTACTATTAGTTACAGATTATCGCATTATACGTAATGTTCTACTTGATTTTTCTTAACTGCTCTAAATAATATTCTTTTTGCTAAGCTTTCTATTAGATATCTGCTTTTGTTCTGCAATAAGTTTCTCTATTTTGTCTCTACTTTGTAAAAAAAAAGAACGTATGTTAAACGCAACACATCTGAACAGCATACCATTTTTTTTTCTCGTGATTGACAATAATACACATTAATTTCTTTTGCTCCTGCGTTTTTACACAAAAAAGATATACAGATAGTACATGTACATTATATGTTTATTCCTTGTCCTAATAATCAAAATATGAAGGCAATCAACTATAAAAAAGGAATGAATACGTATTAAATATGCTATGATCACTATATACACAATAACACCTTTTACATTGTTCGAAATATTTAATTGTATTCTGATTCTCTCTTTTTACAGATTTGCTTCATAGATATTTTCAGTCGTCCCGAGGTTTTTCGAAAGTGTTTATTATTTAGAAAATACATAGTAATTACGTGTTAATTAACGTGATATTTAGTGTTTACTTCATATATGATTGCACATTCCTTTACATTTTCATGATTTTTTCACGTATTGTTCACCTTACAGTAACCGATCCAATCCACCTTCCAACCAAGGTATCCGAGTCCCATCTACCTGATTGTAACAGAGCAGTAGGTTAGTTCTTCCCTTTTTATGACACTGTTTCTCAAAGGCCTGTAAAGAGTCTTGCAATTTCATAAAGTCAATAAAATATCTTTTGTTTCATTTTAATCTTTCACGAGAATCTGAGCTTGTTATGACTATATGCGGTTATCACTATTCAACACTACATTTTAAACACACCACATATACTCACACACAGAAAAACTCTCTTTCATTGTCCTATATACACAAGGTGTGCGAAAAGTCCCGGAACGATTTAATATTTCGGAAAAGAAGCATTTTATAAAAAAATGTTTTAAGGCTCCTGGCTCCTTGCCGACCATGTCGAAATCGTGACGAAAGGGAAAAGGATAGTTTTCGGGGGTTTTTAAGAGTGTGCTAAAGCCATCTGAAGTGCTGTTTAATCGAAATATCTTTTCATTAAAAAATGGCATCTAAGAATTTTCAGCGTGTGCTTTCTCGCCTCTGACGTCACAATCCAATATGGCCGCGGTGAGCACCCAGGAGCCTTAAACAAAAATTATTTAAACCTTATTTAGCGGTTTGAACGGTTTGACCTTAAATGACATTACGAAGGTCATCTTGAATTTTTAAAATGGAACTACCATATTTTTTTATATAAATCGATTTTTCACAATATTTTGCATAAAAAGTTATAAGGGTAGGATGGTCAATGAATAGTTACGAGATATTTCATAGTTTATGTAAGATTATGTCAAATATTAAAATATAAAATATCTCGTAAACTATTCACTTTTTGACCATCCTATTATTATAACTTTTTATGCAGAATATTGCGAGGACTCGATTTATATAAAAAATATAGTGGTTACATTTAAAAAATTCAAGATGATCTTGATATGACCTTTGTGATACTATCTAAAGTCAAACCGCTAAATGGGTTCTTTTAACTACAATTTTTGTTTAAAACATTTTTTTTAATTCTTCCTTTCTGAAATATTAAACTGTTTTGGAACTTTTCGCACACTCTGTATATATATAATATTTTTCAAACGTCACGCACAATGATAGGATATGTTTGATTTAATATTAATGTTTTTTAAACAATTTTTTTCATCCAAATATCTGTTTTAACACGATGGTGTATGATCTCTTTTACAGCAGGTAAACGAAAATTTGACGGGGGTCACCAGAACCAGGGGGAATCTAAGCGTCGCTTCCAGAGCAACTGGGGAAACCAACCCCTCGCCCAACAACCGCTGGGCAATGCATACGGATTGGCGAGTGTGAATGGTGGCAGTGGTGGTGGTGGCGGTGACATAAGTTTCGGAAACAGAGCCGGCACGCTCGGCGGTGTTTCTGGTGATGATCACGAATGGTATCAAGACTCTTACCAGTCATGGAGCTAACTTCTGCAAGCTTGTGAGTGATGAAAAAAAATACACCCGCACGAACAAATGCATGAAAAGAAAGAGGAAAGGAGAAGAGGAAGAGGAAGGGAAAGAGAAAGAGAAAGTAAAGGAGAAGAGAAAAAAATTAACATCAAAAGGGGGAAGTATATGTATGTGTACATGTATGTGTGCGCGCGCGAGAGAGAGAGAGGGAGGGGGGGGAGATTCTATAGACGAATGAAAGAGGGGAAAAATCATCCATTTATATTATTATCGCTCTTAATCGATTCGAATAATTGTAAATGTTTTTTCATATTAATAATAACAACGCAGCAACTGTATTCTGCGCCACCACCATCGTCCGCTGTTGTTGTGATTATGTACAGTGATGTGCCACTGAGACTAATTATTACATCGGAGTGTGACCGCCCACTCACCCCGTACTATTATTATTATTATTATTATTATTATGATAATACTAATCTAAGTACCACTACTGCATTGTCACATTGTTTACTGCCAAGTGATGAAGATCAGTGATGTTGATCATAAGGATTGTGATGGCTTGTATTAGTTAAGAGAACTCATGGAAGCCTGCGGTTTAATACATGATGCTGTTATGAATCTACGAAGCGTGCGTGTGTTGGATAAGCGAAATGAAACGAAGGTAGATAGCATGGGAAATAGCATGAAGAGGAAGCAAAGATGTTGGGGAACAAAAAAATTAAAGAAAAATAGAACAGACAAAAATTTCCAAGATTGATGAAGAGGCGAGAAATAGTAGTAGGTACGTAGGCAAGCAGGAAAGAAGGCACAGGGCGAGAATGCGATATTTAGCGAGTATGCGAGATAGATGAGGCGTCTAAGACGCTGTATTTGCAAGAAACGAGAGGAGAAACGGAGTTTTCTTTAAGCGGAATGTGTCTTTGTATGTGTGCGTGGAGCGTGCTAAGTGCGCCACAAGACCTTCTATTGTTGGTCTATAAACGTGTACAGTCAGTGAAACTATTATTATTAAGAGTCAGGCAAAGTTTCGCGAAAGTAGCGAATGTAAAACGTTGCAAGACAACGGAGTTTTTGCGAATGTCTCCCAGATTAAGTTTGGTTACAGTCAGGTAAAGGATTTTATTAAATAAGAGAAAAGAAAAAAAAGGGGGAAAAAGTATTGCTCACTATCGTAAAGAAATGCTGCTTGTACAGTAAATTTTTCAATAACACTACCAGAGTAGTAAGACAAATTCAGATTCAAATCGTAATATATTTATTTGTTGATGTGTTTTTTTATAATTAAAAAATTAAAAATTGTTCGTTGAAAGCAAATATCAAAGGTGAATCTATTTCCTTTGGAAGAGAAGTAAAGAAAGAGAGTGTATTGTTTTTTCTAAATTTTATGTACAAAAAATTAATTTGTTTTTTTGTATTCTCTTTTAAAAAATAAGAGAACGTTTTTAAAGATGACTGACTATGAATTTGATAATGATAGTCACAGATTGAAGTAGGATGTAAAATCTAATGTTTACAAATGCATGAACACATACAGCACACATTTTGAGTGTTGACTTGTTATTGTTAGCCTGTTAGTTAATTAGTAAGAGTTGTAAGTGCGGGCTGTAGTTGGTCCCTGTCCCTGGAGCCCAGACACCCCCTGTTCTGGATGATTATTTGAAAAAGGAAAGAAAAAAAGAAAATAATGCAAATAATTTGTATTTTACACGCACCCCTGGAATATGAAAACAAATATGACATAAAGACGAAAAAAAAGAAAAAAAAGATTTAATTGTAATAACAGAATAACTGCATATCAGTCTCCTGTTTATTGTAACACACCAAACGAGACGACAATCGCATATATAACAATATATTGGCTCTAAATCGGATTTGATATAATAGTAGAATTGGCGGATATATATATGTAATACAATATGGAGTCTGATTCTACATCGAATGATTATGCCATAGAGACCGACCAATCATAAATATAAAAGATCGCATATATATCACATTTGTAACATGGAACCGTCATATATGATTTACAGGCTGACACACACTACACTACAATATAAATGAAAAATACGAAAAATCATAGGTACATTACCACAGACAAGATGGTCTAGATGACGATTGTTTTCCCAATCTCGTATTTATGAGCATTTTGTTAATTTTTATTAATGTTTTACTTAAGTCTAACTCTTCTTTGTCATTGATACTGTTTTACTTATAGCGATGAATTTGATTCATCTAGAAGTAATGTGATTAGACGAAAGAAAAATTCTCTGTTCTTATTGCGATCATTGTTTATATATGCTTATCCATAATCATATTGCGATCATTGTTTCGAAAAGAAAAAAAAAAAACAAAGGAAAAGGGAAAAAAATCCGAGCAACTTGCGAAGACGTGATTTGTATTGGTGATCTTACTTTTCATTCCTCTCGTGCTCCCTTTTTCACCGCCCCTTTTTGCTGATTATTCGCTTACCATATTTTATATATCTTTATCTACCTACTCTACTTACCTACACACCCTATTTATGAAAAGCATAATATCGAGGGTATAATAATATTAATATTAACAATATGATAAGGATGATATTGCTAATCATAATTGAGTGGGTTTTTGTGACACACATGATAATATTCCAACATAATAAAAAAAAATCTGGTTTCTTCTGTGCAAAAAAATTGTAATGAATAAAAAGGAATAATAAGAACATGATAGAGAAAAAAATGAAGAAAACAAAAAGATGTTTTATATATATATATATATATATATATATATATATATATATTACATATATATACACATACAAGTACATAGATGCAGAGATACGATTATGAAGAGAGAGTTCGGCTTGCGGGGGCAAGGAATTATAACTTGGCTAAAGCGGAGACAGTTCACGGTGACGAGATTCTTAGACTGATCTAGGTACTAGTGTTTATCGATAATACCACCCGGCCCTGCTCCGGTTAAAAAGGCGTCCCAAAAAATATATCACCGACGTATGTTTTTTTTTTCTATTTTTTATCTCCATCCCTCTTCTGTTTTTCCTTGTCCCACCTGTATCATCATCTTCCGATCCTCTTTTATATTTTGATAATTGGTATGGGGTGCCTGGGAGAGAGGCGGGGGGAGGGGGGGGGGAGTTATCGGTCGCATTTTAGGATATTGCACCACACACACACACTGTGGCTGGCGATGCCGTAGCCGCGTGCGCGTGCCCTTTTTTTATCCGGTCAACGCCCCGATTAATAATGATGATGATAATGATAATGACAATATCGATAATAGTGATGATGATGACGATAATGATAATGATTATGTTAATGATGATGATGATGATGATGATTCGTGGCACATTTCTTTTTTCTTCGAGACATCATCATATCATTCGGGGTTTATATCATGTCGTAGTTGGCCATCTCTCATGTCGGATGTTGTGTGATCCTTGGGTCGCGAAACGTTGCGAATATTGATCAAAGCGACCCACGAAACACGTTTTTTTTTAATTATATATAAATATATATTATATTTCTGCGAATATATGCATTTTTGTGACGTGATGTTATTTAGCACTAATTAACGAGAAAGAAGGAAATCGATATTAGAAGGAATACGATAGTAACGAAGGATTCAGTAAGAAAAACACCCACCCCCAAACCCCCGAAAAGGAAAAAAAAGATACATGTACATGTTATATTTTTTTGCGCTACGTATCAGCTCCGTAGCTATAAAAAAAAACAGACGTGCAAAATTTTTATCGCTAAATTCTTTACCATTACTGACAATTATAAATTGTGTTTTTTCGGATTCTTTATTATTCATCTCCTATCTACTAATTTGCTTTGCTTTATAATTCCCGCAATTTTTATTTCTCCAAGTTGCCCCTAACTTTAGTGTGAAACGTAGTTAAACATAATGATTAATGATGAATTTAAAAAAGAATGTTATAACATGATTCCTTTTTTCTGGCTAAGAGCTTGATTTGAAGTATCAAAGATTTTTGTGTATGACCAGATGTATTCTACATGTCTCAATAAACAGTTGTATGTGAATTACCTTTCTTAAATTTGTGCTGCACTTTATTTCGTAACCTTTTCTTTCAACTCTGTCGCGATCGTTTAATGATTAATGTTTTTCATGTAATAATTATTTATATATTAATATATAAAATTTTGTTTTGTATGATATATTAAAACTTTATAGTTATCAAAGAAGCGCCGTAAAATTCTTTTTTCTATGCATTTTATGAAAAATCGTTTTAAAAAAATTTACTAGGGAAAAAAATATAACGACAGTATCATTTTGAGCTTAGCTAGAATTTTTTAAGATCAGGTGAAGATTATTTTTTTTATAAACATACATTTTTGTTTGTACTTTTAATATTCGTTTACATAGATGACATCAAGACTTCTGAAACACTGTTTGCTATTTTATTTTAATTTATTAAAGTTATAAAAAATTATAGCAAATAAGTTTACAAATTTTTTTTTTTTTTTTTTTTTTTTTTTTTTTTTTTTAATTTAAACCAGACAAGGTGCTTCTTTAATCCCTATATGAAAAGTAGTTTCTAGCTTTAATTTTTCATAACATAAAAATGAGATGTCGAAATAAAAAAAATGCATTTAATAGGGGATGAACAATACATTCATGACATCTTATCAGAATTTCCATAATGTTAATCTTTTTTTTACAAAAAAATCTCAAATATCGCAAAAAAGTTATTTTTCGCATATTAAATCAATTATTTCGAAAACCTGATGTGCTGAAAATTGGCTTGCAGCATCGTTTTCAGCATCCAAAAATCTAAAAAACATTTTGTCTCGTTTAAAATAATTTTTGGTTGTAAACTTAGCTAGTGTAATCTAATGCTATCTAAAAGAGCAATGCTGTATTTGCCTCTAAGTTCTTTTAGATGCTTTTTTAACATGAATAACGTGAATTTTTTTACTTCTATATATGAGCATACAAGCTTTCGTTTGCATACGATGCAGGGCATCAATGTAAATTGTAATTTATTTGAATATTGAATAATGCGAAACATTCTATATGTGAGAAGCAAGAACGGTATAGTAAATAAGACTTAATTGTATGAGAGAGGGGGAAAAACAAGCACTCCATAATGAGAAACAAGAAAACTATTAGTAATAAGCATTTTATACTTAAGATGTAAGGAGAGTTAAGCTAAATAACAAAAATCAAATACATGTTAATCGCTAATTGTAAGTATAGTCTACTCGCTATAATATAGTTTTAAATTTATTGGATAAATGTATGAATGAAAAATTTTATTGTGTTTCTTTGGGATTTTATCCTTTGATTACTCTCTTGATTATAGTCCTCTTTTTGCTTTATAATCATCTTTCCCTCTGCTTTTCCCGTTTTCGTGTTGAAATCAACTACGATACAAGTTAACACAATTGTACATAACTAAAATATTGTGTTCGACTATGTCGTTATTTTGTATCACTTTAAAAGAGAGCCTCGTGTAACTTGTTAAAAATGAGATGAGTTTTGGGTTGAAGAAACAATAATTCAATGAATCTTTTTGAAACTTTTAGAATAATTTATTAAACATTTAAGAAAGTAGAAAGAAATAATTTTTGTTGTAAAATAATTGTTATATTGAAAAGTAACAATTTTTGGAAGTTTACAGCTGTTTTGTGCTAGTCTGCTATTCCAGGTCCATACAGCAAACTTTCTGTTTCCTTGCAAAATTTTTGCAGTTTAATTTTGTTGCTCTTGTCGAACCGTTCGAGTCACCTTCATGCTGCTTAAGCTGCGATACTTTCGTCTCTTGAATTGCTCTGCGTTGCGAGTATCAGAAAAATTTACATTGCTATTTAATAGTGATTTCTAACATTTCCATAAATTTTAATGGCATAATAGCCTTTATTGAAAACTTCAGTAGCTATAAAAGCGGTGATCTTGATAATCTTTATGTCAGAATTCAAGTATTTCGGAGCTAAACGCCACACGGTAGAGTTGAAACTTTCATTTTGCGTGTGCCCGCCTAAACATCTTTCTCGAAGATTTTATCATAACAGATATAAATAATTGGTAATAAATGCCTCTAAATATTTAGATGAAATGCACACGGGTGGTCGAAATCTTGCTGTGATCTCAACGACACGCCATTTACATCAACTGTTGGCTCGCAGTGGACAATTTTGACTTGTTATTTATGGAATATAAATAGCACTGATCTCTATACTAACTGGATAGACTATGGCCGGTATTCATAGTCGGTTCTTATATTTAAGAATGTCTTAAGTACAATCTTAAGATGTGATTAACCAATCACAGAGCCGTATTTGCATCTTAAGACATTACTTAAGACGATCTTGAAATAAGAACGGATTATGAATACCGGCCTATATCATCTTCAGCGCCTCGGAATGTTCAATTAGGTACTAAACACTGCATTCTGCTGGTAATAATGGTGAATAGTGAGAGTGATTTGACAGTTGGATATTTATCCTGTCTTATAACCAATAAGTAATTTTTTGTGTCTCGTTATCGTTGTTTAAAAAATTATTATATATATTATTTATATTAGATTAATATTATATAAAATTTTATTATATACAAAATCATATTTTATACTTAAAATGTCTCGTTGTGAATATTGTAAAAAAACAAAAACTGAATGGAAAGAATTATCTTTTCATAGGTAAGTATTACAACATTTTTGAGATTAGCTTTATTTTTATTATTATAAATATTTACATTTCTGAATTTTTTTTATATATATACTAGATTTCCTACAGATGAAAGAACAAAACTACAATGGGTAAGGAATATGGGTCGAACAAATTGGATGCCGAAGTATTATAGTTCATTATGTTCAGAACATTTCTCGAAAGAATGCATTGACTTTCGTGATAAATTACCAAGATTAAGGAAAGGTAGTATCCCGACCATTTTTGATCATGAAAAGGAGAATGTATCATCACCGTTACAAAAATTTTCAGAGATAGAACATATCAACCATTTAAATAAACGTATGATTTTACACATATAGTATATATATTACTACTATTAATATATAAGCGATTAGAATTAGAACGCGCGCGTAAACTTAAATAGGAACCCTTATATAAATGCATATGAGACATTCTTTTACAAATCGAACGGATTTTGTAAAAAAAAAATTTAATTTTGTTATAAAAATAATATTTTTTTAGAATGGTCATTTGATCCCATCTGTATGTACAAATTAATTTATTCCATACAGATGGGATCAAATGACCATTCTAAAAAGATATAATTTTTATAGAAAATGAAACGAGGAATACGATGGTATTTTTTTTACATTTTTAAACTGATGGCCTCGAGTAGTAAAATGACTTTAAATACTTTAATTGTTTATAATAATTACAAGTTAACAACAAATATAATAATAATCGACATTAAGGGGTAAAACCACTTTAGGATTTTCAAAAAATCGATATTTTTTTTGGCTTAAACGATACTTTAGGGTCATAAAAACAATATGCCATTTGATTTATAGTGGAAAACAAATTTTAAAAGGTTCAATTATCGATTTTGCCGCAGCGCCTCAGAGCGCGCGCTGAGCACTCACGCGGCGCGCTGTGATTCATCGCTTTTGTACTACTTTTACCTTTCGAAATAATAAGTTTACCTGTTACTTACAAAGCAAACGGTTCTTAGGGTTCCTCGAGAGGTCACCAGGGTACGCTAATACTATAACAAACGTGTATGTGTGAGTCAGTACAGCTGACAAGCCACGCCGTGTACACGCTTCGTTTTGCTTTTCCCGTTCATTTCTCTGTTTTATATACATGTATATTATATATTTCGTTGTGTTGAAGTGAATAACAAAAACAATATGAATGATGAAACGCCAGTGTACAATGAAAAAAAGGCCGAAAAGGGGAGATGCAGCAATTTGAAGAGACCGAAAATTTCAAAGCGGCGGCCGTTGAACCGTTACGAAATGGAGAAGCCTAGCGTCGAGAATGTTGGCACATCGGCTAAAAAATTATCAGCAATCGATCCTGACGATTTTGAAGTAGAGGAAGGTTTTAGTTACCGAATTTTGAACTTTTTAGCAGTGTTCTCCGCTATATCGCAAGCTGTGGTGTGCAAAAAATGCAAATCTGATGTGACATTCACCGAATCTGGAAAGCGCGGATTGGGATTCAAAATTGTAATTTCATGTCAAAAATGCGACAAGATTTATATTCCTAGTTCTCCATTTATTGAAAAAGGATACGAAATTAATCGAAGAATTATTCTTGCTATGCGGCTGCTGGGCGTAGGATTGAATGGAATAATGAAATTTTGCGCGTTCATGGATCTCCCGCGGCCAATTTTCCAATCATTTTATGACAAAGTTGTTCAAAAGATAGCTGTTGGAGCAGAGGCGGTTTGTCAGCTTAGTATAAAAAATGCAGCTCGAGAAGAGAAGGAAAAAAGTGACGAAAAAGTGACGAACACAAGTGGCATTACTGTATCTGGTGATGGTTCGTGGAAAAAACGCGGCTTTTCGTCACTTTTCGGATTCGTATCGCTTATTGGATGGTTTACTGGCAAAGTGGTCGATGTTTTAGTAAAATCCAAATATTGTAAGAGTTGTGAATATTGGAAGAAAAGATCGGATACCGACGAGTACAAGGAATGGGCCGAAACTCACGAAGATGAATGCCAAGCGAACCACGAGGGATCCGCGGGAAAGATGGAAGTCGACGCCGTCATCGAAATGTTCCAGCGCTCAGAATCTTTGCACGAATTGAAATATGAAAATTACGTGGGAGACGGAGATTCAAAAACGTTTAAAGGCATCTTAGATTCACAGCCCTATGTAAATTTTACAATTAAGAAGAAAGAATGCATCGATCACGTGCAAAAGCGAATGGATACTCGCCTTCGCAATTTAAAAAAAAAGACAAAAGCCCTTGGAGGAAAAGGCTAGCTAACGGGCAAATTAATTGACGAGTTGTCAATTTATTATGGTCTAGCAATACGTCGAAATCATCATTCTGTTGAAAAAATGCGTAATGAAATCTACGCGACGCTAGACCACAAATTGTCGACTGACGATGAACCGAAACACGACAAATGCCCGCGCGGAGAAAATTCATGGTGCTCATGGCAGAAGGCACAGGCTACTGGATCAGACCATACGCATAAACCACCTCTATCTCAAGAAGTTTACGAAGCGATTTCTCCAATTTATGACGAATTAAGCCGTGACGAACTGCTTTCTCGTTGCATCGGCGACTTTACGCAAAATAGCAACGAGAGCTTCAACGCCACAGTCTGGTCAATGGCTCCGAAATCGACTTCCAGCGGCAAACACGTTCTTGACACGGCATATTAGTGCAGGCATATATAATGACGGCCTATCAACTATCATGAGGCTCATGCAGAATTTGGGTATGACAATTGGGCCGAACTGTTATAACTTCTGCGTGGAAACCGACGAGCGCCACATCGACTTTTCCGAGCTTAGCGATGCCGCAAAAAAGGCCCGAACATCCTTAAAAGCATCTAGGAAGGAAGAGGAGGAGGCGAACATCGACCTGGTTGGCCAAATGTATGGTGCAGGCATCGCAGATTAGAGGTAAACAAAAATTTCAAGGATTAAAGTGTTCATAAAACTTTAAACGCGTTTTTCTCGAAACCACTTTTTTCAAACTGGGAGGACGGATTTCTCGGAGACTATTGCATGGATCGATTTGAAATTTTTACAGTAGCTTCACAACAATATTCTCTTTGGAAGTACGTAGCCGTTTTTTGATTGAATGTAAACTTTTTTTTTTATAAACAATTTAATGCTAATTTTTAGGGCAAAAAATTGATTCATTTCTTAAAACGTGCACCATTTCCACAAAAATTGATTTAAAAAAAAAACCCTACGTACTTCCAAAGCCAATTGTATATAAATTATAAATTTTTTTTGTTTTTTGTTCCAGGACTCATACATGCCGAGAAATCCGTCCTCCCGTGGCGGTGTTTTCAAAAAAGCTGTTTTCGACGACGGGCTCTGTCGCCGCCATTTTGTATGAAAATGACAATAAAAAAAATTGTTTTTCGTACTTCAATATGTGTTAAATAAACCCTCTGAAAAGAAATTCTATTCCGTTTGTCATACTCCCAAAATAAATTGTCAAATTTAGGTCTTTTTTTCTGTCTCTAGAGGTTTTACCCCTTAAAATGAAGATAATTCTGTTACCTTGAAAATGAGCCTAAATTGAACTCTATACGATGAATAGAAGCGGAGTTATCGCGATTTAAATAAGTGCATAATCGGCGAGTTTTTAAAATTTTAACCGTCTGTTTTTTCGAAAATATTGACGAAAAAAAAATGCCAAAATACGTGTCGGCTTATTTTGTATAAGAAACGCGTAAAAAATTTTTAAAGCAAATAAAAAATGTTACCCCATTTTAGGTGTTCGATTTGTAAAAGAATGTCTCATAACAGAATATAAAAGAAAACTCTTAAATATAAACGAAGACTCGTATAACAATATCATTGAATTTCAGGGAGAAAATTTGTTGAAAATGAGGATATCTCACAAGAAACGAATGTCAGACCGTCATTAACAGATCACCTTTTTTTTTTTTTTTTTTTTTTTGCGCTGTGGAAGCCTCATGGTACCACTCACCCCCGGGTAGGGGATGAGGGTTATGTGGGACTCCTTGTCCCCCATCATCGATCCACGTGTGGATCGACGATGGGGTCCAAGACCTACCTCACTAAAACCACAGCGGGTGCCTTCGCTTTATGGGGATGGCAAGGAACTGCCGAGCATGACTTCTTGCCATCCCCTGGCCCTACCTTCTCAGGAGAGCGTCCTCCCCGAAAGGAGGATACTCTCCCCCGCGAATTGGTCGTGCGGTCCTTTCCCGGTTGTGACGCAGGGGGGCACCGCCTCCACGTCACGCCCTCCCAAAGAGTTTGGGGGGCGGGGTCACGGCTCGAGTGGTCCCGCTCGAGTCGCCACCCCCCGCCCCCGAAGCGGGGCTCCCTCTCCCTCCCTAAAGGGACGGGAGATTCGGCCGACGCTCCGGGGGCTCTTCTCCTGAGGGCTCCACCCAGAAGGGGGGGAGTCCTCACCGCAGGCAGTGGTGCCGTCTCACCGGCGCTCTATGGCACCGGTGAGAGGGCCGCCGCTGCCGCGTCCCTTCCCGGGGGACCACGTGCAATGGGGCCCAGTGTGTTTCTGGGCCCCTGTGATCCCCCGTGCCCCCAGGTCGCGGTTTCCTCCCTTTACGGGATTCGACCATCGGCCTGGGGGCACCGCCGAAGCCCTCCCCTGGGGGAGGAACTCGGCAGGGGCGGGAGCGGATGCCGCCCGACTCCCGGCCGCAGGGCTTACGCCGTGTGGCCGCCAGCCGGGCGACACCCGCCCCCGCCCTTCTCCTTGGACTGCTCCGCCCTAACGGGCCTCCTTACTTAACATCAGGCGAGGGGGGCACCGCGCCCCTCGCCCAACCATTCCGCCCTTTCGGGCCTCCTCCTCCACAACCGGGCGGGGGGGCACTGCGCCCCACGCCCAATCATTAACAGATCACCTAACTAATACGCAGAGAGAAAATAAAGGTAGAATTATTCAACAATTATTTAATTTGCTATTCTGTCCTGCATCTCATTGCTGTAGCAATAAATAAGGAATTTGCGATTTGTAATCTATTCTCATTCCTAAATAAAGAACTAAATAAACTAAATAAATAAATTTCCTAATTAATGATATGAAAATTATGCTGCTATTTAATATTTATATTATTGTAATCCTAACAAACTTTACATTGACTAAACGTGAATAAATTTTTTTTCAGAAAACGAAACATCTATAAATATAGTGAATCACGATCATATGTATGTGGAATCTTTGAATACTATGAAAGAGAAACTCAATGCTGCTCTCCTAACAATCAAAAAATTGCGCACCAAAAACAAACTATTGAATGAAAAGGAAGAACTGGCTAAAAGAAAAATCAGTAATTTGAAGAATATCGTGCAAGAACTTCGGAAAACTCAGTATCTTCTTGATGATGGTTTGTATATTTTGAAAGAGTTTGAAGATATTCCTGCAGAACTTTTTAAACGCATGCATAAAAACGTAGCACAGAAAGCACTGACAAAAGCGAAATATCCACCACATTTAAGATGTTTTGCTCTTACTCTTCATTTTTATTCACCTGCGGCCTATAACTATGTCCGTAAAACGTTTCAACTGGCACTTCCTCATCCTAGTGCTATTCGATCATGGTATAACACTATTGATGCTGAACCTGGTTTTTCTGAGGAGTGTTTTAACACCTTAAAATTAAAAAATGAAGAGTATATAAAACAGAACAAATGTCTTATTTGTGCATTGGTTATGGACGAAATGGGCATTAAAAAAGGATTTCAAAGAAGTCGAGATGGAAAAATGCGTGGATATGATGACATTGGTGTTGGTACTGAGGGTACAAGTGACTTGCCTGAGGCAAAAAACGCTTTGGTGATGTTGGTTGTGGCTTTGAATGACACTTGGAAGTCACCTACAGCTTTTTTTTTAATTAATGGTTTGTCTGCGGAAACTAAAGCTAATTTGATAAATGATGCTTTTATACGACCGCATGAAGTTGGTGTGAAAATTACTTCATTAACGTTAGACGGCCCTGCTGAACATTTTGCAACAGTTAAACGTTTAGGAGCAAGTATGGAGATGAAGGAGAACGCGAAACCACGTTTTCCTCATCCTGTTAAAAACCAACCTGAAATACACGTTATTATAGATCCATGTCACAATCTTAAAAATATACGAAATGCTTTAGCTGATTTATCAGTGATTCTTGATGGTGATAATAACAGGATTGAATGGAAATATATAAAAGCATTGGCATTACTTCAGCAAGAAGAAGGATTGCGTTTAGGCAATAAATTGCGTACAATACATATTGATTATAAGAAAATAATAATGAAAGTATTTTTAGCTGCACAAACATTAAGTGCTAGTGTTGCAGATGCGATTGAGTTTTGCTGGAAGGTTTTGCATTTACCTGAATTCAAAGGCTGTGAAGCAACAGTGCAATTTATTCGTTGTGTTGATTATGTTTTTGACTTTTTAAATGTACGCAATCCTTGGGGTAAGGGTTTTAAGAGTCCATTAAAATCAGAAAACGAATATATTTGGCGTCCAAAAGTTTTAAACGCAATCAATTACCTTAGTAGCTTGAAATTGTTAAATCATAAGCCAATTTATTCATGCCCAAGAAAAACGGGATTTATAGGATTCTATACAGCTGTTTTATCTTCAATTGCTATATTTGATCATTATATAAAACCGGTAAATGGATCATTGAAAATGTTATTAACATACAAATTAAGTCAACATCATATCGAATTACTATTTGCTGCTATAAGAGCCAGAAGTGGCTGGCCCAAATCCAACTGTAGCACAGTTCATCTCCGCATATAAGAGACTATTAATTCGTCATGATGTAGAAGTTAGTACAGGTAATACAGGACTAATGGATAAAACAAAAATTTTGAATGTTTCTGTTTCTACAAAAAAAGAGGTAGCGACAATTGATAGATATGATCCAACTATATATAATGCCGTGGAAAATCTTAGAGTTAAGCAAAAATATGGTTTGGACAGTAATGAATGTAACTCTTCTCAAAACACCGTTAATGATTTAAAACAATTTTTAAATTTTACTTGGGCTGTTCCAAATTATCTTTCTGAGTTTGCCACACATACCATCGGATATATAGCAGGATACGTAGTGCGAAAATTGCCAAATACAGTCAAATGTGCTGAATGTATAGCAGGTTGTAAAATATTGTCATCTGTTACGTGCAAAAATAACACCGTTAATTCTGAAAATGCTATAGCTCTTATTATTGCCAAAAATCGTGGTGGCTTAATAGTGCCTTCAGAAAGCGTCATTATTATTTGTAAAGTTGCTGAGTTGATGTTCAGAAAAGCGTGTAATTGTAACATGGGCAAACCACCAATTGAAACAAATTTTCCAGCTGTACTGGCTAATACAGTTTACAAAAAACTGCTACTGTCAAAAAAAAAATATTTTCCAGAGCTCGAAGAACATTTTCATGATACGTTTATGTCAGATATTTGTATCAATCACATGTACATACTTATAAAACATATTCTGATGCATTATATTGAAATCCGTATGTATGCTGCTACTAAAAATTTAGCACTTTCTATAACTGGTACAAATATTCGACATTTCTTAACGCGACAGATTGTATGGGCTCATCAATGATTGTTATTTATTTATTTATTTTTTTTACTATAAACTTTCACTGGAAATGTAACATTTTTTCTACTTAACACAAATATTTAAATGACCTATGACTATTATGTTTTTTTGCATGTACAAAATATGTTTTGTTTATTCATAGTTTTTAAATGTGTTTAACTATGTGTATTTTTTGCATGTCATAAAATATGTTTTGTTTATTTATAGTATTTAAGTATGTCTAACTGTGTTTTTTTGCATGTCATAAAATATGTTTTGATTTTGTTATTGCTTGTAAATATGTTGCTTCTATCATATGTCTATTACTACACATATGTTGTTATATAAAATACTAATACTAACAATAAAATACTAATATATCATCTAATAAAGTTGTTTATGTAATTCATATATGATTTATTTACACAGCATTCAATACATTATTTGCAAAGTTGTCGTCATGCAATACATATATAACTGGAGTTAGATAGACGACAAGTGCAGTATACGAAAAAGGAACAATGTTCAATTTTGCATCCGCGGACAAATAGCACAATGAATATTTCTCACTTCGTGAGAATTACCACTAATCTACTAAATTGTATTAATAAATAACTAAAATAAATATAACTCTTTTGTAGTTAATCTATATATACACATGAGGTAATTTCATACTTATTTCGGAGACTATTTAATAATTAATTTTATTAATTTTATTCTAATTTAGATAGATAGATACTTTTATTCTCCCCCTTGGGGATTGAAGGCGCTTTTGTGAGGAGCGCTCCCGAACCTCTTACAAAATTACACTATATTACAATAACCACCCCTACATTCCTCCTGTTCTCTTTTCCCTCATCCTTACATTCCTACATACTCCGCTCTTATCTCATGTCACACCACTCGCCGCAATTACTTAATTCTACTTCTCGCTCGCATCTACGACTTAGCCTACTCTATCTTTCTTCGAAAAAGAGAGAGAGCGCTGTCCCTAACTAATTAACGCATCGGCTTCCAGTTCCTTCTCATTTTCTCCACATTCCACATTCACCCTTCCATTCTCCCATCCATCTCCTACTTTCCCTTATCTTTATCCTCCCTCCCTTCCCCCCTTTTCGCTTCTAACTCCCTCAACCACCACTCTCCCTCCCCCCTTGTTCCAAGGTCTCCTTCATCCTCTCCCACCAGTTCCCTTCCCTTCTACATCCTTCACATTCCCCCAGCACATGTTCCCACGTCTCCTCCTCCCCCCACACACCCTACACCTCTTCTTCTCTTCCTCTTCCCAGTACCTCGCCCCTTTCATCTCATTATTCATCCTAAATCTGATCATCCTCCTCCACCTACTTTCCCTCCAACCCTTCCTTAGATATTCAGGCACCCCCTCCTTTTCAATCTCTCCATACCATTTATTATACCTCGACTCTGTAATCTTCCCCCACCTTTCCTCTTTCTGCAGCTCCCTATCCCGCTGCTCCCATCCCTCATAACCTCCTCCCCCCTTTTTCTGCTTTCCTCCATTTCTCTTACTTCCTTCCCTTTCTCTTCGAAAAACTCCCTTCTTTCTCGCTCCCATCCCGACACCTCTTTTCCTTCCCAAATCCTCCTTCTCATTTCCTCAAAGCATTTCCTAGCCAGCAGTCCCCCCCTCCCCTCTTCCAGTTTCCTCTCGAACTTCACCGCCCTCTTTCCTGCCACTAATCTGAACTTGTCTTTCCCTACTTCATCCCTTACTATGTATCCCGGTGTACACCAATCCACCCCTAGCGTCCATCTAATCCACCTTTCCTGCATCGCCTCCACCTCCCTTCTTTCTTTCCATCCCCATATTTCCGCGCCAAATTCCAACACCGTTCCTACCAATCTTTCACACAGCCATACTCTCTTTTCCCAGTCACTTCCAAACCTTCTCTTGCCAATCCCCCAGACCTGCCTTATTACCGCACCCGCCTTCATCACTCTCTCTTTCACATGTGCCTCCTGCCCCCCATTGTATTTCAATTTATATCCTAGGTACGTAAACTCGCTCACCTCCTCCATTATCTTCTCCTTCCACCTCCATTTCACCTTCTTCATTCTCCCCCCCTTTTCTAAACCTCATCACCTTTGTCTTTCCCATATTAATTTCCAGCTTCTTCTTATCGATATATCCCTCTAGCTTCCCTAACATGTGTGCCATCCCCTCCTCATTTTCCGCCAACAGTACCATGTCATCTGCATACGCTAAACAATAGACCTTCTCCTCCCCCAGCTTTACCCCACCCCATCACCCTTCCTTAATACCTCCTCTACATCTGCCAACACTAAATTAAACAGGTGCGGGCTCATTGGGCACCTTTGCCTCACCCCTCTCGCCGTCCAGAAATTCCTCCCTATTTTCCCTCCTACCCTCACTCTGCTTTTCGTTTCCCTATACACCTCTTCTATCCTGTTTCTCAACCCTTCCCTAACCCGTCTCTCCCTCATCGCTCCCATTAGCACTTCCCTGTCCACCGAGTCAAAAGCCGCTCTCAAGTCCACGAATGTTGCTACTACCATTCCTCCTTTCTTACTTATTTGCCTGTTCACTAAATAATTCAGCACATATATATTGTCAATCACCCCCATCCCCTTTCTAAATTCCGTCTGACTCGGTGGAATCATTCCCTTCTCTTCTACCTCCTCCTTCAACCTCTCCGTTAGTACTCCTACATAAACCTTATACAGCGTCGGCATCAACGTTATTCCCCTATAGTCCTCCACTTTATCCCCCACTCCCTTTTTAACTAACGGCACTATTATTCCTTCCTTCCACTTCTCCGGCCACCCTTCCCCCCTCCAAACCTTGTTGCAGAACTCCCACATCCACTCCTCCACCCTATCCCCACCATACTTCCACACCTCATTCGGAATCCCGTCTGCCCCCGTTGCCTTTCCTTTTTTCAACTTCTCCACCACCTTCTTTACCTCCTCCCTCCCTATATCCCTCTCCTCATCTTCCCTCTCCCTACCTTTCCTTCCTTTCATTACTCTACCATCTACTCCTCCCAACAACCTCATAAAATACTCCCTCCATTCCACCTCCTCTATTCCTTCCTTCACCTCCTTCCACCTCTTCCTTTCCCTATTCACTATCTTCCACGCCTCTCCCTCCGTCCTCGCCTCCTTCGCCTCCCTAACCCACGCCTCATTTTCCTCTAATCTTTTCTTTCTACACAACAGCTTGTATTCCGCCCTTATCTTCCTGTAGTTTTCTCCACCCCCTCCTAAACTTCTCCATCTTCTCAGGATTCTTCTTACCTCTTTTCTTTTTTCTTCACAATCCTCATCCCATCATCCCCTCTTCTTCCTTTCCCCATTCTCCTTTTCTCCCTCCTTTAAATCCTCTCTTATCTGTCTCGCTCTTTTCTCCAACTCTTCATCCATATCCTCGTCCCCCCTTTCCGCCCAATCCATCCTACTCCTAATTCTTTCCCCTCCTCTTTCTGTCCATTTTCCCCCTCTTTCCTCTTTCTCTCTCTTTCCTACCTTTCTCTTTCTATCCTCTATCCTTTCTATCGTCATAATCAGCGGATGGTGATCCGATTCCACACCTTCCCCTACTTCCATTTTTAACACTCTATCCCTCACCTTTTCCTCTCCTATCACGTAATCTATCACGGATTCTCGCCTCCCACCCGTATAGGTAAACTCACCCCCTTCATCCCCCCTTATGCTCCCGTTTAGGATTCCCCACCCTACCTTCTCCAACCCTTCCACTAGCATCTTTCCCTCCTTATTCAGTTTCCTGTCTTTTGACTTCCTTTCCTCCTCCTCCTCCTCCTCTCCCCCTTCCCTCCTACCTCCTAGTGTGCCCGTCCTCGCGTTAAAATCTCCACCTATCATTGTCCGTCCTTCTTCCTCCTGTTCTTCTAACCAGTCCCTCATTATCTCCATTTTCCTCTCCATATCCCCATTCACGTATACCCCCACTATTCTCCACCTCTCTCCTTCCATTCTCACCTCTATCGCCATTATCCCTTCTCCTCTCTCCTCTACCCTCATTATTTCGTCAACCTTTCCCTCATTCTTAATTCCAATAATCATCCCCCCCATCGCTCTTCCTTTTTTATTCCTCCTCTTCGCATACTGCTTCTCCCACCTGTATCCTTTCGGCAAATTCCTCTTAACTTTATCCCAACCCTTCTCATCCACCCAGGTTTCCACCATAATAACTACCTCCCATTTTTTCACCTCTCTCCAGAAACCTTCTCCTTTATTCCTGATCCCCGCCACATTCCAGAACCCCACTTTCCACCCCCTCCTCTCTTCCCTCTCCTTCCAACCCCGCTCTCTATTACCCACCTCTATCTTCTCTTCTTCTCTCCTTCTCCTTCCATTTTCCTTTCCCTTCCCTCCTTTTGTTCCTTTTATCCTTTTTCCCTTATTTGCTTTCTCTAGGCCCTCACTTTTCCGGTCTCTTCTTCTCTACCGTTCCTCCCCTACTTTCTCCTTCCCAATTCTTTAGCCTGCCTTCCTCCTCATCCCATTTCCACCATACCTCATTTATCCTAATTCTTCCATATCCCGTCCACACTCTATTTCCTTTCCCTCTTTCCTCTTCCGCAATTTCTCCTATTTTCCACTTCATCCTTCTTTCTCCCCACGTTAGGTCATCCTCGATTCTAGTCGTCTTTCCTCTCAGACCTTTTTTTCTCTCCATTACTTGTCTTTTCTGCTCTCTACTTCCTAATCTCGCTATCACCATTTCCCCCTCTCTCCCCTCTCTTCCTCCCACTTTTCTAACCCACTCTAAATCTACTTTCACTCCCATCTCTTTCATTACTCTATCTATTCTCTCTCTTAACCCCCCTTCCCTTCCCTCCAATCTATGGATCACAATGTTGTTCTTTCTTTCTTCTCTCTCTCTTAGCTCCATCTTTCTCCCTAACCCCTTCATCTTGTCCACTACCGCCTCTTCCAATTCTCTATATCCGCCCCCACCCTTTTCCTCTACCTCCTCCCCCCCTCTTTTCACTTCCACCTTTTCTAACTTCCATCTCCAACAATCTTTTTTCTAAATTTTGAATTCTCTGATCTATCTCTCTCTTTTCCTCTTTCCATTTCTCATCCCTCTGCCTTATCTCTACTCTCATCTTTCCTAGCTCCTCACTGAGCCTCTCCATGATTTGTTCCCCCATCCCCCTTATGATATAGAGCTCCTCCTTTTCCTCCCCTGCCCCCCTTTCTTGTAACCTATCCACCTTTTTACTTCTCAGAGCCCATTCCTCCCCCTCTCCTTTCTCCTCCCCTGTCCCTTCCCTCTTCCTCTTCACATAGTCCTCTATGCACCCCATGCTACTCCTCCTCTCTTTGCTCAATTCTTCTACTTTTTTCGGCCTCCCTACTTTTTTCCTCCCCTCTTCCCCCCGCTTCTTCATCTCCTCTCCCTCCATTAGCTTTTCCTCCCTGTCTACCTCACTCATATCTACCGTACTCTCTGTTTTTCCGATTCTTTACACTCTATCCCGTCTATCTTACCCTGTGTCACAGTATACTTATATACAGTAGGGACACACAGCGTCGGAACCTTTGATCTTTTTCAGCTGACCTTTCAGCAGTCCGCCATGTCTTTAGGTTGCAGCACCGTATCAATATTTTTGTTGTACCCATTATTATTAAAACAATTTTGCGCAAAATATTTTCGATATATTATTTTATAGTCATTTTTTCTGAATAAAAATTAAATATTGCATAAAACGCGAAATCAAAATGATAGTATTGTAGTTTTACAGATTATATTTTACTATAAATGTAATCACAGTAATGGAGTTATTGGGTTCTTTATGTTGAATGGGATTGGCATGACTTATAAAAATGGTCGCTTACGATGCGCAAGCAAATCTGCGCGGCTGATCTGAGAACAAAGGACTGTCCCTACTGTATGTAAGTATACTGTGCCTGTGTTCTATGCCTTAAGCTTCTTCCACGCTGTCACTATGTCCCTAGCCTAGTGACTCTACACCTGCCTGCTACACTACTACACTTTTCCGCTACACTCCCACCGTCACGTGCCTCTCTGGCACTTAACCTCCACTGAATCTCCCTCTTCTATCTCCGTAGCCTCCACTTCTCACCTCTCCCCCTTATCAATATCAACTCCCCTCTTCCTCTCTTACAGCCCACACACAACTCTTTCACTCCCTCTCACTCTAGCCGTCACCTTCTCACAAAATTCCGACCGCACGTTCTCACACCTGTCACTCTCACACTTTCCGGAACCGGAAGCCAATTTTATTCTAATTTAATTAGTACTATTCATTAATTTAATTAACTAATTAATTTAATTTAATATAAATTTGAGTTAATAAATTATTTGCTTGCTGCAAAATAATTGTTTATATGATTTTATATTTGAACTTGACTACAAATTAAAAATTCTCTGTTTTATTTCATTTTTTTGTTTATGGAATTGAAAATAATAATTTAATTTTCAGACCACTCGGTTAAATAACCCCTCTAATTTATCTTTATCGACAGCGCAGTGTCATGACAGTATTTAGTACCTTATTGAACATTCCGAGGCGCTGAGTGAGCTTTCAATTCAGAGTGCTTTAAGGGGATCCTAGTCGGATCCTAAAGTTAGTTCTGTCGGTACGGCAGAACCAACTTTATTATTTTGGGATATCTTTTTATTGACTATACAGATCAATAAATCCTTTTCCACGATTAAAGTACTTATAAAAACGGACCGCGTTAGCTATAATTCCATATATAAATCATATAAAAATCAAAAATTACAGTTTTGTTATCGGCTTCTTTCATGTCAGCTCGTAATAATACTTATTTAATAAAAATAGTTCTGCAGTTTATCTGTGCATAAAATATAGTATACGCGATAGGGTTAACATGAAGAAATATTAGTAAACAATAAAAAGTGAGATTGCAAGTCTAATAAAAAAGTTAAATATTAAAAACATTTTCACGCATATGTGTGCATACGTGCATATGTTGGATATGTGTGGTGCTAACCTATCGTGTGTATATGTGTATACGTGTATATGTTTGGATATGTGTGGTGCTAACCTGTCGGAGTTCGACCATCCGACTAGGATCCCCTTAATAGGATATAGTCTATCCAGTTAGTATAGAGATCAGTGATAAATAGTAGTACGTCGCTATTAATGCTTTTATTATTTCATCGGCGGAGTCAATATTTCTTCTTATTGATGATGAGCCATAATATTTTGTGAATTTTTTTATAAGAACATCATCCGAACTTTTCTTCTGCTTCAAGTTTTTAAAACAATAACGCGATTTTAAAACCAGTCATGATTTCCTGATTCGTTAAATTTTATATTTTGCTTGCAAATAATCATTTCCGCAATTCTGCAAACAGTTAAAAATTCAACAATCCGATAATAATGCATGTTAGAGTAATAAACGATGTCTTTATTTCTCGCAATATTAATTCTTTTTTGCTGGTACTCTATCCTTTTGTCCTCGATGTGCTTTTTGCCTACAAATACTCTTCCGCGGTCTAGACTATTCTCTTTAGTTTTTTTTCGGACATCTCAACGTTGATATACTGCATTCGACCAAAATTCGGAGCAACAACTAGCTCTAAAAAAATACAATCTAACTTAATATTCGTAACGAACGGTGTTGTTCTCGACTATTATGTCTTATTGTTAGTACATTGACTAATAAAAATTACTACGTCGACTATAGCAGAGAGAAGCCTGAGAGAGGCCATGCCGGCGATTTTCGTGGGACGCTTTTACTAGGCCGTACAGCAGCGCCGTGCATCCACTTTTAGGAATTGGAACTACGTATCCACATCCACTTTTCGATACCATCGATTATTTGGTTCATGTCCGTGCTAAATACATCCACTTTCATTTCTAGAAGTAAAATCTAAAATCATTTCTTACGCATGTGTGTCCACACATCTTATATCCATAAATTATAGATAAGAAATACATTTCGCGTATATAAATAAATTTAAAAAAAGATATATATATATATTTTATATGCGATATTTTTACATTTTAACATATACATATATGTATACACTACGTACGCGCACGGATGAATATATATTATATATACGTGCGCATATATACAATTAAAATAGTAAAAGTAAAATTATAATTTTATAATATATTTATTTACTGAATTTTTGCAATTAAAAGACATCAACACGACTTAAATCGGATAATTTTTGATTATTCATATATATTTATTAATTAAAAATTATCCGATTCATGCGTCATCGTGTGTTTGATGTCGTTCTAATAACTGTAAAAATTTCATTAATCTATTATACATTTACTTTCAAAAAGGTAAAATAAAAAATAAAGGTTTAAGTCCTTATATATTTCATAAGACATTTAAATTCGTGATTATATATTTGTTATTATATATATATATATATATATATATATATATATAGATTAATTATATTAAAGGTCTCCGGATGTCGAAGCGAGGAGGAAAACGAGATCATGTCGTCAGTTTGGCAGTCTTTTACGCGAGGCTTTCTTCATTTATAGTATTTCACGAATACATATGTATATGTATATGTCATCTTACTATAGAAAATAACATTTTTATAATTCGCATTTTGTCTGCTGAAAATAATTTTAATGGATTAAAGATTAAATCATCCGATTTATGTCGTGTTTGGTGTCATTTTAATCGCTAAAATTTCATTAATCCATTAAAATTATTTCCAAATCGATAAAATACAAATTAAAAGTTTTAATTTTTATGTATAAAATGTTTATATTCGCGTGAATTATCGTAGATAAGGAAAGGTTCCCGTTGTCGTCGAAGCGAGAGCGAGAACGAATAAAGAGCGAGCGAGATGACGTATCATCAAAGAGTTCCGAAGTCTCCTCGCGAGGCTTCCTTTATCTAATCTTTCATATATCATATGTCATGTTACTATAGAAAATAAAATTTTGATAATTCGCAATATATCGAATTGAAAATAATTTTAACGGATTAATGAGACTTTTGCGATTAAAATGACACCAAACACGACATAAATCAGTACTCTGCGTTGATACCACTGCTTAATTATTTTCAGCAGACAAAATGCGAATTATAAAAATGTTATTTTCTATAGTAAGATGACATATACATATACATATGTATTCGTGAAATACTATAAATGAAGAAAGCCTCGCGTAAAAGACTGCCAAACTGACGACATGATCTCGTTTTGCTCCTCTGCTTTTCTCGTCCTCTCGCTTTGACATCCGGAGACCTTTAATATAATTAATCTATATATATATATATATATATATAATAACAAATATATAATCACGAATTTAAATGTCTTATGAAATATATAAGGACTTAAACCTTTATTTTTTATTTTACCTTTTTGAAAGTAAATGTATAATAGATTAATGAAATTTTTACAGTTATTAGAACGACATCAAACACACGATGACGCATGAATCGGATAATTTTTAATTAATAAATATATATGAATAATCAAAAATTATCCGATTTAAGTCGTGTTGATGTCTTTTAATTGCAAAAATTCAGTAAATAAATATATTATAAAATGTATATAATTTTACTTTTACTATTTTAATTATATAATTTTAATTTTAATTTTATATAATTATATTTTTAATTTTATATAATTATATATAATTTTATATAATTATATAATTTTACTTTTACTATTTTAATTGTATATATGCGCACATATATATAATATATATTCATCCGTGCGCGTACGTAGTGTATATATGTATATGTTAAAATGTAAAATATCGCATATAAAATATATATATATATATATCTTTTTATAAATTTATTTATATACGCGAAATGTATTTCTTATCTATAATTTATGGATATAAGATGTGTGGACACACATGCGTAAGAAATGATTTTAGATTTTACTTCTAGAAATGAAAGTGAATGTATTTAGCACGGATATGAACCAAATAATCGATGGTATCGAAAAGTGGATGTGGATACGTAGTTCCAATTCCTAAAAGTGGATGCACGGCGCTGCTGTACGGCCTAGTAAAAGCGTCCCACGAAAATCGCCGGCATGGCCTCTCTCAGGCTTCTCTCTGGTACAGATAAAAAGATGTATCATGATCACATAATTCTGCAAAATTTTTTGTAATATTATTAATTATTAATAATATTATTAAAAATATAAATATTTTTGTAATAGACCGGCCCGTCTCACACACTGATAAGCGTATGCATAAGAAATTTGATTGGTCCATAAACGTATGCATAAGAAAATAAACCAATCAAATTTCTTATGTATACGCTTATGCGCCTATGCAAGTTTGTGTGCTCCCCGCTTTAGAAGATGATTGCCGGGAGTTCGGGTGAGTGAAGTGGTGGGGATAAGGTGGTCTCCTCGGTATGTACGTTTCTGAACGACATACTCTCGATCGGGAGATTTTCACACTCTGATGAAAGAGCAGGGTGCAAAAGTCACTCAATAGGGAGTACCCGGGACGTTTCTGAACGGGCCACCCAAATAATACTATGGTGCTCTCGATTGATTTTTGAACGGCAATTGGGTGGTCGGGTGCTCCCGAGTGTTGTTTCTGAACGCACCCCTGCTCGCGACTGAGGTAGAGTTTACCCGTCATGCGCAGAAACGCACTTTTCACATTTTACCACTTGAAGAAATCCTACAATCTTCCAAGATGTCTGGAGGTATGCTTTATGGTGGAGATGAGAAGGAGTTCGAACATTGAATAATGAATGGTAAATATATAGTAATATTAGAAGTCGATAAGATTATTAATACTAATTGTTAATTTGTATGATTTTTTCATTTATTTCTAAATATTATATATCACTTCTTTAACGCAAATTAATTTTAATTTTGGTTTAACTTACTTTTCATCTTTTTCTAATTCTAAAAGTTAAAAAAAAATAAAAAGTAAATTAAACTGAGATTAAAGTTCATCTACATTAGAATTCTACAAATAAACAGTGATGAAGATAATTATTCAAAATAATATGATGATAATTACATTTGACAAATTTATCTTACGCGATCGTTTTACCTCAAGATCGTTCATAAACTTTAGGTAGTCCTTGGAGATCGATGTGTCCCTACACATTCACCTGCCTAGTCCCCGTAAAGTTAACCTATACCTCATAGAATAAGGTTTACGAACGCACCCCTATTGTGGAATGACCCTAAGGGTTAAGCCTAGTCTACAATAGAGTCGTAAGGTCGTAAACGTAAGAAATTGACCAATCACAGTCGATTATTCTCCTCGAATTCAATTCTGATTGGTCAATTTCTTACGTTTACGACCTTACGACTCTATTGTAGACTAGCCCTAAAGCCTAGTCTACAATAGAGTCGTAAGGTCGTAAACGTAAGAAATTGACCAATCAGAGTTGAATTCGAGGAGAATAATCGACTGTGATTGGTCAATTTCTTACGTTTACGACCTTACGACTCTATTGTAGACTAGGCTTTACTCGACAATAGGTTACAAATTGACAGTTGTAAATTGACCAATCAGCTGACAAGTTACTTTGCTTTGATTGGTCAATCCGCAACTGTCAACTGACAACGAGCCAATCATAGTTGAATGTGAGAAGAATAATCGAATATGATTGGTTAATTTCTCAGCTTAAGGTGATGCTGGAGTTGACTCTGTTTTACCGACAAAATTTATTATAATTTGTGATTTTGTTTATTTTTTATTGCTTTTATAAAATTAAAAATCCTTTTCAGGGATTAAAGTACATATGTTAATAAAGGCATGGGTGGTCATCTTTGATTAAGAAAAAAGAAAAAATTTTGAAAATTTACCAACAAGCTGTCAGTTCATACAAATATTTATTTTTTATTAAAGTTATACAGTTTGCAAATACAAAATAAGCTCAGGAAGGCAAGGAGAGCATGTGAAAGAATAACAGGAAACCTTTAAAATTGAGTTTAGAAGTTTAACCTTAAAAAAAAACAAAAAATTTGATTTATGTAAAACATGTGCAAAACCGAAATAATAACATAAAAAAGAGCAATAAATTGGTTCCCCGATATTGGTACAGATGCGCAATAAAGTTCTCAGTACATAAAACCAGGGATCCGGACCGAAACAAAATTAGGGTTCGGTTTCGGTTACGGTTTAATAAAATATTTAATAACTGTTCCGGTTCCAGTTTCGGTTTTTTGATAAATAAAAAAACCGAAACCGTTTAAATTATGATTTTTTCGGTTACGGTTCCGGTTTTTAAAAATTTTTACTTTTCGTTTTTCTAATTAATTTTTAAATTATATTACTTTAAAAAATTATTATTAATTTTTATGACATATAAATAAACAACACTTTATATTATACATGAAAATATATTTAGATATAGGTATATATAATATAGATAGGTACATATATAAATATATTTTCATATGTCATAAAAATTAATAATTTTTTAAAGTAATATAATTTATATATACTTTATATATGTATATATATATATATATAAAACGGAAAATATAATATTCTCACTGCTATCACTATTGCGATAATACATACACGTTTCAGAATATTTAGAAAATAATTATAATTGCACTTCGAGGAGACAGTTATCATGACATTTCCGTCATTTGCGCAAAAACAGAAAAAAATACCGAAAAGAACCGTAAACCGAAAATAATTTAACGGTCCGGTTATGGTTCCGGTGTTATAAATTTAATAGAATTTCAATACGGTTTACAGTTTCGGTTCTACTAAAAAAACGGTTATGGAACGGTTATCGGTTTTGGTTCCGGTTCGGTCCGGGTCCCTGCATAAAACCAATAAAAAATAAACATAAAGTTATAAAAATTAACATTTCGTCGGTAAAACAGAGTACACTCCAGCATCACCTTAAGGGTCATTCCACAATAGGTTGCAAATACCCCCGTTGCCAGTTGACAGTTGCAGATTGACCAATTAGCTGACAAGTTGCTTTGCTCTGATTGGTCAATTCGCAATTGTCAACTGGCAACGAGGACATTTGCAACCTATTGTGGAATGACCCTAAAGCTTACTACATCTATTGTAGATCCGAGGCTCCTGGGTGCTCACCGCAGCCATATTGGAATCGTGACGTCAGAGGCGAGAAATAACACGTTGAGATTTCTTAGATGCCATTTCTAAATAAAAACATATTTGCATAAAATAACACTTAAGATCTCTTTAATACACTTCTAAAAAACGCCGAAAACTATTCTTTTCCCTTGACAGTCAATCAACAACCGTAAAATAATCGAGATATTAAACTTTGACATGCGGAATGACTGCGCATGTGCAAAGACCAGACGGACTGGGCCTCATAATATTATATTTTACACCTGTTGATTGATTATAAAGGAAAAAGGATAGTTTTCGTCGTTTTTTAGAAGTGTATTAAAGAGATCTTAAGTGTTATTTTATGCAAATATGTTTTTATTTAGAAATGGCATCTTAAAAATTTTAGCGTGTGTTTTCTCGCCTCTGACGTCACGATTCCGACATGGTCGACAAGGTACCAGGGCTCGATTCTTGAATTCATTCGCAAAAGAAACGTATGCGCAAATTCGGCTCTTACAGAAAAGTTGCAAGTTGATTGGCTAAAAGCCATGCGATAGCCAATCAAAAACAATAACAAATTTCTCCATCTTTTGACATGAGAAACTGTAAAAGTTTGAAAAAAATCAGCGTCTGATGTTCCCTGAGATTTGTTAGCATAAACGTGGGCATCATGTCAATTTAGGAAAAAGCTTATTCGCTCTAAAAATAGTTTTCTTTGAAACACCAATATGACAACTGTTGTGTAATTTATACAATTTTAATTTTATTTAACAAATTATTAGCTAAATATTACAATTAAACAATGATTAAATAATTTTGCACGATTTCGCAATCACATCACACATCTTTTAGAACTCGTGCCCATAAAAACACTGGAATTTTCAGAAACGTTTTTAAAATTTCAAAGTTTAGGCGGAAATATATAAGACACTTATTCGGTATACACATGTAGTTAAAAAAAATTAATTTGTCCTAACTACATTGCACAGATAAAATTTTACACATAATACATTAAAATACTTTTATGTTATTAAATATTTATGGATTATTTGAGAATTGTAATTGATTATTATTTCAACATGATTACTTCAACATCTTTCATGTTATATCTATGATGAAATATGATTAAATAAAAAAATATTCAGAAATAATTCTAAGAAAGTACATACTTTCTGACAACTATTGTCACGAATGTTTGCACTTTCCCGAGCCATGGCAACATGTGACAAATATAGGCGCGTATATATATAGTATATATTAAAGACAATATATATGGAAAATTATAAATAAATATCACATTCGGCTCTGTCATAAACGTTCCTCCGTAAACTCTCCATTGACGAGATTAAAAGATTAATTGAGAGATTAATCACGATATCGTCAATTTAAACTGTTTCCAATATTTTAAATCGCTTGTACTTTAAACAACTTTGTTATACTCTATGTATCTCCCAATTTTTTAGTAAATCTTGAATCTAAAAGTTGAACCTGTCATATACAAGAGATATTAATAAGTTTTAAACTTGAGTGGGGCTAGCAGTTTTGCCTTGTGTTCTACGACGTGCTAATTCGGACATAACCACAGGACCAATATGGGGTGATCTTGGACTACTCGCCATTGCTCTATACGTCGCAGCTACTGCTATCTGAGAAATAGGATTTATTTTGTAAAATATTGTACAGATCTGTGTAGATTTGTCAGAAAATATAGAAATAATGTCGCATTTATAACTACACATGACACATTTGTTCAATGGAAGTGACAAATATATTTTGTGTATTTTGACATTACCTTCAAACTATGCGGATCCTTAATAACGTCAGGTAATATTTTTTGAGGTATGCGGTGTCGATTTACAATCCATGAATATTTTAAAATAACTGTTGCTGTAGGCCTTCGAGTGGGATCTACATGCAACATCCTCTTAACTAGCTCTTTAGCTTCATTCGAAATATGGCACCATATCCCGCTTTCCACATCTATATATCCCGGCCCGATCCGGTCTAATATATCGCTCGCGCTGTCTCCTGGACTGTTACGGAAAGGCGTGTACCTAGGTGTTGCGAAAAAAAAAAAATAAATCAATATAATAAGTAATCACTTTCATACAGTGTCTACTCGAATCTTATAAAAAAATGCCCCGAGAATTTCCTGATCTTTCAGATATTTTCGTTTAAAATTCTAGGTAAAATAAGAAAATATGTAGATGCTGTTTTTTAAAATAAATTTCTTCAATATATGCACTTTCTAATGTTTACTCTTCATACGATTATAAAGAAAGCGATTATATATGATTGCTAACTCGACCAATCAGCGGATTATCGACCTCTTGTAATATATAAGAATAAAATTATCAGACACAATTTTTAAAAAAATTCCCCGAGTCTCAATAAAATTCCATGAGAATTTCTGGACTTTTCAAGATAAAAAAAACCCTTGATTCCCAGTTTTTCCAGCAGACATCCTGTTCATAATATTTCTTTTTTTTTATTACCCAGCTAACATGATGTATAATAGAACTCCGAGTGACCAAATGTCACATGCTGCATCATATCCTTGGCGTTTCAACACTTCAGGGGCTACAAAGTTTGCCGTATAACAAGGCGTCATTAATAAACCGTTTTCCGCTCGTAATTGTTTTGCGAACCCGAGATCGCATATACAAAGTGTCGTTGGATCACCACCAGGTTTTGCATATAGAATATTCGATGGCTTCAAATCTCTATGAACAACCTGTTTTTTTTTTCTTTCTTTTAATGCAATAATAATGTATCGTTTTTTGCTTTGTATAAATACGTGTGTAAAGATTAAGATACATGTACAAAGTCATTTAGTACTCGTATTTCTGAAGATTACAACTTACTCCGTTCTCGTGAAGATAATGCACCACATTTGTGATAGTGTGAATGACTTCGGCAGCTTCGCGTTCAGTGAAGTTTCGTCTCTGTAGCAAACGGTCAATAAGCTCACCACCGCGCAGAAGTTCCAATACGAGATATACTCGTTTGTCGTCTTCGTGAACAGCTCTCAATGTTACGATATGAGGATGTCTACCGTATCGTAATAAAATTTCTATTTCTTCTGTCGGATCTCGTTTTGATTTTTCGATCACCTATTTTATTTAGTTTTATTTAAATATTTTTTTTTACTTCAAGTGTAACTTAAAAATACATTCCATATCAATTTTGCATGAGATATTACCTTCACAGCATACTCCATTTTGGATGCTATATGGACCGCTAAGTAAACCACGCTATAGCTTCCTTTGCCAATCTCGTGCTTGAATTCATATTCGTCAGTTATAGAAACGGAATTAACATAAGCTGGGAAGACAGCGCTGATACTATCGTAGGTTTTGCTTTCCGGAGACTTTGCATGATCCACATCCGCAAGCAAACAGGGTGCAACAAAACTGAATCCACGAAATAATTCGTGAGCAGTTGCGCTAGGTGGTACCCCTGGAGAATCTGAAAAGATGCAAGAATTCACAAAGATATCAGAACCCACATTTAATTATTATTAATTTGAGTTTACTCCACTATTCTTCCTTTTTCTTCTGTTTTTAAGAAGGAGATTGGTCACCTTTAGGTGTTTTACAGGTGAATTCATTATCAAAGTAAAATGCATCATCTTCTCTAACAGCTGGTTTAAATGGTGGTCTTATCTCTTTTTTACAAAGAGCATCCCAATCGATAGTAGCAAAGAAAATATGGCTTTTAATTTCTTCCACCCCACCTAAGAATAAAAAGATATATAAAAGGCTATATTTTAATATATAAAATATTAAAATAATAGATTTTTTTTATATTACCAGAACCAAGGCGGTTCGCCGGATTTCTCTTAAACAATACCCTCAAAAGTGCTTGTGCTTCTGGTGAAAGATTATGTGGCATTCCGAGTTTAGCTTTCAAGATTTGCGTCATCGTTTCTTTACGGTTTGCACCTTGGAATGGAAGAGCACCTGTCAGCATTTCAAACTGAAAATATTGAAGTGTGAAAATATTGAAGAATATTTACGAAATACTTGGACAAATTTTGACGTAAGGAATACACCCTAAAAAATTAAATTAATTTTTAATTTCTTTTAATATCTTAGTTTTCATCAGTTGCACATTAAGATATATAAAATCGAACCATTAAGACACCAAAACTCCACCAATCCGACGTAAAAGTATGCCCTTTTCTGTTGACAATTTCCGGTGCCATATATTCAACAGTGCCACAAAATGAATAAGCTTTTGAATCATCCAATGGTTGTTTGCTTAAGCCAAAATCTGTCAAAGATATGTGGCCTTCTGTATCCAACAAAATACTATATTATATAAAAAAGAGAAAATTAATCGAATGCACTAATAATGGATATCTATATTACAAAAGAGACATATATACGACTCGCAGTATATCGCGAACAAATACAAACTTTTCAGGCTTGAGATCTCGATAAATAATTCCGAGCTTATGTATATGATCCAGAGCGAGTGCTAATTCGGCCAAATAAAATTTAACGTCCTCCTCTGTAAACATTACCTAAAACATTAAAATATGGTGTCCAATTTTAATCGACCATCCCCAAAAACCTTTTCATTTCTTATTGTACAACAAAATATTTTAAACAAAAGTTGTTTGATTTGAAGGGGAACAGAAGATGACGCTACTAACTTTTTTCTGTAGAACATTTCTCAAGGTTATTTGAAGGACGTTTCTTTAAATGGTACTATAATTTTTTTATAATAAATCGATTCCTCACAATTTTCTGCATAAAATGTTATAAGAGTAAGATAGCTAAAAAATATAGTTTACAAGATATTTTATATCTAAATTTGACACTAAAGGTACATAAATTATAAAATATCTCATAACATTCGATATTACTATATAAATAATGATATATCTACAATATATTATTTATATACAATTTCTTATCAAAATGATTATTACATTTTCTCGTGATATAACATATTTTTAGGCTTTTTCAAACGTCGGAACAAGGCAACAATACATTTAGTCATTTTCAAATAATAATTACCTCTTTGGATAATCTGGAAAAGAGATCACCCCCTCTTAAAAAATCTAGAATTAGATAGAGTTTTCCTTCCGTTTGAAATGCATAGTGCAATCGAACAATAAACGGATGTTCTACATCGACCAATATATTTCTTTCCATTTTAGTTCTAACTCTATCACGAACTAAAGACAAATGCACAATGAAATAATTATAATTATAACAATCAAAAATATATTTATCAATATTTAATAGTGTCTTCTGGTACCTTTTAACGTTGCCTTTTTTAAGACTTTCATAGCATATAGTGTGCCACTATCCTTTCCAACAACCTTTCTTACTAAAAATACCTACAAATATTTAAAAATTAAATTAAATCATACATATATAAAGAGGTGTGACAAGGTGTAACAAACTATGGGCTACTATTTTAGGAGCGTATTCTACTTGTATTTGCCATTTCTGCATTAAACAAATTTTTTATTTTCACAAAACAAGCAGCAATTAAACAACATATAACTTTTATTATTAGTTTGTAACTAAAACTTTTATTATTAGTTTGTATTGTTGGAAATAAAATAATATGCTTTGTAATTATCTTAAGCTTCAACCCAACCATGACTGTAACATAAAATTGACATATTTTAAGACATATGTTTATATGAACATTTTTGCTCATTTCGATGAATTGAATATGCACCTGAAATAGCAACCAACAGTTTTGTTACACCCTGTATATGCAAAGTATAATTATTGTAATTATTAACAATTATTGCAAAAATATTTAAATATATATATTACGTGCATTTATGCATTTTTATGCGTTTAAAGCATTCTCATTCATTTTTATGCATTTTCATGTATTTTTATGTTATTTCTACCTTGCCAAAGGAACCTTGCCCAAGGACTTTCAATAGTTCAAAATGAGAAGGTTCAGCTTTTTCATAACCCTCCCGTACCATATCACGTACTTCAATCTCATGAGACTCCGAACAACCATTTGATCTTTCCATTAAGTTTCCTTGAATCATTGCTTCTTCCTGATTTTCGGCCGGAAGAATCTCTGTACTTTGCTAAAGCAACAAGTATAAGATAAAAGTATATTAGAAAATGTATTAAATGTTGAAATAAAGAAGAGAAATATATTTAAAAAGAAAAGGTAAAATATATATATTTGTATTTTAAATCATACATGTAAAAAAAAATATATATGTATATATGAAGAAAAATTAATAAATTTTTTGTACCTTCTCATTTATGCGGTGCTCGGTCCAAGGAGCCGTTAGAGTTGCCAACGGCATATCTAAAGTTTCGTTTATTTTCGGAATTGTACACCCAAGGGTTTCTGTAAAACACTTATTATTTCGCTACGCTGTTGTTGAGGTATACAAGTGTTGGGTTTTTTTTAATAAGACACAACTTCATTAGTGTTACAATTGGCATTGATATCAACTCATAGCAGGAATTCGCGGTTAACTACTAACCACTATTAACCCACATGTATATACACACATGCACACATGACAAATATATACATATACAATACATACATTCTCTAAATATATACATCATGGCAGTAGCGCAATGTATGGATCGATGACGTATCCCTACAATCCAGGGTGTGATTACATTCACATGTAACAAAATTGGACGAAATGTTTGTCGGACGTACTGATTGGTTATCGAATAAGGAATTCCTAGAACCCAATAAAAGCTCTATCAAAAAACACTTTTCTATGGATACAAAAATATATTAGAAGTTATAGAAGCAAATTGTCCTAAGTTCTTTTATTAACCGAGGTACATTCGGCATCATTAAATGTTTTCCCATCTGAAGATAGCCGCTTCCAGATATATTTGTTCGCGATGATGATAGACTTGATGAGGGTGCGTTCGGTTTGGGCGCTTACACGCTTTTAAGCGTTATTCACATCGTTCGCTTTGAAGTTGTAAGGGTGCCGTCACATGGGGCGTAACTTGCGTAAGCGTAACCAGCGGATCGCCAATCACCGAGTTATTCCGATAGAGCCCTTCGTCGAGCTCTATCGGAATAACTCGGTGATTGGCGATCCGCTGGTTACGCTTACCCAAGTTACGCCCCATGTGACGGCACCCTTAGGGTGCCGGCACATGCAGCGTAACTTGCGTAAGCGTAACATGCGTATTCTAGTAATTTTACACTTCGGCGTAAAATATTACTAGGATACGCAGACTACGCTGTTTTATTACGCCGATTCAAGAAACTGACGGAAGTGTATCGTGGTGCAGAGAGAGAGTGCATTTATTCCACTAACAGTACCTCGTCAGTGATTATTCGCACAAAAAATTTGCAAATAAAAATGAATGAGAATCAAATCAGGGTAAGTTAAAAAGTAGCTT
This sequence comes from Prenolepis imparis, assembly GCF_030444845.1. Classification (NCBI taxonomy): domain Eukaryota; kingdom Metazoa; phylum Arthropoda; class Insecta; order Hymenoptera; family Formicidae; genus Prenolepis; species Prenolepis imparis. The sequence continues at coordinate 2,100,432 of NW_028141171.1, read as the reverse complement.
TATAGTCTGATTATACTTTATGTTCTTATTATTACAAAATAAAATAATACAAAACAATTGATTTTAGGAAATTACATGTTAGCTGGCTAAAAAATAAGCCAGAACGGATGCAAAAGTTTATCGTAATAGAGGGAGAGCCATTAATTCGTAATAATCTCTTTGCAATATTAACGTTATATAATTTTAGATTATCCATAGACATACTTTTAATTATTAATTATTTTATTTTAGCTTTTGTAAAGCAATGCTTATGTCAGAATACAGAAGAAGTATGCATCATTGAAAATAAAAATCATAAAAAAATTTCTGTCATCTACCACATTGATAAACAAATATATCTGTGTCTAATTTTACAACAGTTTGATACAAAATATGCAGGGATACTTGTAAACCAGGCAAGTAATTTTGTTCGCTATAATGTATATATTTTAATACTAAAGAATATGTATGTACATTTTTTACAGATATCTGACTTATTATTAAACACAGAGAGCACAATTTCAATAGTGTGCCGTCATGTATCACAGTTTCAGAGTACAAATATTCCAGAAACACCATCATTTTTAAGAATATTGACTACCAAAAATGCAAATGTTTCCAAGTATAAAATTGAACGATTAGAACAACAAATTTGCAAATAAAAATGAATAAGAATCACATACGACGAACTTCTTTCTTTTCAGATAGTATTTTCCAGATTGCAAACAGTTTTAATAAGTGATTTTTTCTAATTTTCCACTGTTGAACTGTTTGCTTCTTCTTCCATCTCTGCCACCGTTTCCAAATAATAAGTAATAATAAATCAGAATTTATGTATTCTGATCCCACAATCACCTATTAATATAAAAGATTCGTATTAGAATTTTAACTTTATATATTATTAATTATAACGTAATCAATATAAATATAAATTAGTTTTACCTTTTGTAATGACGAGTCTACCATGGTATCACCGATAATCTTTTTACATAGCCTCAAAAACACACGAGGTGTACTAAGTGCAGATATACTACAAATATTACGCTTCACACATGTCCGGGCTTCACATGACGCGTACCTTTTCAGATGCGTAAGTTACGAAAACCAATCACAAATTTGTTTTGCATTTCTGTTAGAATATCTAACAGAAACTCTAATCTGTGATTGGTTAAATTAGTTACGCTTTTTTCACATTTACGTAAAATACGCCCTATGTGAATCTCGAGCCCAAAATGGCGTAACTTCTGTTAAAATTACTAGAATACGCAGGTTACGCTTACGCAAGTTACGCTGCATGTGCCGGCACCCTTACTGTTCGTTCGATTGAACTTCACAGTGCTGAAGCAAAATATGGTGAAATTTATTTTGCAGCATCTAGTAACAATTCTTCAACCAATAGCAACGAACTGCTGCGGCAACACGCTGCGCATGAAATGGTACCTCTCAGATACCAAACCGAACGATTGAAAACAGCGCTTATAAGCGTGAGCGCCCAAACCGAACGCACCCTGAAGATAGGCGCGTGTCTTGAAGAAACTGGCAACAACGTTTCGGAGCCATATGACAGTTTGACGTTTGACAGCTCTAACAATAAGGCCTGGCACAAAATAGAAAAAATATTAGGAATAAATATTAAATATTAGGAATTATTTTAAAATAATAAAATCGAAAAAACTCTCTGATATACAAATACAAATTTGGATAAAATAAAGATTCTTTAAAAATATAAAAAAGTATAAAAGGCTTTTTTTTATATCTGAATTTGTATTTGTATATCAGAGTCTTTCTGACTTTATTATTTTAAAATAATTCCTATTCCTAATAATATTTAATATTTATTCCTAATATTTTCTCTATTGTGCGCAGGGCCTTAGGTGCACTTGAAACTGCACTTTTATTTGTTAACTCATGATGGCGTTCCCGAGTTGACATTGCTCTCGAACCGCGCAACAAATACCTGCGAAAGTGGCCAATAATAAAGTGTAATTATAAAAATATACATTTCTGAAATATTTATTCTTTCATTTTTAGTATATGTTCGGTTTAAAAATATTTTGTACTTTTAATATTTTCAATTTTAAGCATGGACATTGTGGAGAACGGCGTAGGCCCATTGGACCCGCGTATACAGGTAAAAGTCATTATTATTGAATTATTATCCTAATTTCTTATCCGGATCGTGATTGATTTCAGCTGTTTATAGACGGGTTATCGACTCAATAAAATGATTAAGTTAGGTTATGTTTTGACGGGCGACTAATTCGAGTGTCTATCTCCGCCTGGTACATTGTCCTATTTTGCTTTCACTTTTCTTTGCATGAATATGTAAGATGTATTTGATTATGAGTGAATCCGATTGTGTTTGAATCTCTGTAGCGACAATGTATCATTAAAAAAAATTATTTCATAAGCAAGCGATTTAATTGAGGCAATTATCTCGCATGAATATGATCGATATATATATGCAGACTCTCCTTGTCATATTTTGTCTAAAGAAAAGTCTTTTAACAAAGACTCTTAAAAGTAGGTTTCTCTTTGCCGATAAAATAATCTTTTTAGATTTTGATATAAATAGTACACTTAGTCGATCTCTTTTCGCGTGAAAATAAAAATTAAAAAAATTAAAATTATCGATAAAAAAAGTATATAATAAAATTTAAAACAAATTTTATAAAAATTAATATTTTATGAAATATATTTTATAGTTTATGTAAGATTATGTCAAATTAAAGTATAAAATATCTCGTAAACTATTCACTTTTTGACCTCCTGTCATAACTTTTTATGCAGAATATTGCGAGGGATCGATTTATATATAAAAAAATATGATTCCATTTAAAAAATTCAAGGTAATTTTGTCTTAACTTTGACGACGTCACTCCAAGTCAAACTGATAAGATCAATAAATAGATCTTTTCAAACCCTATAACTTTTATCTGACAGTTTTCTATAAATAAACTTATATTTTTTTAGATATTTTCGGAGTCAGTATTTTTTTTCACCCTGCATATATACAAAAGAATATTATGCAAATATTTAAAAATAGAAAAATATATATTGTTTAATACATGTATAGTTACAGCTAAGTATTTGCAACTTTCCGTTTAGTGTCATCTTTAATGCTTAATGACTTTTTTACAGCATTGAATGATAAATTATATTTTTTATTTTTTTTATTTTTACACGAAAAGAAATCAATTAAGTGTATTTTTATTAAAATCTAAGAGAGTTACTTTAAACTAAATCTTTATATGATCTCTTCTGCACTTCAAGGTACAAATTAGAGATATGTGTCTTTTAGATCGAGTTGGAAAACTTGAACAATGCGACAGATGATATAAATAAATTGGAGACTGAATTGAATGTAAGAGAAATAATACTTCATCTATTGTAATATTTATTTCTATATACACACACATTTATAATATAATATGCACAAGAACAATTATATATATTTAGATAAAATATACTAGTAATATTAATTTATGATTTTTAAATTTATTTTTAGGAAGCTCACACTGCCTTTAGACAGCTTCTTTCTGATACAACAAGAAGGCTGAAAGAAATTTCTGATAAGCTTGGCACTAGTTGTATTGAAAAGGCAAGATGTTATTACGAAGCATTGGAGATGGCTCGTCAAGCTCAGGTATAAGAATATCCAATTATAATCTTATTATTTTATAAAAAAAAACTTGAAGAATAGTACTGAAAATTGTATAAAACTGATTTTCTTTTTCAGTAAATAGCTGAAACAATAAATGAATTGTTTATACAATAATATAATTTTCAGTATATTATTTTTCAAGTTTTTTAAAAATTTTATATATATAATATTATATATAATTTTGTTTTATTTTTTTTATATTATTCAACACACTTTGTTTTTAATATAATTTTTATATATTAATACCAATTATTTTATGTGCATTAATTAATTAAAATTGCAATTATAGATAAAATTGCAATATATATATATATATATATAACAAGCTGAACTATTGTGTAAATAAAATAATGAAATATTTTCTCGCGCAATTTGCAGGTGCAATGTCAGCAACAAGCACAGCTGTTTCAAAGAACCAGCGAAATTCATGCAGCTGCGAAAGAAACGGTTGCTCTGGCCGAAGCACGATTCATGTCTCATCAGCATGAGTGGAATTTTGATCAAGCATGGCAGGACATGCTCAATCATGCCACCATGAAGGTCAGACTAGAATGTACAACATGCTTATTTTATTTATGTTGTTGAAATTAATTTAAAAATAATTGATTTTTATTATTAAGTATCAGGCTGTTCCTCCCTGATGAAGTGAGCTGAAATGTTCACGAAACGTTCGAATCAAACAAAAAGTCTACGCGGTTCAAACCCGAAAATCAATTCTAATATTTGTGTATACCGCGAAAATCTCAAATATCAATTGATTTTTATGATAGACGAAGATATAGACGTATAATAACAAAGAGATAAAATTGCATATTTTTTA